>NW_015173130.1:215814-307882 GCF_001447785.1 Gekko japonicus
GTCTCTCTAGCCGTCTTAGCTCTTGCTTCATCAGCCGCAACCCCTGGGTGTACCAGGGGGCAAGCCTAGAGCGCACCAGGGAGTGATCTCATCGATGGCTGTGGAGAGTCGGCTATGCCAGTCCTCCACAAGCTCATCTAATGAGCCACCAGGGGCATCAGATCCCTCAGAGCCATTTGAAGCCGTACGAGTCCATTTGGCTCCGCGGGTGAGCTAAAATCTGCTCGCCGCCTAAACAGGGTCGGGGTGGAACATTCAGACAAGCTTTCAGGGCATAGTGGTCCGACCATGGTACTGCCTTTGCAGTAATCTGGTCCACTGTAATCCCCGCAGCGAAGATCAAGTCGAGCGTGTGCCCGGCCTGGTGCTTGGGGATCAATATGAATTGGGAGAGTCCCAGTGCCACCATGGACGACACCAGGTCTGCAGCCCAGCTGGACGCCGCGTCATCGGCATGGACGTTGAAGTCACCCAAGACTATAAGCCTAGGGTGCTCCAGCGCCCAGCCTGATACGGCCTCCAGCAGGGACGACAGGCCACTGGCTGGTGCGTTAGGCGGTCGGTACAACAGCCAGATAGCCAACTCTCCTTGGTCCCCAGCACCAGGCCGACACACTCCATGCCTGCGATCTCCATCACGGGGAGCGCCCTGAAAGAGTAAGCCTCCCGAATGAACATCGCCACTCCCCCCCCGCCCCTTATAGGACCGAAAACCCAGGTGGGGCAAGTTGGGAGAGAGCTACAGTCTCCCCCTCCTGGTCCCAGGTCTCAGTCATACACGCCAGGTCCGCTTGTTGTTCTGTGATGAAGTCCCGAAGGACTGTCGTCTTATTATTGATGGACCTGGCATTGCACAACACCAATGACGGAGAGGGGTTCTTCATCCTAGCCCCACTGCTGACCTCCCTCGGGATGGGTCGTAGGCTGGGTCGAGCCAATCCTCTTCTCAGGGCCCTTCCCTTGATCTTTTGCCTAGACCCACCGCTAAACCTTCCCCTCCCCAAGAGCACCGGAATCTGCTGTTCCAGCATTGCTGCACCCGCCAGTCTTTGCTATGGCCACAGACTACTGGTACTAGCTGAGCAGGGCAATTCCCCCACCCAGAGCTGAAACAGCAATATCAAATTAGGAGTGCAGACTCTAATCTGGGAGAACCAGGTTTGATTCCCCACTCCTCCACATCCAGCTGCTGGTGTGACCTCGGGTCCGTCACAAGTTCTTTCAGAGCTGTTCTTGAAAAAGCAGTTCTCGAAAGAGCTCTTTCTGCCCCACCTACCTCACAGGGTGTCTGTTGTGGAGAGGGGAAGGGAAAGGAGACTGTAAGCCGCTCTGAGACTCTGAGACTCTGAGTGAAGGGTGGGGTATAAATCCCCCCGCCGCCACCACCTCCTCCTCCCCTGCCCATGTAGCATGGAGTCATGTTAAGCCCTTAATAATTGCTTCGATGATTTCACAGATTTAGTTTGCTATGGAATACAAAGGCACATCCAATAAGCACAATTCAATGTTTTGCCCAGGCTAGCTTGATCTCGTCAGATCTCAGAAGTTAAGCAGGGTGAGCCTTGGCTAGTATTTGGAAGGGTGACCTCCAAAGAATACCAAAGTTGTGCCGCAGAGGCAGGCAATGGCAAACCACCTCTGAAATGTCTCTTGCCTTAAAAAAAACAAGTCTAGCTCACCACCTAGAGGTGCATAAGGCTAAAAGTGTTAGAACTTCTAACTACCAGACAATCTTAGGATCTCCTGGCTACACACACTTGCATACAATAATTAATTAATGTTTTAACCAGAAACCCCCACACTTTTTTTTAAAGGAAAGGGAACCAATTGGTAAGGTCTGGAGTCTGGATCCGCCTGGTATTCAGCACAAGGCCTCCGAGCTGGCTCAAAAGAGGAATAGTACACAGCAAGTGTAGTAGAAGAGGCAATCGGGGGGATGGGGAAAAGATGGCAACAAGAAGAAAGGGGGAAAGAAAGAAAAAAATGGATTTCATCCTGCCCCATGAATTCTCGCAAGTCGACCTTGTGATTGTATGCATATATGTAATCCCCAAGAGCTGATTTAGCCCTGTAAGGTCAAAGTCAGTGAAGGAAGACTAAGGTATGCTAGTGAGCTGGATAAAATGTTCTGGTCTCTAATCACCTTGTATAAAGTAGATGGAAAAATATGTTTGTGAAAAGTTAATTAGTAAAGGGGGGTATTAAATTTACTATAATCGGTATTATTGGTGTAATTATATATTGATACAAGCAGGGACCCGCAAGGAACTTGCAGGAACAGCCATCCCATTCCCTCCACCTCGGCTTCCTCCCCTCTCTCGCTGCTTCTTCTATCCGTCTGTCTTTCACACACACGAATGAACCCCATGCCTACTATCACTCCCAGGGTTGTTGGGTTTTTTTTTAAAAAAAGAGGTGCCAGAACTCTCAAGAGGGAAATGAAGTTTTCAATCTGTATACTGAAAACTCAAGAACTTTTAAACATTTTTAAAATAATTTTGTCGAAGAAGTTCCGGAACTCCGTTTCAGTGCGTTCTCCAGAAAAAAAGCTCTGGTCACTCCTCTTTTTCCTTCTTCTCCATCTTCATCTTTACCACTCTCTCTCTCTGCCCGTCTTTCTCTCACCACCACCCCCAATCACTTACTTAGATCCCACTTTGAAAAAAATTATTCCACCATAAAGCTGTCATGGGAGACCATTTCTGCAGTCTGCTCTAGCCCACGGAAGCTTCTGCTAGAATAAAATGTTTGCTAGTGCCAGACGGGACCACAGGGCGTGAAGCAGAAAACTGGGCAAGCGGCAGGAAGAAGCAGCCAATCTCCTAAAAGAGAAAGGTCCATTTCAAGCCCCAATGTCGGAAAGCATGAAAAAAGCAAGTCCCCCATCCACCCAATACAGACAAAAGGATTCAGCTGGCATAGCTGCTGCTCCCCCCCCCATGCAGCTGTGGCGGGGGTATATGGTGGTGAGTAGAGGGAGTTCCCGCGGCAAGGGCAGCTCCTCTTCTGGCAGCTTGGTAGGGGATGATTCCTTCTCCTTGCTGCGCCACCAGTTGCTTCTCCCCTACCTGCTGTCCCACTGCCTCTACGGCTTATGAGGAAATATGGCAATGGCTGGACTCTTCTCTCTCAATTGCAGTGACAATGATGCTGGCTCCCCCACCTGCACCCTCACCACCTCAGAAACGGGTGAGGAGAGGTGGAGATGATGGGGCTCATGGTGGTTCCTCCTATCCCACCTTCAGCATTGCTGCCTCACTACCTCAAAGGCTGCTGAGGTGAGGTGGGGCTGGGTGCTGCTGCAGCTGCGGTTCTGCACACGTTTGGAGAGGCTTGTTTGGGAGGGGATTAAAGACACACACCCCCATCAATGTGGGGTAAGTTTTTTAAAAAAATTCTGCAAACCTGGGGGTGCCCCAAGTTTGCAGGAAAATCTTCCTTCTCTCCATCTGGCCCCAATCCACAGAATTACATATCCTCAGATGCAGCCAGGTTGAGAATTAGATATACTGACTGCAAGGCTATTTCTTTCAAGCTGCGGACTGCAGTCTGGCCACGGTGTTGTTCAATTTGTTGGCACCAACTTCCTTTGGAAAAGGGAGGGAATTGGAAGGATCCAGCGGTGGATTTTTGAAACTGAATTCAGAGAGACTGCCACAACTTTCTGTTCATTGCTACAGCTACCTTGGTTGTTTTATTCTGTATGGTGAAAGGTTTTGCATTAAAGAAATTATATTTCAGATTAATCCATCTAGCAAACTGTTCCCATAGAGCCCACAAAGGAGAGGTTATATGTACTCTTACCAAAACTGAGTTTGGACATCTTCTAAAGTAAGTCTTTCTGCCTAATGCCTAGATACTCAATCTCAGAATTGATGCATTTGGGGCTGAAGCTATTCCACACAAAAGCGAAGTACTCGAGAGCTTGTCAAGGAGCTTTAAAGTCATAAAAGTACATTTATGGGGGGGGGGGACCAAAATGTTACGAGGACTATTGGAAAAAGCACTGGACATATAGCTGGAAGTACTGTCTTAGGCATGCTGTGACGAAATACATTCACAGTGCAATCGTATACAGATTTACACCCTTCAAAGTCCACTAATAATAATTATTATTGTATGGCAGTGTGTGTAGTACAGCCAGGAGATTGTAAGATTGTCTGGCAGTCATACGTTCTAGCCCCTTAGTGTTATGCACCACTAGGTGGTGAGCTAGACAAAGTCCACTGAAGTCAAAGGATATAACCCTGCTTAGGATGGGACTGCCAGTCTTTCTCGAGCCAAACCAATCTAATCTTTTAAAATGTCATCTCCAGTAGTCTGAACAAAACGCAGAAAACTGCTCATGCACTTAAATTTAAGTATTTCCTATTGTATCACCAACTCAAAACTCCAGAAGAGATTTGACATCCACTAGCACAACAAGTAGCCAACGTGTACCTTCCAAAAGAAATTACACTTTCTTGTTAAGCAAAACAGCAAAGTTTGAAATTTAAGCACTCAGAGGCTACGGAATTGTCCCAAGTCAACATTACATGATCAAATGTATTTTATTCTGTTAATGAACAGCAAAGAGATTACCCCTCAAGCCAAACTCCAGGAAGAAATATCCATACATGCAAGAACCTATCTGTGATCTCAAGCCTGTCGGCAGTCCACAGCCTTACTTTTAAGAATGTAGCCGCTTAATATTAAATAGAAAAGTGAGCAACACTGATCAGTGTGACAGGATGCTATGGCAGGTGCCCTGAAGGGACTGGCATCCTAGATACAAGACGGGCTGCAAGTGAAACTTAAAGAAAGGGCTGGGTGTCGCCAGGGAACTTCTAAAATGAAGAGCACTTGATAAGCAGAGCTGCTGAGAACCCAGTTCATTCCAGGAGCCAACAGTGTTGTGACACCGGATTCAAAGGTAGAAAGATGCGACTGGGAGCGAGCCTGTGTCTTCGGAAGGAAAAGGAAACACCCAACCAAACTCAGTGCCTTCCAGTGGAATCATCCAAGAGCCAACTCATATGATGAGCCCTGGCTCCCTGGCCTATTCAAAACACTACTTGCTATGGTAGAAACAAAACTCTGCTGTCCTCTTAGAGAGATGAACAGCAGACACCATGAGCTCCCTTCCTTCCTCCTTCCCTTTCCAGTGCAACTCATCACTTCCCTGCCCCAGCTTTAACCGTAGTTTAGAGTCACCTGTGCAAGGGCACTGATTATGGCTACTGCGAATGAAGTGTGGAACCAGGATTTGAAGTGGGTGTGCAAATTATGCTTAAGTAAGAAAATCAGTGGCATCAGTGGAAGTGTAGACCAGCTCTTCCACGTTTCTAAACCAGCAGAAGGAGGGTGCAATAGGAGTGCATTAAACCAAGCAGGAGGAGAACCTTAAGGTAGAGAGACAGACAGACAGACAACATGCTGTAGCAGTTGAAGTGTTGGACTATGATCTGGGAAACCCAGGTTCGAATTCCCACTATGCCAATAGAAGCTTGCTGGGTGACCTTGGGCCAGTCACATGCTCTCAGCCTAACCTACCTCACAGGGCTGTGAGGATAAAATGGAGAACAATGTAAGCCGCTTTGGTTCCCCACTGTGGAGAAAGGAGGAGTATAAAAACAAACAAATAAATAAATAAATAAATAAATAAAGGAGTAGAAAGCATCTGAGTCCACTTTGACTCTTAACAGTGGTTAAGAAAATTGGCAGTGTTATGTTTGCCCAGGGTAATTACACACAGCTGAGTGATCATTCAATTGCTATAGCATACGGACAATGTTACTCATCTCTTCACAAGCTGAAGACCAGGCAAAGGAGCAATCAGAGAACTCCTTGGCTGTGCCTCCACCTGCACTGATAAACCAAGTGAAGCAGCCCTGACTACTCACAGCAGTTGCTAGTGCTGTGAAAAACATCACCCAGTAAAGCTGTGGAAGGAGGGTGAAAGCTAGCATGTTATTATTGAAGAGCACAGCAAACCTCCTATTTTCCCCCCCACAGTACATAATGCACGGTTTCACTGCAAACCGATTTAAGTCACACACACAAGTGTTCAAGAAACTTATGAGTGAGTTTGGAAGTACAGATGGAAGCCACTGAGAGAAGAGATTCTATTCTTGCTTGTATACTCTGACAGCCGTTCTCCTTTCCCCATTTTTTCCCTAAAGCATGATAAAATGAGGGGTGCCCAGGCTCAAGCCTACCCAGAAATCACAGCCTCTGATGTCAGCCCTCCCCTTCAGCAAGTGAGCAGCTAGCGGCTGCCATGGGGGGGGGGGGCTGAGCAGGAGCAGGCAGCCAGGTCTCACACTAAGCAGTATGCATGGGAAGGAAGAGAAGGAGAAGACAGCTTCTTGCTCCCTTCAACAATCAATACCACATTAGGTGATTTTTTTTTGCATCCCCATTAATGCACTTATAGTGCACCCTGATTTCTGTGCTACTATACCCAATAATAGAAGGGAGAAGAAGGCACACTGGTTTTAATAACCCTCTTTTCTCTACCTTGTAAGTGGCTTACAATTTCCTTCCCTTCCTCTCCCCACAGCAGGAACCTCATGAGGCAGGTGGGGCTGAGAAAGTTCTGAGAGAACTGTGACTGGCCCAAGGTCACCCAGCAGGCTTCATGTGGAGGACTGGAGAATCACACCCAGTTCTCCAGATCAGAGTTCACCATTCTTAACTACTCCACCACACTGGCTCGTTTGCTGCAGCTTTAACTCAGGACCAGCGAAAATTAAGAAAGCAATTTGAGTTCCTCATCCAGCCTTCAATGAAATGCCATACTAACATTTTAGAGACAAGTCATTTCCGCCCCATCTCAGGGTGGCAAAAGTACGCTACAAGATACTAGTAATGTATAGGAACGATTGGGGGGAGGCAGCGAACTACCTATGACTGCCCACAGTAAGACACCATGGTGCCAAAAAATACTTTGCAGGAAGTGTTGATACTTCTTAGTGCTGTCACTGCAACTTTGAAGACTAATTTGATGGTAAAGAAAATATTATCTGAACTATGTCTAATAAAAATTCCACTCTTTTGCCAAGTGGAAAAAGTGCCTGTCTCAGCAATAATAAACCTACTTAATGTTGGGTTGCAAAGCTAGACAACTCATTTAAGTGTTAAGATCAACAAAAGCTTATGCATATCCACAGGGCCGGTAAACTTGGCTCATAATTCCCATGCAGTGGGGTGTCAAAATGATGAATGGGAACTTTCTTCAATAAATTCCTTTTACTAAGTAATTTCCATGAAGGGTGTCGGGATGTTTTCATCAGCCAAGGAAAAACGGGAGGCCAGCATGGCACTATTTGAATTAATTTCACATGAGCCAGGAAGAATTTTCCTTGCTGCTCTGGCTACAAAGAGACTAGCAGGTAATTTTTAAAATAAAAAAGTCACTGTCTGTCATCCAAGATTTCTGTAATCCAATAACTTATTTAGCACACATTTTCGTATATTTTTTTTAAAAATAAATCTTTGAAGTCCTGGAAGGAAATAACCATGAAGTGTCTCACAGGCATTTCGATTCTAGAGTTGTACATAATTAAAAACAGTACCTACTTAATAGGTACTGTTATTTTCCCTCTCATATGCCAGTTCCTAGTAAGCAATGAATGCTCATCAAACACTAGAAAAGTATTTGGAGTACACACGCGACCGATAGTTCCAAGAACAAAGCATGGAAGTTGGCATGCCGACGTATTTTCTAGTTGAAATTCTGATGCTTAAAACCAAAAATGCACTGAATAATATAAAAATGCGCTCACTCTCTTTCTATCTCTCTCTATATATTAATCAGGGTTGAGCAAGTAAAGTTAAAATCTGCAAAAAAAAAATTAACAATATGAGCCACTGGAAACCCTAGAAGGATGGATTTGGACTCACTATTCATACTATTGTTCTTTCAACTCTATATGTGACAAACTGTTAAGAAAGAGAGAGAATATTATTAGTTAAAAGATGTTCATATCACTTTAAATTAAACATGATTCAAGCATATACTAGCTCTAAAATGCTGCAAGTGTTCTCTGGTCTGGTCAGCTGTTTCAGAGCATCTATCATGGCCTACAAATGGATTACTGATACTGAAGGGTGGATCTTCATCCACCACCAGAACCCAGATCAATTTAGTGATTTTTCTGCAAAGATACCAACAGTGTCCTGTGTTTCAGACACAAGCACCGTGTCACCAGTAAGAACTATAGTTGGAAAATAGCTAAAGGCACAACGCCTTCACATGCCAACAGGATTTCCAGCACAGGAGAGCACTGGGAGATGGTTCTGCAACGAGATGAACAAAAGGGGTGACAGGCTGTACAGATAAATTAAACTATCCTCTAGTGAACAGCAACTTCTTTTGTCAGCCCATGCCTTTTAAAATTAACGGAGACTGTGGAGACAAAGGCAAGAGCACTTTTGTCTGAAAGGTGGAAAACTCAGATTTTTTGGAAACATTTTAAAGTTGCTCCCCGGATAAATCATAACCCGCAAATTTCAAGCCTCAGTTACACTTCAACATGGGAAGTCATCAATGCCAAATCATTTTAATGTGTCCAGTGATAAACCCCAGCCACATTACATGGAAATATTTATTTAGGGTAGGCCTCTGATGACTCCAAAGACAGAGTCGCAAATTAATTGTGAACTGGTTTTCAGCTGATGCTTTTCTATAATTCTTTTCTGGAAAAATCTCTGACCCCCTGTGACCTGGGAGCAAACTGAACATTAACTCAAGCAGTAGAGGTGTCTCAAGTATTGTGTGGTCCATTTTTTGTGTTTTGGTCTTCTCAACCAACTTGGACAAGATTCAACGTGTTGTGAAGGACACCACCTGGTGAATGAGTGGGTTGAAAATTGGGAGTTTGTTGGTAAATGTCAATTCCGCCCTGATGGATGGAGGTTTTCCATAGCTGTAAAGAAGATATTTTTGCCTGTACCACCAAAAAAGCCATCTTTAGATGAAGGGTTCTCTCTGCTTTTCTTCTGTAAAAAGGTTATTCTCTGCTTTTTCTCCTGGAGCTACCTGAAGTGGCTTACCATATAACACACACCATATAAATAAACCAATAAACTAACAAACAGGACCAGACCAAGATGTATTTGTTGGATTCCTTAGCTGGCTTGTTTGAGGACATAGGTGGCAAGCCATGGGATAAGAATTCTTTGGCTCTTTCTCCTTAGCTCATACTAAGCTCATACTTATAAACCTTGGGTCTGCCAAACCCAAGGTTTATAAGAGAAGAGAACAGGGAAAAAACCAATCCTCAGCAAAGATGCTACACAGCTGGTAAGATGTATCCTTCTTCTCCTTCCCTCCCTTTCAATCATGTTGGATCCATCAACAACTTTTGACAATAGTAGATCATGAAAACTCTGCTGAGGTCCAGAGTTGACATAAAAAGAAAAGCTCTTCAGTGGTTTTGCTCTTTTCTATCAAACCGAGTTCATAAAATTGTTATTGCAGTTGCTGAGTTAGGAACTTTAGAGCTTTCATGTGGATTCCCACATGGAAACACATACGTGTTATCCCATATGATGCTTAATATTCATGTAAGACGATTACATGAGATCATCTAAAACTCTGGGTTGGGTTGTCATCAATATGTTCATCTCTTTAAATAAGCCCCCAGAAGAGGACATCTGTTCGGGAGGGGAGGAAGAAGAGGAGGAAGAATTTGTTTTTATATTTCACTCTTCGCTACTTGAAGGAGTCTCAGAGCAGCTTACAATCGTCTTCCCTTCCTCTCCCCATAACAGACACCCTGTGAAGTAGGTGGGGCTGAAAGAGCTCTCAGAGAACTGCTCTTAAGAGAACAGTTCTGAGAGAACTGTGACTGATCCAAGGTCACCCAGCTGGCTGCATGTGGAGGAGTGGGGAATCAAACCTGGTTCTCCAGATTAGAGTCTGCAGCTCTCAACCACTACACCAAACTGGCTTATGGGTTGTGGGAGAAACAATGCAGGAGTGAAGCTGGTTTGGAAGGCTAATGCCTTCCAGGGAACTGTATTCCACTTCCTTTTAGAATTCCCTCTGTCCGCATTTCATCCAGAATTATATGTTTTACTTTTCTATTTAATGTGTGTTTGGCTAAATGGACATTACAGCTATATACTTTGTCTCAAGGTCATTGGACTCAAGGAGGCCTGTTTAGGGTGAGAAAGATGAGACAGGAGACTGGCCCCTGAAAACTACAATTACTCTCCAGCACACCCAATCTATGGGCTTCCCTGTATTTTGGCACTTCATTGTGAAATGTAAACAAATACATATTCAATCGTTATTCCATAGGAGACAAAATGGGAGTGGGGACAGTCATGTCGTTTCTGATGTGTCACACTAGTGAGTGAACAGAACCAAGTTCCGCTGAGAAATTCAGCAGAAGAGGTTTTTTAAAAGCTTTATTCTCTTTCATTCCACAGAGGGTAAAGTAAGGCTAGGAGAATTCCCAAGGCTCCAGCTCTCTTGAGAACCCACTCCACTCCTCTTTCAACAGAAATGCTGAAATACGGGGAAAGCACTTCTCCAGTTGCGTAAGGTGGAAGCTGTGGTAAATACTGAGGGTTCTGGAAAAGCTCTGCTATGAGAATTAGGAGTCCATGAGCGTCACCAGGACTTGATGTCCATTCCTGCGCCCCTTACTAGAAGAATGCTAGACAGGCTGCCGTAAAGAAAAGGACCCACTGCACGTGTGGGCACTTCTCTCTCCCTTCGACAGAAGGGGCAGCTTTGAATCTGCATCACTTCACAACCGGAAAGACTGCGGCACTCACTGCATCATCTTTATGCTGGGTTGCTGAGATTTCCCCAAGGCTCTGGATTTGGCAACTGTTAGTTTGTTGTATAACAGGGGGCAGCAGCACAGCCCCAAGAAGAGGAGAAAATTAAAATACTGTAATAAAACAACATTGTACGATAAACAGTATAAGTCATGATAACATGACATTTCAGGAGTTGGTTTTACAGGGCAGAGCAAAGGATGTCTGCCTCCGTGAATTCATATCAAGAGCGCCTGAAATGCAGGATGCTGAACTCCAGAATATGGTGTATATCTTGTGTTCTTTCACCGGCTGCTGTGCCACACAGCAGCCACTAAATTAAGAAGAAGTGTCACTCTGGGGACACTCTCTATACATAATGTAACCGATACAAACAGTCTTCTTGACAGCTGAGGGGACTGTGTGTGCATATGATACCAGAATCCTGTTTGTACACATTTTATTTTAGATGCGGTCCATTGCAAGAGACGACTTAACAGAAATTCTTGATGGATAGCTTGCTTTTATTCAGAAATATTTCACAGCTGGCCTCGAGTCCCATGCAGGATTTTTAGAAGAGAGGGGAAAGCATTCCCCACATAGTCAGCTGTGTTTGTGGATGAAGTCCTCCAATTTAGAAGAGCTGATTTCAAAGCAGCACCTCCCCTCTATCGCACAAGTCAGAGCACAAGACATTGCCCCAGATTTGTAAGCATCTACACATCCAAAATTATATCATTTTTAAAAACTGAGCAAAACTGGAGGAGAGTAATTACCCATATCTCCAGATTAGAGGGTTTTGTTTTAAAACTTGAATAATCATACAAAGGACATGCAGACGGCGGCATACATAACGCAGATGTTCTAGGTCTGCATGCTTTTCCCCCCTGGTCTGCTTGTTTGGTTTTTATTGCTTTAGCTGTGAGCCAGTTCAAGCAGGTTCTCCAGAGGCAGCATACAAATTCTCTAAACAAGTAAAGGGCCTTGGTATCAGAACGTAAGAGCTGCCGTGCTGTATCAGATCAACAGACCATCTATTTTAACATCCTGTTTCACACACTGACCAACCAGATGCTCTTCAGAGGGGCCACCATCATGATGCAGAAATCAAACCCTCCCTCCATTACTGTCAGCCAACACTGGTATTCAGAGCCTTCCTGATTCTGAACATGGAGGTTTCACATACAGTATTCCTAATATTTTATGCTGCATGAGTCTGCCCATTCCCCTTTTAAAACCAAGTAAATGAATGACTATCACTACATCCTGCAGCAGTGAACTCCAGAAGTTGCTCTAAGTGAAGAAGCACTTCCTTTGTCCTGAATCTATTGCCCATAAGCTTTACTAGGTGTCTGTAGCCTGATAGGCATGAGCATGCTGCCTTTCCTCCACATTCTGATACAGATGACAACATCATGCACTGACTCACCGCATGGGGAGGGAGATCAGGCATGAGCATGCTGCCTTTCCTCCACATAACTTCCTGGTTTGCAGAGTGAGACCACATGGAGATAGTGGCCATGTGTACACCTCTCCATGACCAGAGATGCTTAGAACATTGTTGAACACGGGGGGGGGGGTGCATGCAGGTGTTTCCTCCATGCAGTTGCACTCTGCAGATTACCATGCAATAGTGTGGAGGCAGAGGGAAGTGCCCATTCTCCCTCCCTGTGCAGTGAGTCGACACGCAGGGAGACCATTTTTTCTGAGCTCTAAGTCCTACTATTGTGGAAGAGGAAGGAAAAGTTCTTTCTGCCCACTTCTGAGCCTGTTTGGATGAATCTTCCATTCCAACAACAGGAATTGGACATCTGACTATCAATTCCCTTAGAGCTAATTCAATTTTTGCACCTATAAAAACCTGGGAGTTGTATACACACGGCAACGTGATGCAGTAACAGGGTGACGCACAGATTTCACCCACAACCAGACCCATGTAGAAAACTAGTTTTCAAATCCATAATTTATTATTTCACAAATTACATGTGCATATACGCAGATGCAGAGGAAACTGCCACATCCGTATACCCAGCATAACTGTTGCATCGAGCCACAGCTTCATGCCTCTCCCCGCTGCTATTCCTACTCAACTCCACAAAAGAGAGAAAACTGCTATTCTTCTATGGCAGTTTTACAGTGCAAAATGTGCTACGCGTCTGCTGGTGATTCAGCAATTGAAAAGCAGCTCTCTTCCTTAGTGGCAACAGACAAGGAAACACGTCCACTCAAGGCAAAGCACCTGCCGTAAGCAGCAACAGAGGGTCTAGTAAAGCATTAGGGATGGGGTTCCCCAAGCTTACAGACCATCAAGAAATATTTTGTGGAAAGCAGACTAGTAATTTTTACAGTAATTAATGCAGAACAGAAATAGGTTGTTCGTGGACTTCATAACCGAACAGAGGCAGGAAACAAGGGTTTTCCAGGAGTCCAAAATCCCAGGCACCAGGCGACACTAGCTAGCTGCTATGACCCATAAAAATGAAAACCTGCAACGACAACATAAAATTGCCATCCTTATTACACAACCAGAGCAAGAGCGACAGATTCATGCATCCAGGGGGCAGATTTTCAATGCGAAGAATCCTGCTGTCAGAAAAGAGATTGCGAGTTTTTAGCTCCCCTCTGGATTATCGACCCACATGCAAGATGGCCAGTCATAATTTGAAAGCCCAGACTAAAATACAAGCCTCCCATGAGCCACCTTATCAGCCTACAGCCAACTGCCCCATATAAATCTCGGTTTTGTAGACTGTGGCAGGGATGCTTTTTGTGTGTGCATGGCAGGAACATCAAGGGGGAAATTATATGCATGCTTCTTTTACACACTGTGGAGAATGCAAGATGACACTAAGAAAGAACAGAAAGGGTTGCAGCTGCTGATTACTATTCTTTCTTCCGCTAATGAAAGTGACCCATAGAACAACATGCTCTGTAAAGGTCACAGAGTCAAGACCCTCCAGCCATCAACAAATCTGCCCGTTCCCACAGAGGACCCCATCGTCCAAAGCACACATAATGGCAGCTGTACTTTCAAAGTTGACAACACGAACCATTTCAGTCGTTCAGAATTCTCCTCCCCCCCCCCTTGCATCTTCTGCCAAACAAATTTCTGCCTGGAGCTCAAATCCACACTGTGCAAATTATTTATTATTCACGTCATTTATACCCAGCCTCTCTCTCCAGCAGGATCCAAAGCAGCTTGCATTGTTCTCCTCTCCTCCATTTCATTCTCACGACAACCCTGTAAGGTAGGTTCAGTTGATTGTGTGTGACTGGCCCAAGGTCACCCAGTAAGCTTCCATGGCAGAGTGGAGATTCAAAATTATAGCAGCGATATATGGTATGAAGGTGCATCACGTACAAGAATTTGTATGCACAGAAAGCCTTACTTCAGTTTTTCAACCCGTTTATCCTAATGCCACCTAACCAAGCTGTTTCCCCACAGCTCTCCCAGTTGAATGGATGAAATGTGTGAACACATCCAGCTAAATCAAAGTATGGTTAATAATACTATTTGTTCACAGGGAACACCATTATTTTGAATACATTTTATACCATAACTTTTCAGCTCCTTATAGTCAACAGAAAACAGTGCTTATTTGAAAAAGAGTAGGTGCAACAGGAGAATGTTAACGAGATGCATCTGACCTCAGGTTGGGAAAAAAATGGATTTGCTTTAAAAACAAGTGACATTCAGTACTCTCTTAATTCAAGATGATCTGTCACAAACAGCTCTCATAATTGAGCTTCCAAATGACAGGTGGGTGTACACTGATGTAGCACACACTGTTTTCACAGTGGGAGATTTGCAAAAGCACTTTGCAACACAGGCCAACCCTTCTTCTTTAAATGGCAATGAAAGCAGCACTAATTATATGTATGGAGACATGCAAAGAAAATTACTTAGAACTTTAAACTATCATGCATTCTCTACCCATATAAGTGTTTTTGCTCATCAGTAAATTAAGAACACTATATAGAGCACTCTATCTCAACAGAGGTGAAAAAGAACACAAAGATGCATGCGTGCACACACACACCCTTTTTAAAGAATCTGCCTTTGAAGCAATCAATATGAACAATTCAGCTCATGAACAGCACGGGGATTCGATCCCAAGATTCCCAAATCCAAACAGCTGGATTCATAGGTTCCCTTTTGCATGCAGAAGATATCTTCCACTTCCCAGTGGTGTGGGTTTTCCAGGGGGAAAAGTCCAATTCAAATTTAAATAAACATTTTTTTAAAGTGCGAGCAAAATTTAAATAATGTCAGCAAAAGCAGGCAAATACATCATATGCAAGCACTGGGGCTTTTGTCCATGCTTCATATTCCAAATTTAACCTGTCTAACATGATTTGCATCACAACAGCTATAGACAGACACATGAAAGGCAGAAAATTTTCCACAGAAAAATATAGAATCAGAAATTTGGGGGAAGGATTTTCCACCCCACAGCACTGCTTCCTACCAAAGAATTTCATATCAAAAGTTAAACTAAATCCAAAGATGTTCTTCCACCTGTTGGGCTATCAGGTGCATAATAAGGGCTACAAAACTTATTGCACTGCATGAGCTCTGGAACAAGAATTCACAGGGCAACGCCAGGAGCCACTTTCCTTCTGCTTACAGTTCTCTAGATCCAGCTTAAGTGTTTCATATGAACAAACTCTTAATTACAGCACAACAGGAAGAATTTAGCACCACAAAGAGGCAAGGTTTCCAGATGACAGTTTTGTAAGTATTATTCAACACGTGGTTCCCCCAAATTAACAGCCCTGGTTCGAGTGTGCTCATACAAGAAGGGGATCCCATAGTGCTGTTGATGTTTTAAAGTGCCTTTTTGTTGCTCTCTGCTTTGAAAACTTCTGTTTAAAAAAAGCCCACAAGATTATAAAGGTTTACTTATGGGGGGAAAGAAAGCACAATCTTAGGCTAGTCGAAATTTATTTAGATATTAGATCTTGGAAGCTAAGCAGGGCCGACTCTGGCAAGTACTTGGAAGGGAGACCTCCAAGGAATACCAGGGCTGGGAGCAGATGCAGGCGATGACAAGCCACCTCCTCTGAAACGTCCAAGCCCCACTAGGAGTCGCCAGACGTCAACCGTGACTTACATAAGAACATAAGAGACGCCAATGCTGGATCAGGCCAAAGGCCCATCCAATCCAACACTCTGTGTCACACAGTGGCCAGAAATACCAGTGCCATCAGGAGGTCCACGAGTGGGGCCAGGACATTAGAAGCCCGCCCACTGTTGACCCCCCCCCAAGCACCAAGAAGACAGAGCATCACTAGCCCCAGAGCCCCTATCTATACCTTGTGGCTAATAGCAACTGATGGACCTCTTCCAGGCATACACACACACACTTACCCCCAAAAAAAGTTTAGATATTTATATGCTGCTTTTCTCTCAACCGCAGACCCACAGTGGCTTATAGCAGTGTTCTCCCTTATTTCGTATTATCTTCACAACAACAATCTTGAGAGATAGATTAGACTGAGAGTGTGACTGGCCCAAGGCCATCCAGCAAGTTTACATGGGACACTGAGGATTCGATCCCAAGATTCCCAAATCCTAGCCCAAAATTCTGACCACTACACCATGCTGGAAACTTGTAATTTCTGGGTGGATAAAACAAAACGGATAAAAGATTTTATAACAGCTTTAAGAAAAATCAATTATACGAACTGTCCCTCAAAAAACAATCTCTCAGTGTAACAGAAGCATGAATACTAAAGACCATGTACTCAGTCTACCTCTTAAAACTGTATCCAATATTTGCAATGTTAGAAACATACACATCAAGAAAAAGCCAACTTCTATGCATATGTGGTGGTAACAGGTTTATGCATCCTCCATAGTAGAGAAATATTGATGTACCAATGTGGTAAGACAGGGCAGGACTTTACCTGGTTTGCAAAACAGGTAATGAAAAAATCAAGTCCTTTAGAGGAAATTCTCAGTTTCAACTACATGCTATACAACAGTGCAGCTCAAGCCAAATATACGTTTTGGAAACAAGGCAGGAATTATTATAATGTCATAACAGGAATATAGAACAGGATAGTGTTTGTGTTTTTTTAATGGCACTGATCTGAACCAGCTAATACACAGCCAGCTTTGCACTGCTGCCAGGTTTATAATTGCCCAACAGAGAAACCAATGCCCATTTGCACATCACAAATAACAGACCAAAACTAAAGAGAGAGAAAACCAGGAATCTCTCTCAGAGTGGAAGGGAAAAACAGAGACATGTATGGATTTCTTAGCAATGTATACAATGTTAAAGTATCTTGTTTATATAAAGTAAATTTCTGTAAACAACTGATGGGCATACAAAACAGAGACAAGCAGAATAACAGGAATATATTTGCAGCATTACTATATATAGTCCAACCTTAACTTCAAGCTTTCAGACTAAACTCTGAAAATAAGGAAACAGGAAAAGTTACATGTATTATTAAGTCAAGCTACCTCTACCCACAGTGGAGGGATGTATTATATGTAGCCAGTCCTATTTTGCACAGAGCACCTGCTCTGGAGTAACACAGACCCGCCATCTGCCTCCATCGCAGGAGGGAGGAAAGGGCATAAAGTGCAGCAGCTTATGTTCCGGGCCAGGAACGGTGTCTGTGCAGAAGTCACTTTTGAACTGATAAAGAACTAGAAAGGACGGGAGACAGGTGTTCTCGAAAAAAGTTAAAGGTTTAAGAAACAATCAGGAAGAAAGGGCTGAGCTCGAGACACCGAAGAAACTGGAAAGTATCTGGAAAATAAGGATGGCACAATTGTACAAGTGCCAAAGATGCACATAGCTTATATGAGTTTTGTACGGCAAGATTTGAAGGGCCTTGAACAGATATTAAGAACTCCTTCCTTGTCTATGGGTGACCCCGTTTTGCTGCCCTGCTGAAAGGCAACTGATCATGAAGTTCAGTAGAAGAAGAAGAGATTGGATTTATACCCCGCCCTTCACTACCCAAAGGAGCGGCTTACAAACCCCTTTCCCTTCCCCTCCCCACAACAGACACCCTGTGAGGTAGGTGGGGCTGAGAGAGCTCTTGACAGAAACGGCTCTTTTTCAAGGACAGCTGTGCCAGAATTATGGCTTGCCCAAGGTCATCCAGCCAGGTGCAAGTGGAGGAGTGGGGAACCAAACCTGGTTCTCCCAGATTAGAGTCCGCACACTTAACCACTACAGCACTGCACCACAAGGAAGGAGAGTATACATATTACTAACAATATATCCAAAATGTCTAGGAAGATGTTACTATTGATTTCTATATCTGCCTAGATTGACACTTGAGCAGGCAGATTCAAGAAGACACTTTCTGTTATATGCACGTTTTTGGAACGATGTTATCAGGAGACTCAACCTACTAAAGATGAGTCCCGAAAAGCTTTCCCCTTGATTATGGGAACAATGATGTGGCTGATGCCAGCATTACAATTTCATATTTATGCCTTACAGATGCTTGTACAGGAATGGGCATTAGCAGCCACCGGGGAAAGACATTACATGGAACACACAACAGCCCCAGGCCAGTAAATCAGGAGTGAGGGTAGCTAACCAAATGTATCAATCCAACACTTCTTAAGAACAAAATCAGGGATGAACAAGTAGGAGATTCATAAGGACTTGCGGGGGGGGGGGATCTCATTTCCCCCTCCTCCATGATGTCCTCTTTTTCATGAAAGCCACCATAACCTCTTATTTTTTCCTGTTTCCTTGCCTACTTCCCATGCACCAGCCAACCTATCTTTATCTGCCCCTCCCAAGTCTTCTATTTTCCGTCCTTCCCTCCCCCTGGCACCCTCTACCCAGGCAAGCAATGACCTAGCTGTGTGGTGCCAGATGCCGGGCAGCTACAGTTTCATGGTGGGGAACCCTTTCATTTCCCCCTTGTATCCCCATCCCCACACTATTTCCTCTTTCCCCTCCTCCTGGCAACCCCTATAATTTCCCCTGCCTCTTCCTCACCCACTAACCAACCTTTTTATCTGCCACCCATCTTCAGCTATGTTATTTATTTTATTCATACCAACTTTTCACCACAATGGGGACCCAAAAGAATGTACATCATTCTGCTCTCCTCCATTTTCTCCTCAAACAACGCTGTGAGGTAAAATAGGCCGAGAATGTGTAACTGGCCTAAGGTCATTCAGAGAGCTTTCATGGGAGAGTGGGGATTAGGGTTGCCAGCTCCAGGTTTGGAAATACCTGGAGATTTGAGGTTGGGGTTTAGAAAGGAGAGGGACTTTGATAGAGTATAATGCCACAGAGTCCACCTTCCAAAGCAGCCATTTTCCCCACAGGGACTGATCTCTGTTACCTGAAGATCACTGGTAATCCCAGGAGATCTGCAGCCACCACCTGGAGGCTGGAAACCCTAGTGGGGACGCAATCCTAGGTCTATCAGAATGTCATCTGAATCTCTAAGCACTACACAACACTGGCTTCCATGGGGTCTCTGCTGTTGAACAGTAGCAAGCAGCTGGGCCTGACTTGAGTCATGCAAGCTACCTGATGGTTGCTGCTGGGCCCTGAAGAGTTCCTCATTAAAGGTTGAAACAGCCCTGTACAAGACCCTGCCCCTTCCTCCTGACTTTTCCTGAGAGAAATCAAGGCTTGAAGGCTGAAAATACTGTTGCAGTTGTCTAGCAACAACCATGTATCTAGCAATAGCACTTGTTTCTTAAAGCTAAAGGCACTGTTTTTATCATTTGGGAAGGGTTAATCTAATCTTACCTACCTATCTATATAAAGTTTTGGTTTTACTGCAAACCAGGGACATTTCTCAGGTTACTAGTAAGATCTGGCTTGTCTGTTCATGGCTCCAGTCTCTGGATTTAAGTATCTTCAGATTCAGCCATGCTGAGAATTAGATATATTGATCTTAGCATGTAACACCATTGAGATCTTTTGACCAAAAATCACCAAGAAACATATTTTAAAATTTCATTAAGCACCATTACGTTGCGGAGACCCATGTACTGATTTTGGAATATTTATCCAACTGTTTTGAGAGAAGTTAGCTTACAAAACCTATGCCAAAATTAAGGCACATGCCTCCTGTCACACTTCTGGATGAAGTCAAATATGAAAACTAGCTTTGTTCCCAGGCAGAATGACCCAATGAAACTCCGGTGTTAAAGCTTCTAAATAAAATCTATAACTTTGATATATCCATACATGACGGCACCACATACACTGAATCGCTCAAATTTCATCTTGAATCTGATTCACTTCATTGGCCAGCAAGGTTAATGCAAGAGTCCACTTGATCGATCATTCTTTTACTACTTTCCATGAACAATACAGGCTTACATACACACACAAATGACTACTTATACAAGAAATGTAAGTAGAAGCTTTTGTCAGTGGCTACCAAGTTGGCTCTATCTCCAGAAATGAGGCTTCAGCTATTCCAGTGGGTGGCTGGGAGAAACTAGGTTTATGATGCATTCATTTATCACCATTATTAAACTCAGACTTTTGACAGAAACATCCATCAGCAGACGGTGACCGCTCTCTCAGAAGTCAGCAACCTTTAGGATGTCATTCTCCTGTTTTGAAAACATACATTCAGAGAGAAGTGGAAGAGGAATATACAAAACTGCCTTACACCAAGACAGATTTTTGATCTATTTAACTTAGAACTGTTTGCTCCAGTGGGCATCACAGCAAGACTCCAGGATCTATGGCAGAGAAAGGCTTTTCCCAACATCTGCCATTTGAAATCTTTTAGCTAGGAGACGACAGCAACCAAAACTGGGGTCTTCTGCAGTCAACGGATGTTCTCTACCCACTGAACCACAATCTTGCCCCTGGGTTTCTTTGTACAGATGAAAGTTTACCTCAGGAATCAGTCTGCAACAGTTTAGCAACTGTATTACAACTTTATTGGCAATAAAATAATAAACAAAGAACAAGAGAAAATATTTCTGCTGTTTTAAAAGTACTCAGAAAAAGACAAGCACACAAAGTATTGGAGCTATTGTTTGATGGCAAAGCCCAGACCTATTATGTAGTGTTTGTTTTTTTGGAAGAGGGCAGTGTTTAGTCTTGCAGAGTTGTATACTGGATTCATTTCCTAATTTCAACACTTTGCGGTTCCAGCACAGAGTTCCAAATAAATATATCTGGAATGTTACTACAAGCTGACACAGAAACCTTTTCAAGTGTCAAAACAGTTTGGGGGGGATAGGGGGAACCCAACTCTTTCCCATTCTTCAGAAACATGAAAAGCACACATGGACTCCGATGACATAATAGGAGATACCAATACCAAAGCAAATTTCAAGGGGTAAAGTGGAAACCCATTCCTAATGGCTTAACTCCATTTCTAGAGGATCATCTTCCCACCTTTTCCACTGGGGGGTAGAGTTTTTGTTCAGCCCAGGAACGAGTTTCTAATGAAGAATGGCTTTCCTTCTTTTTCTCCAAAGTGCACCGATCTCCTCTTCCCATCCTCGATTTTACCAGCACAAGCCCGGCAGAGAATCTCTCTCTCTCTGACCACCAAAATAACAGGCACTCTTTCCCCGAGACATAAAAACACCATCAAGATGGGCCCAAGAATTAACGGTTTCCAGGGATTCCTCCACCAGCTCTTTTATTGTTTTGCTATATACAGGCTGTGCTCAAAAACCAGGCTGAGGCAAAAGGGGAGACTCACCTTTTGCGGGGGGATCCACAAGGCAAACACAGTGGCAGCATTGCAATATACAGGCAGAGACCGATCCTTAAAGAGCAACCAATTGCAGCGTACATTGGGAACGCAGAGCTGGCCGGAGAGCTCCAAGGAAAGCCCCGGCATGTATTGGCCCTCGCAGTCCCAACAAAAGAAGCCAGGAAGCAACAGCGACCGGGCGGGGGGGGGGGAGAGATCAGGTAGCAACCGGCGCTCTCTCCCTCCCTCCCCCGCCGCCCTTCCTTCCGCGGTCTCTTACCTGCTCCCGGGGAAGCCAGAGAGGCCGGCAAGGACAGCAGCAGCGGCAGCAGCACCGGGAGCCCCGTCCAAAGCACCAGGCGGCGGGCGATGCACCAAGGGGGACCCGGGCAGCAGAGCAGCAGCGTGACCAAGGCAACCGTGAAGCATGTCATCCCATCCATGGCAAAGCCCAGCATCAAGTCATCCTCTCGGCCAGCGCCGGTATCCCCCGGACGAAAAGGCTGGGCAGGCTTCCCGCGTCGTCCTCCTCCTCCTCCTCGGAGCATTCAACCCCAGCCGGCAGGCAGGCGGGCAGAAAGGCATGGGGGGGGGGAGGTTCAGCCAGCCCTTCTTCCCCGCCCCAAGGCAGCCCCCGGCTGGGGTGGAGACGAGAGGCGCGGGAGCGGAGGCAGCCGGGAGAGCCCGGGGAAAGGGAGGGAGGGGGCGGGCGGCGCAAGGGCGAGGCGAGCCTCTGCGCGGGACCCTGGCCTTGGGCAAGCGTGGGCGGCTGGAGCACGGGGGAGGGAGGTGCGTGGCGGAGAAGCGGCCGGGCCGCCCCGACGGGGAGGGGGAAGCGGCGGCAGCAGCAGCAGCAGCAGACGCCCCTCCCTCAGCAGAGCCACGCCAGGGGGACAGGCAGAAGAGGAGGAGGAGGGGCGGCTAGCGGGTGTGCGGCTCCGGCTGGAGAAAGGCGGCGAAGGAAGGTAGAGGCGGCCCGTCGGGGGTGCCTTGGCCCAGCCCTTCACGTGGGAGAGTGGCGCTGCTGCTTCCAAGGCGCCTCCCTCTCCCGCCCACCCCTCCGCTACCCGGCGAGGCTCCAGACCGAGGAGAAGAGAGGAGGGGAGCGAGGGCGGGGGGGGGGGGGGAAGCCGAGCCGGCAGCCCCAGCACCTGTGTGCACGCGCGCGAGAGAGCGTGTGTGTGTGAGAAAGGCAGAGCGGAGGCGAGGGCGCGCCTGGATAGAGGGATGGTGGCGCACGGCCGGCTCCAAAGCGCGGTCTGGCCGGGAGAGAGAGAGAGCGCGCGCGCCCGAAATCCCCGGCTTGGGCCACTCGGCTTGACCGCGAGCGAGCGCAACGGCGGGGGGGGGGGGGGGGGGGGGCCTTTATTAAAAAAACAAAACAGAGGGAGGCAGGCGGGGCCAGGCCGGAGGGTGGCGTCACCAAGCGCGAGCTCCGCCTTGCCGTCCCAGCCTCTTCCCGCTGCAGTTCTTGCGCTGCGGGATGCGGGGGCGTCCTGCCGAGGCGTGCCGAGCAAGGAGAACGTGTGGGTGGGTAGCCTTCCCCCCCCCCTTCCGCCGCCGCCCTGCGGAATGGTAGATGCTCCTGCATGCCAGTGGATCCCACCCTCTCCGTTCGCGTCGGAGCCTGCACGTTTCCTCACACCCTCCCACAGGAACAAAAGGCAGAGGTGCGAGCCGCCTCCTACCGCCTCCGCTGCTAGTCAGGCGCGGTGTAGTGTCCGGCGGCGGCAACTCGCGTCATCCTCGCGCTGAAGTTCTTCACTGACAAGGCAAGGCGAACATCTGATAGTAATGAGGCAACAAATGCCCTTTGCGGTGTAGCGGTAAATAAAGAGACGGTCTCCACTCGCCAACGAGCCCTCAAGTCACATTAATGCAATCTTACGGGATTTAAAGTGCATGTGTTTACAGTCAGGTTTCTTGCAGATATGGTGTCTGCTGGGGGGAAGGGGGAATTAAAATACCATTATTATCGTTTTTGTTATTGTTATTATTGCTATGTCAGGTCCAGGACTATCTTATCAGAGACTGGCTGAGCTTGGAGCTCTAGAACAATAGCCCACCTGGACTCTGGAAGTGATCAATGAGAAACTAATGTTATGTAAATAGCCTATCATTGGGAGTTTGGGTGTGTTTGGGTGTGGGTTTTGCATGCTATTTAAACGGGGCTGTTGTCCTGGTGTTTTACTTTTGTTCCTAAAATCACATAATAAAGTAAAGCTGCTCGCTGCAATGCGTCTTGAACTCAGTATTTAATACTGGCGAGGAGGATGGGATCCTGTTGAGAGATCCTAGAGCCCATCTGCACTGCACAGAGCTCCAGTGCCACACTCATCACACTGCAACCATGGCTGCCACTCCAGGACACTTTGACGCATTCGAGGCCACTGCTGAGGACTGGGACTCCTACATTTCTTGCTTCGAGTTCTTCCTCGAGTCCTCCGAGATTAGCGAAGAAGTGTGCCACCTTTTTCCAGGACTGTGGCCACTCAACGTTCAAGATCGCTCGCTTGCTGCTAGTGCCAGCAGAGCTACGAAACACCCCATACCAGTCGATTAAGGAGCACTTCGCTCTGACGCCCTCCATCATTTTGGCCCGCCATGCATTCTACACAAGGACGCCCTCCGTCATTGCAGCCCGCCATGTGTTCTACATGAGGAAGCAGGCAACGGATGAGTCAATCATGGCCTACATTACGGCCCTCCGGCATGCCACCTGACATTGCAACTTCCACAACCTCGAAGAAGCGCTCTGTGACCAGCTGGTGTGCAGACTTCGGGACAAGCGGATCCAACGGCAGCTCATCGCCAAGCGGGACCCCACGTTCAAGCATGTGCTTGAGGAAGCCCTCTCCGCAGAAGCCACTGAACAGTTCACCACAGAGGTCCACGAAGCTCTGAGCCCGCCAGCTTCACGGAGGCCCAACAACGCAGCCCACCACGTGGACACCTCCAACGAGGAAGAGGAGGTCCTGAAAGTACATTGTCCAGCCCTCCATGGTACTAGCACATCTGCCACAGCTTGCGCTGGCAAATCCACCACCTCAGCACCATGCGCCATCTGTGGGGAGCCCCACAAGCTGAGAGATCGGCCATATCGCCTGTGCCTGTTATTCCAAGGGAACCCAGAGGCAACAGCCCGCCCATCAGGAGTCTGCACACGCCACGGAACTGCACACCACCGCCATCCAGCCACACCAGGTACTGCACTTGCCCCAGGATACCCATGATAAAATTAAAGTGACTGTTCTAATCGAGGGAGCCCCTTGCACAGTGGAGCTAGACACAGGGTCCTCCATTTCCATAATCTTGGAGGACACCCTACATAGGCTCTGCCCTAAAGGTAAGTGTCCCAACAGAATGAGGTGGCCGTGAAAGGGGTGGGAAAGTTTCGGGTGCTGTACCAGAATTTTGAAGGACTCTTGAAATTGCTGATAGTGGGGGGCCATCATATGAGTTTAGTAGGATTAGCATGGTCCAAGCTCTGGGGGTTCCGGGTCACGGTGATACACCAAATTGCCCAAGAAGGCTTTCAGCAGGTGTGCAATGAGTTTCCAGCTGTATTTGATGGGACTCTTGGTCACTACACTGGACCCCCATTTTCTCCAGCTCAACCCAGAGGTGCGGCCCATGAGGTTGAAGGCCAGGCACATTCCTTTTGCATTGAAGTCAAAAATTGACAAGGAGCAGGATTGTTTGGTGGACCAAGAGGTTTTGGAACCAGTTTTGCATGCCCTCTGGGAAACCCCGATTGTTAAGCCCAATGGGGACGTCCGCATCAGGGTGGACTAGAGATGTACCATTAATAAGGCGCTGCAGGACCACACCTACACAGTCCCGGTAGTCAGCCACATCTTGGCCTCCTTGGCGGGCCCCAAGATTTTCGGGAAGTTGGACTTGGCCCAGGCCTACCAGCAACTCTCAGTTGATGATGCAACAGCAGAGACCCAGACCATAGTCACACACACGTTCAGGGTGCAGCGACTACAATTTGGTGTCAGTGTGGCCCCGGGGATTTTCCAAAATCTCATGGACTCTCTCCTTAAATGAATCCCCGGGGTCCAGCCCTTCTTTGTTGACATTCTGATCGCTGCCCCCACAGAGGAGGAATTCATCTGCCGGTTGTGCACTGTCCTGCAGCAGTTCCAGTTGGCTGGCCTGAAGTTGAAGCGGGAGAAGTGCCTCCTGGGTGTTCCACGGGTCGAGTTCCTCGGGTTCTCTGTAAACGCCATCCAGCCGCAGACAAAGTTCGCGCCATTGTC
This sequence comes from Gekko japonicus, assembly GCF_001447785.1. NCBI lineage: Eukaryota > Metazoa > Chordata > Lepidosauria > Squamata > Gekkonidae > Gekko > Gekko japonicus. Next base: position 241,509 of record NW_015173130.1, read on the forward strand.
AGTGCCCCCGCGCTCACTTCCAGGCAGGAGCTACAGCCTTTCTTGGGGCTATTGAACTTTTATCATTCCTTCTTGCCCCATAAAGCTGCGCTGGCGGAGCCGCTTCACCACCTTCTCAACAAGAAGACCTCGTGGGTCTGTGTTCCAGGCTGTGAAAGGAGCTGCTCACCTCCAACGCAGTCCTGGCCCATTTCAATGAAAAGCTGCCCATCGTGCTTGCTTGCGACGCTTCTCTATATGGGGTTGGCGCCATTCTTGGCCACCAGCTGGGGGACAGCAGGGAAGTCCCTATGGCATACCAATCCCGCACCGTCTTCAGCCGAGTGCAACTATGTGCAAATCAAGAAGGAGGCGCTGGCCATCATTGTGGGGGTCAAGAAATTCCATGACTACCTGCATGGGCAGCCATTCACCATCGCAACAGGCCACAAGCCTCTGCTGGGACGTCTTGCTCCAGATCGCCAGATTCCCCCAGATGCCCTGGTGTTTTAGTCTTGTTCCTGAAATCACTTAATAAAGTAGAGCTGTTCACTGCAATGCATCTTGAACCCAGATGATGATTATTATTATGTTTCAGAGTTCTGATGTCTGAATGTTGGCTCTGGACTTCAGGATGGTGGTCTTCTTGAATGGATAGGTGGTCTTCTTGAAAGGATTATTCATTTTAGGATTATACCAGTGTGATGTGGGGGTTACCAGTGTTGGACTAGTATCTGGGATACCTGGGTTCGAATCTCCACTCGTGCCACGGAAGTTCACTGAGTAGCCTTGGGCCAGTTCCTCTTTCTCAACCTAACCTTCTTCACTGGCTTGTGAGGATAAAATGGAGGACAGGAGAATAATGTAAGCTGCTTTGGGTGCTCATTGGGGAGAGAGTCAGGGTACAAATGGATTGAATAACCAAATTACTGTTGCTGTTAAAAGAGGATCTGGAGTCATGGCTTCGTAAATTCCTTCCACGTCGAACACGCAACCATGTGTGTGGCTGTATTTTCCTATGAGGGTTCGCGAATATACTCAGGAACCTTTTCACCAGTTGGGAACAGAGATATGCCCTGAACTGTTAGGTGTCTGCAGGGAGTTAAGAACATGAGAAGCACCCAGTTTGGCCTGTCTGGTATCCTGTTTCATACATTGGGCAGCCAGTTGCCCTCCAAGAATCTAGTGGAGCATGGAGACCAAAGCCCTCCGCTATTGTAGCCTGCTGTCTACTTCCCAATCAGCATCCTGCGATCTGAGATGGCCCATGAGGGCATTTTCCAGTTGTGTGCTTCCCTCCTGCTTTTATTTCTTGCCTCACAGTCCAAGGGCACATTGGAAATGGGGAGGGGAGAGAGAAACCCATGCAGGGCCCAGATGTGTGCTGTATCGCTGACGAGGCAAACTTTTGAGGCTTGCCCCCTCTCCTCATGATATTTGTGCCCCCTTCCTTGAATTTTTCAGGTCCCCCAACCCCAAGGTCTGTAGTTGGTGTACTTGTGGCTGTAAAGGGAAAGCCAGGAAGCAGAATGCTGTCCCAATTGCTTGTTGTTGTTCAGTCGCACAATCGAGTCCGACTCTTCGCGACCCCATGGACCAGATCCCGCCAGGCCTTCCTGTCTTCCGCCGTCCTCTGAGGTTTGCTCAATTTCATGTTCGTTGCATCTATGACACTGTCTAACCATCTCATCCTTTGCCTTCCCCATCTTCTTTGACCTTCAATCTTTCCCAGCATCAGGGTCTTATCCAGTGAGTGCTCCCTTCTCAAACACCTGTCAGTGCTCTTCTGAGCAAGGAGAGCAAAAGTGCTGGACTGGCCGACAAGGCTAGGTCTTGATTTCCAAACTGTGTACAAGTTATTCATATTGAATACTTTAAATACAGTGTGTGTGTGTTAAATGCTGTTAAGTCGCTTCCGATTTATGGCAGTGCTATGAATTAATGTCCTCCAAAATGCCCTGTTGCTCAGGTCTTGCAAACCAAGGATCGTGGCATCTTTTACTGAGTCAATCCATCTCACGTTGGGTCTTCCTCTTTTCCTGCTGCGTTCAGCTTTTCCCAGCATCATTGTCTTTTCAAGTAAATACATCGGGCTGCCTTTTTTTAGGTTCTGTTTCTTAGAGTCCCCTACCATCAGGCCCCTTCACCAGGAAGTTTTTGGCTGCTGATCCCATTGTTGATGCATGGTGTGTTTCCACTTCTCCCATTCACTGTAAGTGCTATGCCCTTGGCAATGATGACTCAAAATTTAAAATTCATTTAGGTAGGTATCTGAGGAAGTGTGCATGCACATGAAAGCTTATACCCAGAATAAAACTTTGTTGGTCTGAAAGGTGCCACTGGACTCATTCTTTAATATTCATAGAACAAAGTTTGAGTCCAGTGGTACCTTTAAGACCAACAAAGTTTTATTCTGGGTATAAGCTTTCGTGTGCATGCACACTTCTTCACACATGCACACTTATTCACATTTTTCTTGTGGTGTTGTACCAGCAGATGGAAGGTCTCTGATTCTGCTGACATGGAAGGGATTGGCACCCGTGTGAGCACAGCCAGACTGCTGGGCCAGGCAGATGTCAAGGAGTGGTATCACTGAAAGAAAACCACCATAAAAGGCTGGAGGTGGGATTGCAGGGAGAATACCATAGAGAGAGTATGGCTTTGCAATGGTAGGCTGGGGGGTTGTTGATTAGTCTAAAGAGTGTCCCCACCAGGTGAGGAGGCCCACACCCAGCTGGGAATTAGAGGAAGAGGGTCCAGGCCAAGGGGCTACGCATGCGGGAGAATGACTTAAAGGGCGTGGGGTTCTTTATCACAGTTTAGGGTTAGATTGGGAGGGAGAGTGAGGGAAGTGCTCCAAGAGTGTGGGGAGACACAGAATTTTATTTATTATTTAAACCTGGGGAGTCAAACATGCGGCCCGCGGGCTGGATCAGGCCTTTGGAGGGCCCCAATCAGGCACACAAGGCCCTGGCTGTTTCCTACTTCCATTTGCAGTTCTGGTGCTGCTGCCATGTTACAGCTTGCTTTACCAGTCTCTCAGTCACACAGAGAGATCAATAGGCAGTGCTGTCCTGTGTGATTGAGAGAGTCTGGTAAAGAACTGGCTGAAGCTCTTCCCCCCGCCCCTCCTCCCAGGGGGAGGGAGGGAGGGAGGGAATAGCCAGAGCTAACTTCCTGGCCAGGCTGCAGGAGACATAAGGCAGCGTATCTCCCCTTCCACTGACTGAGGCTTCTCCTTTAAGGGAGGGAGGGAACAAGGGAGAGCTTGCTTTGCTTGGCTGCCTGAATCGCATGGGAGAAATACCAAGCACCTTTAAGACCAACAAAGTTTTGTTCAAGGTATGAGCTTTTGTGTGCCTTGCTACAGTGTGTATGTAGGTGTTGTTAGGGTCTTTATGCCAGGGCTCTCCTGGGTACAACTGGGTTCCCCCCCCCCTTTCACTGTATTCATGCCCTCATGATCCAGTCTTTCTCAGTAAGAAAGCAATGTGAACTATTTTAGAGGAGGAATAACAACAACCCAGTGAGGTGGATAAGACTGAGAGTGTGTGTTCAGACCAAGTTCACCCCCTTTGTAGGAAGTTGTAGTTATTTTTCTGGGGAAGAGTATAGTTTTGTAGACAAACACATGGCCCTCAGTCTGTGTTAGGAAGCCGTCTTATGTTCTTGACCAGCACGTGAAACAACTTATGTACAAAAGGTTGCAATGCCCAGTCATTTCATGTTTCCCCCTGGGTCCCAGGCTAGGAACACTGAGCATGAGATTTCTGTAATGAATGTCAATAAATCAAAAGTAGGTTTGCAATTTACAGATACACATCTGAACAGCATACTCGATTGCTACAGCACAGACATTTTGATGCAATAATTCAGAGCAGAGATGTCAGTTATTAAGAGACTGTTAAATAGACAACAAAATATTGCAAGATTGCTAGTGTTTTAAGCATGTTTTATTTAAAGTTTAAAAAATCTTTAATTATGTTTGGTGTAGTGGTTAGGAGCGCAGACTCTAATCTGGGAGAACCGGGTTTGATTCCCCACTCCTCCACATGCAGCTGCTGGTGTGACCTTGGATCAGCCATAAGTTCTTTCAGAGCTGTTCTCTCAAGGTCAGTTCTCAAGAGAGAGCTCTCTCAGCCCCACCTACCTCACAGGGTGTCTGTTGTGGGGAGGGGAAGGAGATTGTAAGCCGCTCTGAGACTCCTTTGGGTAGTGAAGGGTGGGGTATAAATCCAATCTCTTCTTCTTCTCTTCTTCACTTGGTGCCTCTCCATGTGGTGTGTAATAGGAAGGCCTCATTCATGGTACAGTGTCAAAACCTGCTGCTCTTTCTAACCCTGGGGTATGGGGATCCGTGGTCCTGGTTACATTTTTATTGGAGATGGATGTAACAAGATGATATCCAGGAAACTTAAGATCATATGAAGAACCTTGCTGAATCAGAACAGTGGTCCACGTATTCCAGCATCCTGTCTCACAAAATCACAATTGCTGTGGAAGGCCAAAAAACAGGACACAGAGACCAAGGCCTTTTTCCAATGTTGTCTTTAGCACTGGTCTTCAGAGATTTGCTGCCTCTGTATACAGTAGTTCCTTTTAGTGTGGTGGAGTGATTAGAGTGTTGGCTTAGGATCAGTTAGCAAGAACCACAAGGGTGGTAAGAAAGAAGTCTAATAAAGGGCCAATATTAAAAACATAGTGTAAACTTGTAATATGCAAAAATACATGTATTTAGTAGAAAGGCAGTTAAAAACAAATAGGGGCCCAATGAAAGCCTCATTGCAAAGTTCGTGGCCTGATCACAAGGGCCAATACCTGACACAATTCTACCCTATCGGGGGCCTGACCTGACACAATTATCTGTATTATGTTGTGCGGTAGAAGGGGAGGGTGAGCTAAAAATCAAAGATAATAAATAAATACATTTTAAAAGCTATGGTTGTACAGATATTTTGTCTGCCCTCATTAGTACTGGACCAAAGAAAGGAAAGGTGTAGAAAAAAGAAAATTGCATATGAATAATCAATTTTTTTTAACTTACAGTGTAGTAAAAATGGCTGTATTACTTACTTAAGCAGCAAGATCAATAGACACGAGACCTTTTATTAGACTTCTTTCTTACCCTTGTGGTTCTTGATTCCAGTTTTTGGGTCAAGTGTGCTTTCCCCTCCCTGTGTCTTACTACTTAGGATCTGTTAGACCTGGATTTTAATCCCCACTTTGCCATGGATGTTTGCTGGGTGGCCTTGGGCCAGTCACACACTCTTTAGTTAATGTACCTCCCAGGGCTGTTGTGAGGTTAAAATGGAGGAGTGGAGAAAGGAACTTTGGGTTCCTGCTAGGGAGAAAGGTTGGGTAATATGGGCTGCAGTCACACAGAATTTGCCGCGCTGACGATACGGATGGTAGGCGGATTTTCCGGGCGCGATCACACCGCCACATCTGGGAAGTGTAGAGCTCCCGTGGCTAACCCGAGGCTTCCCGCCGAAGATGTGGAGTAAAAAACTAGTACCTCCAAGGTACTAGTTTCCGGAAACCGCGGGCCAAGGGTGGGCGTCTGATCGTGTTTCCGGTGGACTTACGTGGCATCCGGCGCCCGTCTCCACAGGTTGCGCAACAGCGCATGCGCACAAAGAGCAATTGCTAGTGCGATCGTGCGGCGCGGCTTCTTTGCCGCGCTGCAGGATATCCGTCTGGTCAGCATCTCCCCCCTAACCAAGGAACCTCAACCGGGACGTGTGCTCGGGCGGCCGTGCATTAAGTTTCCTCCGGGGCAATTGCCATGCCTCCCCCCGCGCGCGATATCCGGCCCGTGTGACCGGGGCCATGGTTGCACTATACAAAATGGTTCACAAACTTCCTCGAATAAATGATGGGGACTGTAGTCTATGCAGCTGTATATAGTTTATTGTAAGCTATACACTTACCGCTTAATGTGTCATGTTAATACTTACCCCCAAGTTTTCCTGAGTTCTAGCATTATGGGAGGGGAGAAAAAGTTCTCAATGGATACTGAGTTACCATCCTGAATTGGATGAACTTTTGATTATGTTAACAGGGTGGTATTAGCAGTATTTTCAGTTAGAAGAATGCTCAAAGTGGTGAAAAGGCTGTGCTGATTCCAACATTATTCCTGACAGAACTACACTCCATGCAGATTTTAACCCTGTATTAGCATCACACTGGAATATGAACTCAGCACTGGAAGCAGATATGTCCTGTGCGCCTGGCCTTCAGTGAGATTCATTTGCACAGTTCTGTGATTGACATTAACTATTCTCATGATGTAAAACAGACAAGCAGTAGGCCCCGCATGAATCATGTCTTACACCCTGTGACACTTCATCCAGCGGGTTGGAAGATCAGACCTCTGAAGGCTTCCCAACATGAAACACCCCCTACGCATACGGAACTAGCATGACATAAGAAGATTCTCGGAACAGAGCTTTTCCTGACATTCTAGTTTTATAGAGAGCACATTTTATACAAGTGGGTGTTCACTCCACCTGCCTTATGAATTGATGCTGCTCCATTAGAGGCGTCCTGCCTACAGACATCAGTTTCAAATGGCTAGCAAGCCCCCCCTCTCCTACTTCACATTGTTATATTTTTCTTAAAGCAATTAAAGCTTCCAGCAGATATTTAAATGGAATTCTTCTGCGTGCATCTGCTTCCAATCTCAATGCAGTTTTTATTAAAATGTCTTTCCCTTTCATTATCAGAGCTACATTTTACAATATTTTAAGTGTTTTAATGTGGATTTTATGGTACCTTGTACCGAGTAATGTAAGCCGCCCTGAGCCAGTTCACAGGGAGGGTGGGATACAAATGGAATAAATAAATAAACAAACACGTTGAAGTCAACGTATAAGAATGCTTTGCTCAAATAGACCCCCCCCTCAGAATGGTGTAGGGGTTATTGGACTGTTGGACTACACCTGGAGAGACCCAGGTTAAAATATCTCATCATCACCATTAAATGTTCTTTCAACCTAATCTACCTCATGGGGGTGTTGTAAGGATAAAATGAGGGAAGGAAGGACAAAACCTCCTTAGAGGAAGAGTAGGATAAAAGTGTACTAAGTTAGTGTTGGGTGATCTTTATTAGTTTTAAATATATTTTACTCCACCCTTCCTTCAAGTAGCTGTGGGCCACATACCTTATACTTCCTCAGTTTTATCCCCACAAAAACAACCCTGTGAGGTAGATTAGTCCACAAGAGTGAGTCACCCAGTATACATTTTTTTTTATCTCACCCTCCCTCCAAGGAGCTAATGGTAGCATACATTATATTTCCCCTCCTCAGTTTTATACCCACAATGATCATGTGAGGTAGATTAGACTGAAAGAGTGGCTGGTCCAAGGTCGCCCGGTACATTTCATGACAAGAGTGGGGATGTGAAACTGAGTTTCCCAGCTCCTAGACTGAAAGTCTAAGCAGCACACCATGCTGGCTGTTGCTCACTTAAAATAAATGAGGATTTAAAAGAGATCTTTCTTCTTTCCTTCCTCAAATTAATTACAAGGAGTTGCCAAAATACTTCCTTCTGCACACTCTCACTCATTAATACTTCAGAAGGCCCCAGGTGCAGCTTCTTGCTGACAATTTTTTTTTAAGCAACTGGAAGGACTGCTGAAAAGAGCAGCTGTAATCTCCAAACAAAAATGCCCTTCTCTTCCCGTAGCACTTTATTCAATGGGAAAAAAATTAAGGTCACATAAAGGACAAGTGCACGAGTGTTCCAGTCTGTAGCAAATATATGAAAATTCAAAGCTAAGCTATTGTGTGTGGGGGGGGGGGGGTTGCACTTCACTTTGAAATCTCATTTTGTTTGCAAGGTCTGTATGTGGCCAGAATAGGAAAAAAGAAAGGGGTGCCTTTTTCCTTCTTAAAGGCAACGCAGCCAATAGCGCAGCATCCTTTCAAACACATGATTGGTAAATCCGAGCCAGGTTCACCACCAATAGGACAAAGCAGACATGTGCCTTGGGTCTCGAATTCTTAGGGGCCTTAAACACTTGGAAGGAAGGGAAAAAATAAAGCTCTGTGGAAGAACTCAGCCGAGGCAATCCTCCTTAATAAGTAAATAATACAGTACAGGGAAAGCTCATGTCGGTGCCTCTGTGTGTGTGTGTGTGTGTTTGTGTTTTTAACCCACATCCAAATAATCCAAGTTAAACTAGGAAGGCGACCAGTCCTTTTGTCCTGACCTGGCCATGCTTGATTCCTGTAATTTGGTTTAAAGCACACACAGCAAATCTTATTACTGCACCTTTAGCCATGCTGGAGTAATAAAAAAGACACTGGAGTCTGAAATGGGGACTTCAGGGTGTAACATAAATGGGGCCCTACCAACCTGCTGGTGATAATCCTACAGGTACACTACTTAAATGTGGTTCAACTCAATAGATTGCATCCAAACTCCTGCAAGTGAAGCAGAGCAGAAGGGATCCTTTCCACCTTCCCTTTTTCCCCCTCCAGCTTCCTGCCCTCTTCCTAAAGTTGCTCCTGAAGTCAGGGAGTTCCTGAGGGACGGTATGGGATACTGCCAAGGGGGCAAAATGGGTAGAGGGAATCCCCACCCAATTTTTGTGTGAATTTCTTATTTATTTAGATATTCATGACATGCTTTTCGCTCCAGCGAAGACCCAAAGTGGCTTACAACATTCTCCCTTACTCTTATCATTACAACAATCCTGTAAGGTTGAGAGAGAGCGACTGGCTCAAAATCACCCAGCAGGGTTCCACGGCAGTGTGGAGACTTGGGTCTCCCAGATTGTAGTTCAGAACCATAACCACTAATAGAGCAGGAGTTCATGCAAGAGTGGAGGTAGATTTCAACTGACTCTATCTTCTTTTTGCAGCCCCCCCCCCTCCAGTACTGTGTCCCACAGTTTATGGGGGCCTTGTGACCTTCAGAAGTGGTTTTGGGGAGGGAGAGCGCAGGAGGCTTTCAAAAGAAGGGGTGCGTGGCACTGACCTGGATAGACCAGGCAAGCAGAATCTCATCAGATTTATTCATTTATTTTATTAGATTTATACCTTGCCCTCCCCACCAAGGCAGGGGGTCTCAGAAGCTAAACAAGGGCCAACCCTGGCAAGTATTTGGATGGGAGACCTCCAAGGAATACCAGGACCAGGAGGCAGAGGCAGGCTATCAAGCACCTTCTCTGAACGTCCTCCATGCCCCAGTAGGAGTCGCCATGACTTCCAGGCACGGGCACACATGCACACGCACACAAAATGCAAAAATACCACACACATACACAAAACAAATAACGGACCTATCCTCAGATTGGACTAAACCCTTTTTAAAGCAATCTAAGTTAGTGGCCATCATGACATGCCATACATTTAGAGTTTAAGCTTTCAAGAGTCAAAGCTGCCTTTGTGAGATACAAGTAGGAATGGAGATCCCTGAACTCAGCTGAGGCAATTCTCCTTATATCCCAGTCAGAAAGGGGGAAAGGTGTTGCAGAGAAGAGTCAGCACGCAAAGGTACAATGCAAAATGTTATTAGCTTGAATCAAGTAGAGGCAGGGGTCATTTCGTAGAAAAAGAGGTGCAGGAGCTCATTAGCAGAATTCATTAGCATAACTTATTTGCGTATGCCACACCCCCTGACATCACCGGAAGTGTGTCAGAAGGCAACACCCACCACCCAGGTACCACTGGACTGTTTTGGATTGCTAGCTATTGGGGGGGGGACGTGCAGATCTGTCCTCACAGAGGAGGGAGAGCTTGTACCTGAATAAAACTTGGTCTTAAAGGTGCTATTGGACTGTTTTGGACTAGGGGGGGAAGCTCTGCAACTTACCTGGCTGCTTCTTGCTCTGACTGAGGGCTGCTGGGAGCAGGGGGTGGGGCTTGTTGCATGTGCCTGGGCTCTTTACTGCCAGAGCTCCGCTCCTGTGCGCTCCTGCAGGAAATAACCCCTGAGTAGAGGAGACATGCTTGCAGGCTGAAAATTGGCATCTGTGTGAGATAAGAATCCTATATCCCTATTCAGCCCAAGGGGAGGAGTCCATTGTTCTGAATTTGTGAATGAGCTCGTGTTCAGCAATCTTGCATTGTAATGGAAGTTTGGATCCAATTCTTTGGGACTTAAGCAATGTAAGGGTATAGGATTGCACCCATTGTCATCATTTTACTCAGTAGGAATAGACAACTCATTTGTGTTACTCCTGCTTTTTAATTATCGTAATAGAGTAATTTTATGCAATTATACCAATGCCAAACATTATTAAACTGAGCCTTTGTGATCCTAATTCCCTTGGTTAATTTACTTTACAAATTACTGTGTAAAACCTGAAACCGATTTACTGCTGTTTTTCAGGAAGGAATCTGTATTTATTCTCTTCAAACAGAGGCAACCTAAAGTAATGGAAAATGTTATAATCACCCTGACCTGGATCGCCCAGGCAAGCCCCATCTTGTCAGATCTCGGAAGCTAAGCAGGGCCGACCCTGGCAAGTACTTGGAAGGGAGACCTCCAATGAATACCAGGGCTGGGACGGAGACCCAGGCAATATCAAGCCACCTCACTGAAATGTCCAAGCCCCACTAGGGGTCACCAGAAGTCAACCATGACTTCCAGGCACGCACACACATGCACACACGCACAAATACTCACCAAAAAAAGAAATAAAATGTTATAGTCATACGTATGAAGCTGGCTGGTACTGCTTCAGACCATCGGTCTCTCAAAATCAGTACTGGCTGGCAGTGACTCTCAGTCTGAGGTCTTTCATATTGCCTACTTCCTGGTCCTTTCATCTGGAGATATTACAGATTTCACCCAGGACCCTCTTCATGCAAAGCAGAAGCTCTACCAGTGAACTATTCCCCACCCCCCATCCCACAATGTCTGCAGTATGCCTTGGTAACTCTACCAGTGTAGACATATAGTTTAGTTTCATGGCTAAATCACGATTCAGTTTAAAAGTTTTCAGTCCCCTTTCAGGAAACAGCCCTAATTATTACCACTGCCTTTGACCTTTCAGTGTGAGTCTGTCATCTAAACAATCTCAGAAATTGTATGCCACCTCTGCAGAGACCTGCTCGAAGCAGTTCACAATGTAAAAAAAAAATGTAGTAAAATCATAGAAACAACAACATAAGAACATAAGAACATAAGAGATGCCAATGTTGGATCAGGCCAAAGGCCCATCCAGTCCAGCACTCTGTGTCACACAGTGGCCAGAAATACCAGTGCCATCAGGAGGTCCACCAGTGGGGCCAGGACATTAGAAGCCCTCCCACTGTTGACCCCCCCCCAAGCACCAAGAAGTTACCGCAGAGTCCCTATCTATGCCTTGTGGCTAATAGCCACTGATGGACCTCTGCTCCATATGCTTATCTAATTCCCTTTTGAAGCCGTCCATGTTTGTAGCCGCCACATAAAGAGTTATCAACAGTAAAACAAGCCAGGGCCATAAAAACAGCATAAGACTACATTCAGAAGCCTAAAACGATACCCATAAAACAGTCCTTTGGCTAGAAGCAGACCATAAAGTAGCTTTTAAAAAGTTGGAACCCCTCATTTAAAAGCCTGGGTAGAAAGAAATGTTTTGGCCTGGTGCCTAAAGGACAGTACAGTAAGCCCCTGTTGAACTGCCTTTGAAAGGACTCACACTGAAAAAGTGCCATCTCTACAGGTGAGGGCTCAGAGAGCAAGGTTTGTGAGGAGGACCGTGACTGGCAGGCTAGACAGTAGAGAAGGTGATGCCCCCTCAACCCCTGGGAGTGGGGACCCTTATTCTTGCACATATATACACCTCACTGCGGGCCTAGAATTGACAGAAGGAACCCAAATCAAGGTGATATCAAAAGGCAGTGAGTTACGCCAAAGGAGGAAAGGAATGCGGGGCAGCTCCTCTATCAGTCCTGCAAACACTCACCCTAAGAGGGGTTCAGTTGATGGCCATTTCCACCAAGGACCTTGGAGCCTCCTCCCTGATAGTATGATCCTAAATAACAACCCAGAATTCCAAAACAGTAAGCAATGGGCCAGTTCCAGCAACTTCCTCCATATCTCAGTTACTGGACAGGAAGATTCCTGCCCTTCCCCAATTATGACAAGGACCCAGCCATCTCTAAACTTCCCCAGTGGCCCCCAAGGAAACACTTTAGACATTCTCCATACAAAAGGAGAAAACTCCCCTCTTCTCTGTAGGCTTAAGGATTTCCTTTTAAAGCTGTCTTATCTTCAAAGGATTGCATTTTTATTATCCCCACTTTTCCAACACCAACCCCCATCTTCCTAAAGTTGCTCCTGAAGTCAGGGGGTTCCTGGGGGACAGTATGGGATACTGCCAAGGGAGCAAAATGGGTAGAGGGAATCCCTACCCAATTTTTGTGTGCATTTCTTATTTATTTAGATATTCATGCCATGCTTTTCGCTCCAGCGGAGACCCAAAGTGGCTTACAACATTCTCCCTTACTCTTATCGTTACAACAATCCTGTGAGGTAGGTTAGGCTGAGAGAGAGCGACTGGCTCAAAATCACCCAGCAGGGTTCCACGGCAGTGTGGAGACTTGGGTCTCCCAGATTGTAGTTCAGAACCATAACCACTAATAGAGCAGGAGTTCATGCAAGAGTGGAGGTAGATTTCAACTGACTCTATCTTCTTTTTGCTCTGAATCTGGACTTGGGTATTCATAGGTTATGACCAGTGTTAGTGTGAGCTAACTCACAGTGTTTTAGCCTCTGGCTCGCACATTTTTGTCTTAGCTCAGGAAGGCTGGTACCAGAACAAACTAATTTCTGCAGTAGCCAAATTGCTCACTCACAACTTTAATGCCAGTAGCTCACAAGGTAGAATTTTTGCTCACAAGACTCCACAGCATAGAGGGAAATCCCAGGACCAGGAGGCAGAGGCAGGCTATCAAGCCACTTCTCTGAACGTCCTCCATGCCCCAGTAGGAGTCGCCATGACTTCCAGGCACGGGCACACATGCACACGCACACAAATGCAAAAATACCACACACATACACAAAACAAATAACGGACCTATCCTCAGATTTGACCCCTTTTTAAAGCAATCTAAGTTAGTGGCCATCACAACATCCCATACATTCAGAGTTCAAGCTTTCAAGAGTCAAAGCTGCCTTTGTCAGATACAAGTAGGAATGGAGATCCCTGAACTCAGCTGAGGCAATTCTCCTTATATCCCAGTCAGAAAGGGGGAAAGGTGTTGCAGAGAAGAGTCAGCACGCAAAGGTACAATGCAAAATGTTATTAGCTTGAATCAAGTAGAGGCAGGGGTCATTTCGTAGAAAAAGAGGTGCAGGAGCTCATTAGCAGAATTCATTAGCATAACTTATTTGCGTATGCCACACCCCCTGACATCACCGGAAGTGTGTCAGAAGGCAACACCCACCACCCAGGTACCACTGGACTGTTTTGGATTGCTAGCTATTGGGGGGGGGACGTGCAGATCTGTCCTCACAGAGGAGGGAGAGCTTGTACCTGAATAAAACTTGGTCTTAAAGGTGCTATTGGACTGTTTTGGACTAGGGGGGGAAGCTCTGCAACTTACCTGGCTGCTTCTTGCTCTGACTGAGGGCTGCTGGGAGCAGGGGGTGGGGCTTGTTGCATGTGCCTGGGCTCTTTACTGCCAGAGCTCCGCTCCTGTGCGCTCCTGCAGGAAATAACCCCTGAGTAGAGGAGACATGCTTGCAGGCTGAAAATTGGCATCTGTGTGAGATAAGAATCCTATATCCCTATTCAGCCCAAGGGGAGGAGTCCATTGTTCTGAATTTGTGAATGAGCTCGTGTTCAGCAATCTTGCATTGTAATGGAAGTTTGGATCCAATTCTTTGGGACTTAAGCAATGTAAGGGTATAGGATTGCACCCATTGTCATCATTTTACTCAGTAGGAATAGACAACTCATTTGTGTTACTCCTGCTTTTTAATTATCGTAATAGAGTAATTTTATGCAATTATACCAATGCCAAACATTATTAAACTGAGCCTTTGTGATCCTAATTCCCTTGGTTAATTTACTTTACAAATTACTGTGTAAAACCTGAAACCGATTTACTGCTGTTTTTCAGGAAGGAATCTGTATTTATTCTCTTCAAACAGAGGCAACCTAAAGTAATGGAAAATGTTATAATCACCCTGACCTGGATCGCCCAGGCAAGCCCCATCTTGTCAGATCTCGGAAGCTAAGCAGGGCCGACCCTGGCAAGTACTTGGAAGGGAGACCTCCAATGAATACCAGGGCTGGGACGCAGTGGCAGTCAATAATAAGCCACTCCTCTGAAACATCCAAGCCCCACTAGGGGTCGCCAGACGTCAACCATGACTTCCAGGCATGCACACACACACAAATACTCACCAAAAAAAGAAATAAAATGTTATAGTCATACGTATGAAGCTGGCTGGTACTGCTTCAGACCATCGGTCTCTCAAAATCAGTACTGGCTGGCAGTGACTCTCAGTCTGAGGTCTTTCATATTGCCTACTTCCTGGTCCTTTCATCTGGAGATATTACAGATTTCACCCAGGACCCTCTTCATGCAAAGCAGAAGCTCTACCAGTGAACTATTCCCCACCCCCCATCCCACAATGTCTGCAGTATGCCTTGGTAACTCTACCAGTGTAGACATATAGTTTAGTTTCATGGCTAAATCACGATTCAGTTTAAAAGTTTTCAGTCCCCTTTCAGGAAACAGCCCTAATTATTACCACTGCCTTTGACCTTTCAGTGTGAGTCTGTCATCTAAACAATCTCAGAAATTGTATGCCACCTCTGCAGAGACCTGCTCGAAGCAGTTCACAATGTAAAAAAAAAATGTAGTAAAATCATAGAAACAACAACATAAGAACATAAGAGATGCCAATGTTGGATCAGGCCAAAGGCCCATCCAGTCCAGCACTCTGTGTCACACAGTGGCCAGAAATACCAGTGTCATCAGGAGGTCCACCAGTGGGGCCAGGACATTAGAAGCCCTCCCACTGTTGATCCCCCCCCCCAAGCACCAAGATGACAGAGCATCACTTGCCCCAGAGTCCCTATCTATACCTTGTGGCTAATAGCCACTGATGGACCTCTGCTCCATATGCTTATCTAATTCCCTTTTGAAGCCGTCCATGTTTGTAGCCGCCACATAAAGAGTTATCAACAGTAAAACAAGCCAGGGCCATAAAAACAGCATAAGACTACATTCAGAAGCCTAAAACGATACCCATAAAACAGTCCTTTGGCTAGAAGCAGACCATAAAGTAGCTTTTAAAAAGTTGGAACCCCTCATTTAAAAGCCTGGGTAGAAAGAAATGTTTTGGCCTGGTGCCTAAAGGACAGTACAGTAAGCCCCTGTTGAACTGCCTTTGAAAGGACTCACACTGAAAAAGTGCCATCTCTACAGGTGAGGGCTCAGAGAGCAAGGTTTGTGAGGAGGACCGTGACTGGCAGGCTAGACAGTAGAGAAGGTGATGCCCCCTCAACCCCTGGGAGTGGGGACCCTTATTCTTGCACATATATACACCTCACTGCGGGCCTAGAATTGACAGAAGGAACCCAAATCAAGGTGATATCAAAAGGCAGTGAGTTACGCCAAAGGAGGAAAGGAATGCGGGGCAGCTCCTCTATCAGTCCTGCAAACACTCACCCTAAGAGGGGTTCAGTTGATGGCCATTTCCACCAAGGACCTTGGAGCCTCCTCCCTGATAGTATGATCCTAAATAACAACCCAGAATTCCAAAACAGTAAGCAATGGGCCAGTTCCAGCAACTTCCTCCATATCTCAGTTACTGGACAGGAAGATTCCTGCCCTTCCCCAATTATGACAAGGACCCAGCCATCTCTAAACTTCCCCAGTGGCCCCCAAGGAAACACTTTAGACATTCTCCATACAAAAGGAGAAAACTCCCCTCTACTCTGTAGGCTTAAGGATTTCTTTTTAAGCTATTTTATCTGCATTTTTGTTATCCCCACTTTTCCAACACCAACCCCCCTTCCCCTCTTTAATCCCAGGCAAGAAGGTGCTGAACGTTCCCCATTCAGCCCCAACTTTTGTAGCCGGTTTTGGGCTTATCCTGTTACCCCAGCCTGCTGGTTAGCCCTCGTCTCTCCAGTCTCAACTCTCTGCTCCACAGACCTGCTGCTGGACTTCCCCCACCCCAGTCAGTGTCAGCTCCTTTAGCGGCATCTTTGCCACGGAGGAGAAGCCTCCCTCTTCCCCCACTTATCTTCAGGAACAGGCTTGTGTGTCTCCTTCTCTTGTATAGGTTGGTTTCCCTTCTAGGCAGGCAGGTTTTATAGGGGAAAGTTTTTGTGTGTGATTTACCACATTGCTTTTTCCTTTCTGTAATTTTCATTGCTATTGTTCCTGTATTGCATGCATTAATTTGGTCTCTTTTTCTGTTTGTAATTTAAAAAAACAAAACAATTTGTTTAACAGTCTTTACTCCCTAGTTTTTCCAAGCATTATTCTGAATCTGGACTTGGGTATTCATAGGTTATGACCAGTGTTAGTGTGAGCTAACTCACAGTGTTTTAGCCTCTGGCTCGCACATTTTTGTCTTAGCTCAGGAAGGCTGGTACCAGAACAAACTAATTTATGCAGTAGCCAAATTGCTCACTCACAACTTTAATGCCAGTAGCTCACAAGGTAGAATTTTTGCTCACAAGACACCAGAGCTTAGAGGGAGCCCCCAAATACACGTGTTTGTTCCCTGCAGTCAGGAGGACACCTTTGCACATTATGGTCCTGACACATGTACACTGTATGATTTGGGCAACAAAGCCATGTAGCCTCTTAATCTTGAGTAGTGAAATGAGATTTCATATGTGAATGATCAGAACAGCGTGTCTGCAATGGAGATACACTACTCCGACTCCTGATGTTAAAGAGAGGACTATGAAATGGGGGGGGGGAGAGAATCATTCATTGCCAGGCACAGTATAAGACTTTGTGGGACTCAGTACTAGACTAGTTTCAAATCCTGGGCTCATCTATGAAAGTACTCTCTCTCTCTCTTTAAAAGCCAGTTCTCATTATTACATCATATACCAGATGGGACACATCTGAGAGCGCGTTAACGATGTCATCACCCCTGGGTCAGGGAGCACAGGGAGCCACCATTCCAGTAGTGCCACTCAGCACTCCTTACTTATTCCCATATAAGTGGGTGGTTACCATTTTGTCTTATGGTGCAAAACAAAGCACTGCACACAGGGACATCGTTATGGCAGTCTTCTAGCCTAGTTCACGGCTTCATCTCCTAGTCATGATCCTGGGTTGCCTTCCATCCCACAACAGGGATCCCACAGTAGTTTCTGTGCACAGAGCATCCCAAATGCACTGTATCCTCAGGATCCTTGTAATAGCTGGGCAGCCTCAGCAATCATTATAAAATTCTGCATGTCTTGCGATCAAGAGAGCATCCACGAAGTGTGTTTCCATCACTCCTGCAAACCAATTTATGCTTTATGTGTAAAGTATTTTTTCCCTTGCATGTTGGGAAGAGTTTCCCTTGCTCCTGAGCACAGGCACTGCTAACATCCACCTGACTACCTGCATCAGTGCTGGGGAATCAAGAAGATCTGATTGCAAGTCTCTATTTAAATATGCACCCTATCTTCAGATCTGGGGATCAAGCCATCTGGGGGCAGTCCTACATTGCTCTGCCCCTCCTATTGATTTTGAAGGGACAAGCAGTTCAGCAACGCTGAGCCAGGTCTCATCCTAACTGGTAAGCAAGAACGAAGGGCAACATACAGGAGAAAGGAGCGAAAATTACACGATGGCTGATTTCGCACTAGAGCTGCCTTGATGTTGCGCCGCCGTTTGCCCCGACACTATTGGTCAATTTCACACCCGAAGCTGCAGGGCTGCATTTTGACTCGCGGCTTCGCCCGATTTCCTCCGCAGTTTCATGATCCTCAAAAAACAGGATCACGAAACTGATCTTTTTGTTGGGTGAAAAATCTTGATGTGAACGGGCCTTTCTAGCTAAGTTGAATAATTCGTTCAGTGTGTGGTCAATGGGGAAAAAAATACGATTTGGGACTAAATAACACTCAGAGGCATCTGCCATGAATGAATATATAGAGGTACCAAAGTGAAATGGATATATTTCTGGGATTAGCTTACTACCTCACTTTTACAGTATCCTATTTTGGTTTTTTCAGAAACCAAATCAGAGAGTCTACTGGCATAAATAGCACCAAAGTATCTGCCATCTCTCACCCCTCCATTCCTATATATTAGTACGCACATGCACAGTTTGACAGGTGGTGTTTCTAGCTAATGGGAACCTTATTCATAGACGGGAGAAACAGTTTGGAGGCTGCTGCTTTGGATTCCATTCTCTCCAGCTGTTTTGACCCGCACAGGACACCATTTATAGAGCACCCTCAAGATTTCACACCCAGTGGAATGGCATTTCTTTGGAGCTGTTAAACATCTTGCGTGTTACCTCCCAGCTGAACATTTGGTGGTAGGGGGATTGGTATCGTCGGCTGCTATGAAATTACTCTGAGAATGCAAGGGACAACGGTCCTTGCTTCAGCAATTATTAAACACCAAGGTCAGAGAGGAGCACACCAGCCAGCTGTCACAATGCTACTGCAGCATGTGGCTCTCATGTTGCTGTCTGGGAATTCTGTTACATTGAATCTCTGGTTTCCTATATGTTTATAGGAATGTGAAGCATCTTGTTTGGGGGGAAAGCGCTTGCACAAGCCACCTGTAAATCTATGCACCAGAGAGTTCTGTCTTTCCAGAGCTTAAACCTTCAGAGAGCTGGCATGGTAGAATGGCTGGCATTTGCATTTGAAGGGATGGCTCCCAAGTGTAAATCCTTGCTTATCAGCTGTAAAGTTCATTGGGTGGGCATGGGTACATCGCTAGCCTGTTCAGGCATTTAAAATTGTGTCTACTGTACATGTGCAAAGGGGAGCAGGATAGTACCCACTGGTCCCGCCACCCCACCTATATGAGCAGGTATGTCACCAGATATCTGCAGCAAGTCCTTAAGCACATAAACTTGTTCACAAATAGGCTCCTCCATGCAAATGGAAGTGTTTCAGCATTCCTGATCACATGAAGGGGCCCTGACATCTAACACATACATGCATAGAGGCATAGTGAATACATTTAACACTATGTACGCACACATACATGCAGGGCAGTGTGATGGGTAGCCCAGTGTGTGCCCCCACCTAAGACCTGTACTGGGCTTGGCAACTACACTAGAAGTAGATCACAAAGAACAGAAAGTGATGTCAGCGCAGCCAACCAAAATGCTGATGATGTTGGGCCTCAAACAGTATAAAGAGCTTTCTTTCTAGTTCTGGAGAGGCAGCCAGCTCATGGCAAGGTAACAGTTTTAGATGCCTGAAGAAGGCATCTCTCAAACATTGCTCTGGCCAATGTTCTGTAGGCTGAGATAAAGTAATGTACCTCAACATATTCTGCTTCTGCTGTGTATTTATACAGGATTGTTCTATGGGAAATTCTGAAGCCAACACAGCAATTTCATCTTCTTACATCCTACTTTACAGCTGCCTTTATAGGGATTAAAGTTCCCTTGGTTTTTCAGTAGAATTCACTTTGACATAAGGGTGCTCAGGATTAACCTTATAAGCAAAGAACAGTCTGTTCTTCAGCACAAAACACAATATTTTGCTTTTAATGCTAGACTTTTCTATAATATAACATCACTGTTCTCTTCTATAACTTTCCACACTAGCTAGTAGTGGCTTCAGTTCTAGTGGACCTTATCATATAGCAGGCACAGGCAGGCAAGCCAGACACATTCAGGTGCTCACACAAAGTCCAGAGTTCAGCCCCAGAAGGCCACAAGCCAAAAAGTGCACAAGCCAGAGGGTCATTACCAGAAGGGGTGAAGCAGAGAGTGTAGTCAGGAGGTCCAAGGGTCATCCACAAACCAAAGCATTAGAAAGCTGAAGTCAAGTCCAAGCTGGTCTAAGGCCGCATAAAGAAGGTCAGGTGTTATGGCCCCAGAGTCCATCAGAATGACTTGTTGCTTCCACAACACACAGGCTCCCAGCACTGGGTTTATAGGCACTTCCTAACAAGCCCTTGTTAGCAGCCAGCTGCTTGGGAATACTGCTGCAACTTCTCCAGGCTATCATCAGCAATCAGCTGGCAACAAGCCAGGAGACGTGCACTCTGCCTCCATGCTTGCAGCTCTCTTTTAAGCTTCTTTCTCCAGCACTCAAAGGGTGGAGGTGAGCCTGGTGGACTGGTTTCACCTGCTGCATCAGAGCTGGGCAGTGGCTCTGGATCAGCTGTTGGTGATGAGTCTTGGTCAGCCCGCAGCTCATCAGCCAGTTTGCTGGCGTCTGCTGACTCAGAGCCAGCCATGCGTGGCTCCCCTTCTCCTGAGGAGTCCTCCTCCGTTGAGGACTTCGTGCTGAGCTGAGGCTGACCCACAACAGACCTACATAACTAAGTGTATTTTTAGAATAATGGAGCTAATGCCTGAGCCCTTCCAGAAGTTCCTTCCAGCCATGATGGGAATGACCAATGCAAAGCAAAAGAGTTAAATCCATCCAGGAAGAAAGTACAAACTAGCACTAGGATCTGGAACTAGTGGAATCTAGCCTACTGCTTTACCAAGCCAAAGTCTGAAGCTCTCCTCCAGACTATGGAGACTTTCTCCAACTTTAGAGGCTGCTCCTCCAACAGAAGACTCACGTAAGTTGGAGAAAGGTTCCGGAGGAACTTTCTTCAGCCTCAGGCAGTATACATTGCTGATCATTACTGATTTGGTGCAATGGGTGCCTGTGGTGGCTGAACAAGGGATGCCACCTGAGGCTACAACCCTTGCTGCCACCACCCCTCCTCAGGAGCTGTAGTGGCTAATGCTCCTTCCCATCTTGTTCCTTAGGCATCTTTAGTGTGCATGCCAAGTGGTACTTACTAACCCCAGGAAACCCCACTGAGCAGAAGGAGGAGATAAGATGAATACCCCGCCCTTCACTACCCAAAGGAGTCTCAGAGTGGCTTACAATCTCCTTTCTCTTCCCCTCCACACAACAGGCCCCCTGTGAGGTAGGTGGGGCTGAGAGAGCTCTTTCGAGAACTACTTGTGAGAGAACAGTTCTGAAAAAACTTGTGACTGACCCAAGGTCACCCCAGCAGCTGCATGTAGCGGAGTGAGGAATCAAACTCGATTCTCCCAGATTAGAGTCTGTGCTTCTAACCACTACACCAAACTGCAGCTTGCGATGTTCTCTATAAAGATACCTATGGGAATGAGACAAGAAGAAATGTTATCTTCTCTGGCAAGATGATGGCCTCAACATTTGCTGACGGAGATCATTGCTTCCCTTTGCCCCATTGTAGAGGCAGCTATGATGGGCTGAGCTGGTTACTCTTTTTGGGCTACCAGTCATCCGCATGAAGACTGGAGCTTGCTTGTGGTGGATTTTGATGGGAATGGAGATGCCCCCCATATGAAAAAAAAGGTCTTGAGTCTTTGGGGAGCCCCTGCTGGCCATAATGAATCTGGTGTAACAGTGAACACTACACTACATGGCCCAGTGATCTCAATTATATATGGAGGTTAGTCTTACTTCCTGTCTGGTTAAGATAATACTGGACCTCAGTACTGCATGAATTACCTCACTTTATCTCAAATGCAGGCAACAGCCAGTGCTTCTTAAGGCTTAGAGCCTATGTGTATGTCACAAGAAGTGATGGATGAAATTATGCAAAGTATCTTTTAATCTAGGCAGCATGAAAAGCTCCCCAGTCATGATGAGATCCATTACTAGTTAAATGGTATCCCAAGATACTGAGGCAAAAATCCATCACTTCTGTTACGGGAAGCTAATGGACTCCAGGGCTCAAGAGACACCATATTGTAGGAGAAAGACTTTTGTTGGGATTTTAAGGAGCACGATTACCTCAAAAGTCTTCATTAGCTCCCACAGAAGTATTTCTCTGTGCGTTTGCACGTGCACACACACACACTAAACAAGCCATGTAAATACAAACAGCCCCTTGCCGTCAGGGATGGAGAAACGGAGGGAGCAGAAGTGAGAAGAGCAAGTAAACCAGCACAGTGATACTGTTACTTGACCCATATATTTATTTCTTCATTCATCTGGTTGCTTGGAGTGGTTGCCTGGCAACAGCCGCAGTTTCACCATCCATGTGTGCTCAGCTTATTTTGAGTAACTGTAGGCTGGCCCTCAACGGCGGTGAGCTCCGTCTCACGAATGCTAAAACGATGCTTGCCTCACTCATGACAGTTTCCTTATATTGATGTATTGTGAGGAAAAGCAAATATGAATGGAATGGAATGATGGAATATATATATATTACACACATACACTTTGGGATCACAACCACATTTTATGAGGCCCCAGCAGCTTTAGATCTTTTTCTAGTCATAGGAGATTTTATTTACTGTACTTCATATCTGGCTCTGAATCCTCAGCTGCACTATGTGAAGTATTTGGATTAATAAGCACAACTCTCCTCTGAAGCAAGTGGTCTACAGTCAAGAAGTTCTCGAACAAGATGTACATGGGGGGGCAAAATGAAAGCCCTATTTGCTTCTGTTGTCTGGGTAACAAAAAAGGAGAAAATCAATAAATTAATGAATTCATTTGCTTCCATCATCTTTCTAGAGCCTGGTAGTCTGGTTTATGCAGACACCTAAAGAGAGAGAAGAGAATCAGGAGAAAAGGAACTAAGATGGAACCAGGATATCTGGAGGACCATCATCTCCCATAATTTCCTGCCCAGGAATTAAGTTCACGTGAAGAGGCCCTCCTGGGTGCCCCACCAATCAAAGAAACTCATCTGGTGGTCACATGAGAGAGGGCCTTTTTGGTGGCAGCCCCATGATTACGGCACAATATCTCCATGGAGGCGTGCCTGCCCCCCTCACTTTCAGTCTTCAGGAGGCAGTTGAAGACAGTTTTATTTAGGACTGCATTCGACTAATTTAGTTTTTATTTACTGGCAGCCCTAATTGGGTATTTTAGATTGTAGTCTTTTATGTGTTTTTAATCATCATTTCTTTATTTATATTGTAAGCCACCTTGAATTCTGCGAAGTAGAAAGGCAGCCAATGAATTTTTTTCAATAAACAAGCCTTTCCCATCAACACATCCAAACTAGGGTTTCCAGCCTGTTCCTGACAACCAGTGGGGTTGGAAGTGGGGGACAGGGGGGCATGACGTTGGCTGTATTGCTAGGGTCATTTCCACATTTGCCTGCCACTCTGGATTTTCTCAGTGCTCAAGTCAAGGCAAAACAGCATCCAAAAACACTGGGGCAACAGCAGGCTGAAACCAGGCTGACCATTCAAGAGAGGAAACATAATGCAGAATAGGGGGGAAACCAGGAATAAAAAGAAGGTTGAATTTGATTTTAGTGCAGAACAGGGAGGGGGAACCTGGAATAAAAAGAAGGCTGAATTCGATTTTAGTGCAGAATTGCTTGGAGGACACCGCGATGAATGTGGATTAAAAGGAAAGTGCAAAAAGGGCCTTATGTCATTGTTAGGGAAAACTTGTCCATGATGTGGGGTAGTTCTAGGAATCACTAGAAACTCTATGGTAAAGAGGGTATCTTCCTGGGGCTCCCAAATGCCATCTCTTCCCTGCTGCCTGTCTTCCTGCAAGCCTGCACCTGCCTCTTCACCCCATATGTAATCTGTGTGTGAGTGCAAAATGCAAGACAATGTCCGCTGTGCAACTCTGCCTGACTTTCATTTTCTGCAAGACTGTGGTCATATCTCTCCTTGGTGATCTGCTGCCTCAGAGACAGATGAACGGTGTTTTTTAATTATTTTTTATTATTTTCTAAAGAAAAAAAGGTGGGACACAGAAGGGAAGAAGGGGAGGGGGAAATATAGATTCATCACGTTTGTTAAATATTATGAATTGGAGACAGATGAACATTTTGATCAGAAATGGATGAACCTCAAATCCCTGGAGGATGCTTGGAAGCTATTGAAAACCACACTAATTGAAGCCCAAATAGAATACATTCCATGGGTTAGGAAAGGCACTTCCAAGTCTAAAAGAAGACCTGCGTAGTTAACAATGGAAGTCAAGGAATCTACAAAAAGGAAAGAGGCTTCTTTTAAAAAGAGGAAGGTTTGCCCCCAATGAATTGAACAAGAAGGACCACAGCCTCTGACAAAAGAAATTGAAGTCAATAAGGCATACAAAAAGAGATTTCGAGGAGCAGGTTGCTAAAAGCATCAAGACAAACAATAAATATTCAAAAAAAATATCTGGAGCAGGAAACCAGCCAGAGAAGCAGTGAGGCCTTTGGATGACAAAGAAATAAAGGATTGCTAAAGGAAGATGGGGAAATGGCAGAGAAACTCAATGGCTTTTTTGCTTCTGTGTTCACTGTGGAATGTATGGGGCATGTACCCATGCCACAGCCCCTATTTTCAGGAAGGGAGTCTGAAGAACTGAGCCAAATTGAAGTTCAGTGTTGGTAAGTGTAAGGTGATACACATTGGACAAAAAATCCCAACTTCAAGTGTAGACTAATGGGGTCTGAACTTGCTGAGACTGAGAGGGGAAAAGATCTTGTGGTCATAGTGGATAGCTCAGTTAAAGTGTCAAGTCAGTGTCCTCCATCTATGAAAAAGGCAAACTCTTACATTCTTCTTATGTTCTTACGACATTAGAGAATCACAGCCTCCTACTAGGGTTCTTAAATGCCTTGTCTCTGTGCCGAACTGCTACCTTCCTTCCTCAGACTGTGAAATGCCTTCTTCTGCATGCCCTTGAACTCTGCCTGGCATCATCAGGGTGCCAAACACTCCCCTCTGCCTGCCTTCCTGGGGTGCCAAATGCAGTCCATTGTCTGCTGTGTAACTGCCTGCCTTCTTGGGGAGCTAAGTACATTCCTGAATCCATTGCACAACTCTGTCAACCTTCTTGTAATTCCTCTCTCTGCCTTTAAGAATTTTAATAACTAATGTATCATGATGCGGTTTGTTTAACATGATTGCAACAATGGATTACTTTGGACAATAAAAAATTGTTGGCATTAGAAGGGCATAACTGCAAATTTGGTTGGCACACATTTTTATGGTATGGGAAAACAAAAATGGACAATTTTTTTAAGCACCATTATATCAGAAGAACGTTATTCGTTACATGGACTAAATATAGAAGGTTCTTCTCGGATGAGAGACCACTTTGGATAGTACCGGCAGAGGTAATCAAACCTTATTCGACCCACAAAGGGGAAGACTGGCTACAATATAGAGACATTCTGAAACCGGTTGGGAAGACATTTGACATGAAAGCTGAAGAAGAATTAGACTTTAAGTATGGTTGGTTACAATATAGACAGATTTATGATTTGTTCAAAACAGACAAAAAAGTTTTGGGGATTAGTAAAAAATATAATGAAATTGAAAATGTGTGGTTAGAGGGAGGTAAAAAGTTGATATCCAAAATGTATAAGATATTGTTACAATGGTATACAGAGGATGAAACAGTTAAGGAGCAGATGATAAATTGGGCAGTTAATATGAATAAGGAAATATATATGTCATCCTGGGAATTTGTATGGAAAACTGCAATGAAAATATCGTGTAATAATTTAAAAGAAAATTGTTATAAGATGATGTATAGATGGTATATGACACCAAAAAAGATTGCAAATATAAATAGTAATATGTCAAACAAATGTTGGAAATGTAAAAAAATAGAGGGCTCTTTTTACCATATGTGGTGGACATGTGATAAAGCAAAAAACCTTTGGGCTGAGGTCCACACAGAGATGGAGAAAATTATGAAATATAAATTCAAGAAGGAACCTGAAATACTACTTCTGGGACTTAAAATGGAAGAAGTCAACATTGCAAAACGGATTTTGATGTGGCATATGATTACAACTGCTAGAATTACATATGCTCAATGCTGGAAACAGGAAAGAACTCCCGAAATTTGGGAGTGGATAAAAAGTTACTTTTCATGGTAGAAATTGATAAAATGACAAGAAAGCTTAAGAATTTGGAAGCTGAAGAATTTTTTGCAGATTGGAAAGACTTTAAAGAACACTTAGAGAAATATTGGGATGTAAAAAACAATTTATTTTGCTTTGATAACTATTGAAAAACAGAATTATATTTAGAATAAGCTTACATGTATAAGAACAATAGCGAAAAGATATGTTACCTGTAGAATTCGATCAACGAGTAAGGGGTAAAGAGAGGAATATAAGATTTGGTCTGGAGGTTGGAGCAGTGTGGGAAATCAGAAGGGGTGGGTAATTAGGAGAAAAGGATATATGATAGTTGATAAAGAGATGTATGTTTGACTTATTAATATATCCTAATAAAAATTGGTTTTGTTTTTTTAAAAGAATTTTAATAACTAATAAAACTGGGAATCTTTGTCCCATTTTCTGAAATTTGGCAGGTGCAGGGTATAGTCCCCAAGAATTTAATCTCATTTAATAAGTGTCCTGTTGAAATTAAAGGAAACAAAAACATTGAAAATGAACGAAGTTGTTAAGAAAAGAAGTGAAATGAAAATAGCTCACCTCTAGCTATGCCTTCTCATAGCCATAGTGGTTACTGTGTCAGACCAGGTTGAAATCCCTACTATACCTTACAGACAGTTGCTGAGGGACCTTGGGCCTCATATGGTTGTTGTAAGGATACAATGGATGAGAGGAGAACAATTCAGGTCCCCACAGGGGAGAAAGGTATGGGTTTAAATGAAGTAAATAAATACAGTAACCATGGACTATATCAGACATTTCAGAGGTGCATAGATACTGTTAAATCCTTATGTGAACTAACAGGCAACATGGCTGAGAATATAGGTCATGGAGAAGCAGCTGATTCTTGTGTAATCAAGTCCACAGTTGGGGGTTTAATGGAATTCTGCTTCAGTGGTGACAGGAACAACCTTCTTTCTCAGGTGAGTGGATTGTATGCAGGTGCTATCAGGTACAGACTAGGCTCTGTGTAAAGTAAACTAAAATGGCTATCCTATAGATCCTCAATGGAAGGAATGTCATTGAACAAAATGAGATTTCTGAGTAAACCATCTGTGGGGTCAAACTATAAGCCTGGATTAGAGGTGTTATGTTAAAAGAACACTTCTGTGCATGGGAGCATCTGTATGTGAACATCTCTCCAGATACAAGAATCCTGCATTTATTATGTAAATACATAAATATGCAGAGAATTCTATTACAAACCTGATGTATGTTAGATGGGGAGAAGGAGCAAAGTGAAATTTATCTGGACAGGCTATCTTTATCTTAAAAAGATTAAGCTACTTTTAAAAAGTCTACTGAAAAAGAGGTATGTTAGATGGGGAGAAGGAGCAAAGTGAAATTTATCTGGACAGGCTATCTTTATCTTAAAAAGATTAAGCTACTTTTAAAAAGTCTACTGAAAAAGAGAAAGCAGTTTCTCATTGATCTGGATTATCACAGAGTCTGACAGAGTGCTGCAAGGTTATTTCCCCCTCTATTTATAAATGTTGTATAGTTCTTAAGGGGAGGGGAAGTGGCTTGGTATAGCCCGATCTCGCTAGTTCCCGGAAGCCAAGTAGGGTTGGTACCTGGAAAGGAGACCACTAAGGAAGTGTGAGGAAGGCAATGACAAACCATCTCTGCTTCTCACTTTCCTTGACAGCCCCTTGCTGGGGTTGCCGCAAGGTGGAAATGATGCAGGGTTGGTACTTGAATGAGTGGCCACCAAGGAAGACTCTGCAGATGAAGGCAATGGACAGCCACCTCTGCTTCTCACTTGACATAAATATGCAGAGAATTCTATTACAAACCTGATGTATGTTAGATGGGGAGAAGGAGCAAAGTAAAATTTATCTGGGATATCCACCCCACACCCAGAGGTTGACAATTGTACCATAAATTGGCTATGATTTTATGGCACTTTACACACAAACATGAGCAAGAGAGAATTTGGTAAATGTGCATAATTCCAAGTAAGACAAGCAATATCTTATCCAGAAATAACCGGGATGGGCTGCCATCCATCCTCTCCAAGTGAATAAAGGCTCACATATATATGTACAGATTTAATCCTGGCCTATTGATGGCTATAAAGGTGAGGAGCTGCGGTGGCTCAAGTGGTTAAGATGCTGAACTGCAGGCTGTGGAAGGTCGGTAGTCCAGCAGTTCGAGACCCGAGTGTGCCGCATGACGGAGTGAGCTCCTGTCTCTAGTTTCAGCTCCTGCCAACCTACCAGTTCGAAAGCGAGAAATTGCAAGTAGATAAATAGGCACCACTTCGGTGGGAAGGTAACAGCATTCCGTGCGCCTTGGTGTTTAGTCGTGCCGGCCACATGACCACGGAAATGTCTTCGGACAGCGCTGGCTCTTCGGCTTGGAAACGGAGATGAGCACCGCAACCCTAGAGTCGGATCCGACTGGCTTTCGAGCCAGGGAACCTTTACCTTTTTACTATCGATGGCTATAGAGGGTAAAAGCGTAAAGAACAAATTATTTTGGCCTACCAGGTTTAAAACTGGCCAGATGGGAACCTTCCCCATCTTGTTTCATGTAATTGTATGGAAATCCACTGAAACAATTCAAGGCTCTTAGAAAGGCCCACACAACCTGCATGTTGAAGTTCAGTAAGATGAACCCAGCCCATATCCATGTATTGTAGGGAATCCACATACTGTAGGAAGTCACGGATTTTTGCTTTGTTCTCATGACTGTCGGGGTGGGGGGGTGGGGGGTGGAGCATCCAGCAGCATTCTACCAGCAGATGGCTGGATTATAGTGGTTCACAAGGTGTACAGTCCTGATTCCAAACATACTAACTCACCTAACAGATCATTCACTGTTCTAAGTTTTCATCCTCTTCATACAAATTAATATTTCTTTTTCTTTTTTAACTATTCCCCCATTACGGTTATTACCGCTTTAACAGGCAGCTTTTGTTTTGTATTTCACATTTTGTACAGATTTATCTCAGTGGAGATGGAAGGAGGGCAACATTTGCATTCAGTTATTGCTACACTAGAAGAGGTGATGATGAACAAGAGTGTGCATGGAATTCAGCATAGGTTTCAGCTTGCCGGTGGTTGCCACATTCATTGCCAAAGGAAGCAGGTGTTTGGCAGCCTCTGCTGGACACATGAGGTCAGTGCAGTGAACTGAAATGGAAATATGTTTCAATGAAAGACGTAGAAATTATACAGGACTGCTTCCACATGGTGATCCCCCCCCCACACACATACATAGTTTGAGCAGTGCAAATCCCCTGCAGAAAATGGGGACATCCAGATGACTATGGGAACAGTGGGAAGCCCTTGCAGTAAATGAGAATGTCGAGGTGATGATGTGCCCAATCTGGACACGAACCATCTGGCTCCTGTTTTCTTTCTCCTTTTAAACTGCCAAATATAAAAACCTCATTTTCTTGGGCCAGAGGGGAAACTGCAGGGTAGCTCTTTCAGGTAGATAGCCTGAAAGGGGGGGGGGGCTGTGGCTCAGTGGCAGAATGTTTGCTTGGCTTGCAGAAGGTTCCAGGTTTAGTCACCGGTATCTGCGAGAGTTGGACTATAAGGAAGGCCGAGCACGGAAGAATAGATGTTTTTGAATAATGGTGCTGGAGAAGACTCTTGAGAGTCCCATGGACTGCAAGGAAATCAAATCAGTCAATCCTAAAAGAAATCAACCCTGACTGTTCCCTGGAAGGCCAGATACTGAAGCTGAAGCTCAAATACTTTGGCCACCAAATGAGAAGGGAGCACTCACTGGAGAAGGCCCTGATGCTGGGAAAGACTGAAGGTCAAAGAAGAATGGGGTGGCAAAGGATGAGATCGGTTAGACAGTGTCATAGATGCAACAAACATGAAATTGAGCAAACTTCAGAGGACGGCAGAAGACTGGAAGGCCTGGCGTGATGTGGTCCATGGGGTTGCGAAGAGTTGGACTCAACTGTGTGACTGAACAACAACAATCTCCAGTTAAAAGAACAAGGTAGTAGATGATGGTAAAATGTCTCTACCTGAGACCCTGAGGAAGTCGCTGCCAGTTTGAGTAGACAACACTGACCTTGATGGACCGATGGTCTGATTCAGTATAAGGCATCTTCATTAGGGATGGGCACAAACCAGCTCACGAACTAAAGTTTGTGATGAATTTTGGGTTGTTTGTGGTTCACAAGTGGAAGTTTGTGGCAGGTCAACTGGTACAAACTTTCCACAAACTTTCAAGCAGTTCGTGGTGGTTTATGAATGGATACATTTTCAGACAGACTGTCTCTGCTCAATCAATGTTTACGGAACTTCAAAGCAAAAGGGTTGGTGGAATTCTCTAGCCTGTGTTTTTGGTGTGTGTAGCTTGAAGGGAGTTTATTCAATACACTTTTCCCAGGTCTTTTTAAATTTATTTGACAATTTGCATTTAATACAACCAACAAATACACAAGCATGAAACAGATTACAAAGAAATAACATAACAAACAATAAAGACAATTAGAACAGAAAGTAAATAAGCAATACCAATCATCAGCTCTTGCGACTTATAAACATCTTTAATAAGGCATTTCAGTTAAGTACTTCAATTTTTTTGGAACCACTCCCATCTGCATCAAGTAGTTCAATATCATTGACCACACTTCTACAAAATTTGAGGAAGGGGGGTTATTTTCAAATTGATTTATCTTATATGTAATTATTTCCATCATGTATATCTCCCATATCTTACGTTGCCACATATGAAGCGTAGGTGAATTTGGGCATTTCCAGTTAGCCGCTATAGGTGTTTTGGCAGCCATTAGAAGGTCTGAGATCCGCTCTTTCCTAATATCTGGGACAGTGCTATCCTTCCAATAATTAAGAAAAACAGGTTGCTTACCTGTAACTGATGATCTTCGAGTGGTCATCTGTGCATTCATACCTCTGGGATATAGTGCGCCTGCGCCAACCTTGATCGATTCCTCATGAAAGAGAAAAGGATTTTTGCACCCGCTCCCCAGTCATACGTTGGCCCCACTGCACATGACCAGGGGAGGGGCACAACAATCCCGCCACTTCCTTCTGACCACTGCCATCAGTCTCAGAGTAATAAAAGGGAGAGGACCGAAAGCAGAGTGGAAGGAGGGCGGGTGGTGTGAATCATCAGTTACAGGTAAGCAACCTGTTTATCTTCTTTGTGGTCTCTGTGCATCACACCTCTGGGGGATTGGCAAGCAAAAAACAGGCCTACCTGGAGGAGGGAGCTGAAGGTCCTAGACTTTCGCCACCTGCAACACTGCCCATCCCACCATGGAAAGTTGATGAAGATGCACATCCAGGGTGTAATGCTTCACAAACGTGTGAGGGGTAGCCCAGGTTGCTGCTTGACAGATGTCAGTGAGCAACGAACCTCTCAGGAAGGCTGTGGATGTGGCTACTGCCCGGGTAGAGTGCACTCAGAGTGGGCCCGGAAGTGGCCGTTTGGCCAGTAAGTAGCACAGTTTGATGGTTTCCACAATCCACTTGGATAGTCGCTGTGAAGAGAGCCTCTTCCCCTGCACAGGTGTGCTATAGGAGACAAACAAGGCTGGTGACTGACGGAATGACCTTGTTCTATCAACATAGAAGAGTATGGTTCTTTTGACGTCTAAAGTATGAAGACGGCATTCCTCGTTGCTTGTAGGGGACAGCAAAAGCATAGGAAGAGCAATGCCAGCTTGCAAATGGAACTCGGAAGCAACCTTGGGCAGGAAAGAGACATCCGGGGCCAAGGTGACACCATCATGGTGAAAAACCAAGTACGGAATATTGCAACGGAGTGCAGACAATTCGCTCACTCGTCTTGCTGAGGTAATGGCTACTAGGAAGGCAGTCTTCCACGCGAGAAGCTGAAGACTAGATGTGGCCATGGGCTCAAACGGTTGGCCCATTAATCTGGACAGTACTAGAGGTAAGTCCCAGGAGGGAGTTGGCCCATGAGCCGAAGGAAAGAGGTGAGTGAGGCCCTTCAGAAACTGCTTCATTTGCGGGTGAGAAAAAATGGAATAGCCGTCCACCGCAGGATGATTGGTGGAGATGGAGGCTAAATAGACTTTTAAGGAGGAGCAACTAAGACCCAAGTCCAGGCAGATCAACAAGCATCCAAAAATTACCCTCAAATCCGTAGGAGGCGGTGGTAAACCCAACGACTCAAGGTAAGATAGGAATTTCTTCCACTTCCCTTCATAGGAAGCATGTGTAGCTAGCTTCCAACAGTTCAACAGAACAAGGTCTATCCTGTTTTTGAAGAAGAAGAGAAAGAGATTGGATTTATACCCTGCCCTTCATTACCCAAAGGAGTCTCAGAGTGGCTTACAAACTCCTTCCCCTCACCACAACAGACACCCTGTGAAGTAGGTGGGGCTGAGAGAACGCTGACAGAAACTGCTCTTTTTCAAGAACAGCTATGCCAGAACTATGCCTTGCCCAAGGTTGTTCCTTCTTGATTTTGCTTAGCATTTTGGTAAGTAGAGGAATTGGTGGGAACAGGTAAATGTGCCTGTGGGTCCATGGGAAAAGAAGGCCGTCCTCCACTGACAGTGGGTTCTGTCTTGTCCTGGTACAGAACAGATGACACTTTGCGTATTGACATGTCGCAAATGCATCTATTTCTGGGTGAACCCATCTGTGGAAAATTGGTTGGAGGTAAGCCAAGTTGAGTTCCCACTCGTTGAGGGATGTGCCTCCCCTCCTCAGAAAGTCTGCATGCACATTGAGTGATCCTGGCAGGTGAGCAGCAATGATGAACATGCCCTGAGACTGACATTCAGTCCATATCCCCAGGGCGAGTCAATAAAGTCCCCTGGACACTGTCCCGCCTTGCCTGTTCAGGTAGCACAGTGCGGTGGTGTTGTCTGTCAGGATTGCCACTGTAAGGTGAGCCATGAGGTGGCGAAAGGACCTTAGGGCATACTGGATGGTGAGCAGTTCCAGGAAGTTGATGTGTTTGTGGGACACATGAGGTTCCCATTTGGCACCCACACACACAACTTGGAGGTGAGCCCCCCATCCCCACAGGGATGCATCCGTGGTTAGGGTCATTTCGGGGCTGGGTGCAAGAAATGGGGCTCCCTGAAGAAGGTTTTCTGGAGTTTTCCACCACTGTAGGGAATTCAGCACCTGCACAGGTAGCACATACCATTGAGATTGGAGCTGCCACTGTGGATGGAAATGTTTGAGGAACCACAGCTGAAGTGGTCTCATCTGTAGTCTGGCGAAGACAAGTACCACTGTTGTGGCGGCCATCAGACCCAAGAGCTGTTGGATCTGCTTTGCTGACACATCTCCCTGTTTCCTTATTAGGTTGATGAGAGCGATAATGTCTCCTACCCTTTTGGGAGGGAGAAAGGCTCGGCAGACAGTCGAATTCAAAATCGCTCTGATAAACTGGATTCTCAATGAAGGAAGGAGCATTGACTTTTTTAGGTTCACCCTCAGGCCCAACGCGTCTAAGGTGACCAGCGTTAAATTGATATGGTTGAGCAGAGTCTCTCTGGAGCTTGCTACCAACAACCAATTGTCTATGTATGGAAAGATCCGTACACTCTGAAGACAGAGGTACGCTGTGATGACAATAATCATTTTTGTAATCATCATTTTTGTAAAGATTCTGGGTGCTGTTGAGAGTCCAGTGGCCTTCCGCGACTGCAAAACGCAAAAACTTCCTGTGAGATGGGTAGATAGTTATATGAAAATATGTCTTGCAAGTCCAGGGTTACCATCCAGACACCTTTGCTGAGAAGGGGTAGAATGCTTTGTAATGTTGTCATTTGGAATTTCTGATAGGAGATAAACCGGTTGAGTCCCCTGAGGTCCATAATAGGACGGAGGCCTCCGTCTTTTGGGGTGACCGTAAAATAACGAGAGTAAAACCTGTGTTGACGTTGTGCTGTCAGGACTGGTTCTATAGCGTCTTTTTGAAGAAGGTTCTGGATTTCTTCTAGGAGCATACTGGATGGTGGGGTAATTATGAAGTTGGGGACCTCGGGTATCTGTATAAACTCTATGAGGTACCCTTTTTCAATGACGGAGAGTACCCACCGGTCTGATGTTGTTCGCTGCCAGGCAGCCAGGTAGGGAGGCAGGTGGGTGGGGGTGGGACGACAGGAGTCAAAGGCTCTGCATGGGAGCTTTCGGGGTCTTAGTCCTAGGCTGAGTGGTGGATGAGAATTTTGGTTTGTGCCCATAAGGGCAGGAAGACACAGTGGGTGAGCGTTGCCACTGTGTTTCCGAAGATGACTTAAGAGAAGATCTGCGAGACCATGGCTTGTTCCAGGATTTCACTTTGGATAGTTTAGGAGCCAACATGACCCCTAAATTCCATGACGTCTTTATACTTTTGTCTAGGTCTTGCAGGACCGTATCAGTTGTGGCACTGAAGAGGCCCTCACCCTCAAATGGGAGGTCTTCAACGAGAGCCCTGGACTGTCCTGTGGTAAGGCAGTAGAATGCAGCCAGGCATGTCGTCGGAGGGTAACTGCTGAAGTCAGCGTTTTGGCAGCCACATCCAGTGTGTGCTTAGCTGCATTGAGCTGGTGCTTAGCCAAAAGCATTCCCTCCTTTTGAATACTACGAGCCTGACGGTTAGAGTTCTCAGGGAGGGCTGCAATAAATTCAGATATCTGCTCCAAGAGAGTAAACTGATATCTGCCCATACATGCAGTATAGTTTGAAGTCTTGATGCCAAGTGCTCCAGCAGAATAAATTTTTCTTCCAAACAAATCCACAGTCGAAGTGTAGGCTTTCGACATTGGAAGACCGGGAGATTTGCATCAAGTCCATATCATGCTCAGAGACAGTGAGCTGGATAGGATGCAGCAAAGGTGACCATGGTACACCTTGTGGCTGCTCTTGGCTCAAGGAGTCAAGCGAAGCAGCCCCCGCAAAATTCAATTCCGTGGCCCTCTGAGGGGTCAGCGGAGTTTGCATAGGGGGAGTTTTCTTATGCTTTTTGTGCTTGACTGGCCAATCGTCGTTGCCCTCCCTGCATTTTTTGGAGGGAGTATGGGCTTCGGACTGAGATGTCTGGGCCGAGTGTTTCAGCATCGGGCGGTCGACATCTGAGTTAGTTGGTATCGGGGACAACACAGCCGTCGATGCCGGGGTGGCAGTCGACATTGACGCATGCCCCGAAGTGTCCTGTGATG
Source organism: Gekko japonicus (assembly GCF_001447785.1). Taxonomy (NCBI): domain Eukaryota; kingdom Metazoa; phylum Chordata; class Lepidosauria; order Squamata; family Gekkonidae; genus Gekko; species Gekko japonicus. Next base: position 276,603 of record NW_015173130.1, read on the forward strand.
ACATCGGTGAGAGCGCTAACCCCAAAAGCGCAATGCGAAGTCTAGCAGCTCTGTTCTTTCTCGTCTGCTTCGAGAACTTTGCACAATGTGCACAAGAGTCAACTAGGTACAATTTCCCAAGGCACAGAAGGCAAAGCAAGTGTCCGTCCGGGGGAGCGATTTTACTACCGCACTTGAGGCACTATTTAAAGAAACCCCAGCTCTTGGCCATAGGCCGGGAGAGGGGGGGGGCACACACAGTGTATGAAAAAGAGACCAAACGATAAAGTCCAGGGGGGGGAAAACAAATTTGTAGTAACAATGTCCATTCACTTAGCGAAAAAACAAGAAAAAAGTGAAGAAACTTCGAAGAAAAAGAGGAATAGGCCCTAAAGCCACAATTTTTACCAACCGAAGCAGAGAAGATCCTACCAGCACAGTGGTCAGAAGAGAACTGGCGGGATTGTCATGCCACTCCCTTGGTCATGTGCAGTGGGGCCGGTGCGTGACTGGGGAGCAGGCGCAGAAATCCCTTTTGCTTTCAAGAGGAACCGACCGAGGTCGGTGCAGGCGCACTATATCCCAGAGGTGTGCTGCACAGAGACCACGAAGAAGATACAATATTTCCAGTTTGAATGGGACAACGTCCCCTGTTATAAGGAATATTTGGTCTAAGATTATCTTCCAGAATTGTTCTCACACTGCCACGAACAATGTGCATATGACCCCCACCTTTCCACATTCCTTCCACCACAGAGGCATTCAGTACACTTTTGAACCTGTGCCTGGCATTTCCATCAAAAGCACTTTTGGGGGCATCTTTTTTTGGGGGGCATAACTTGAACCCCCTAAATCCAATCTGCACATAACTTGGAGAGAAGGTAGAGGAAATCAAGGGGAGGTCTCCTGTGAGTTTGATGTCTCTAGCTTGCACAGGGTTTGTTCTATATACTCCTGAACCTGTCATTTCCCCAGAAAGCACTTTCCTGGGGGCACCTTCTTTGGGGGGCCATAACTTGGACCCCATAAATCTAATCCCCATAAATAACTTGGAGAGCAGGTAAAGGAGAGTCAGCAGGAGATCCCCTGTGAGTTTGGGGGGTCTCATGCTTGGGGGGGGGGCTGTTCTACCATGTCACAAACCTCATGAACCAAACCTCTTTGTTTGGTGCTAAAAAGTTCGCTGAAACCCAAATCTCAGTTTAAAGAAGCAGCCATTGTTTCCAAACTGAATTTCACTTCCCGGACTTAGAAGAAGAAGAGATTGGATTTATCCCCCCCCCCCTTCACTTGGAGTCTCAGAGCAGTTTACAAACTCCTTTCACTTCTACTCCCCACAACAGACACCTTGTGAGGTAGGTGGGGCTGAGAGAGCTATTTCAAGAACTGCTCTTTCAAGGACAGCTCTGACAGAACTATGGCTTGCCCAAGGTCATCCAGTAGCTGCAAGTGGAGGAGTGGGAAATCAAACCTGGTTCTCCCAGATTAGAGTCCATGCACTTAACCACTACATCAAACTTAAGCCTTTTACACAACTCTGGCAGATGTCAGAGAACGTTAAACATTTTCTATGGCAGCTGTAGACTCTAATGTGCAGAACTCAAATTTCAGCAAATCTCCAATACTCATTTCAGCACCAGTTAAATGCTTTCAGCCTTAAACATCTCTACAGTTCTTGTTCTGGAATAGCTGAAAAGTCAGTTTGGTGGAGCAGTTAGAGTGCCTGCCAAGGATCTGGGAGATCTGGGTTCAGATTTCTGCTCTGCCATGAAGATTCTTGGGTAGTCTTCACCAAATGACTACCTCTCAACTTAAGCTACCTCACAGGGCTGTTGTGAGGATAAAAATGGGAGAACACATGGCTTCCTGAAAAACACGTCAGTGGGGAGGGTACAGATGTGCTACTAAGGCTTACAAATCTGAATACAGTAGACTCTGTTGCTAAAGATCAAAGTGATCCTGTGTCCAGTTGGTGGCTCTCCTAGGGTTGCCAACAGGCCTGGAGGAAAATGTTTTGTGCCTTTAAAATAGGCATCACATAAAGACATGGGCAACTGAATCTTTTCACGGCATAGAGGTAAATAACAAGTTAATAATTAATTAACCCCATTTATACCCCACCTTTCTACCCAAAAGTGACTCACATTGTTCTCTTCACATCCATTTCATCCTCACAACAGCCCTGTGAGGCAAGTTAGGTGAAGGGTGTGTGATTGGCCCAAGGTCACCCAGAGATTTTCAGTGGTAGACTGGTGATTTGAACCTGGGTCTCCAAATGCTAATCCAACACCCTAACCACTGCACTACTTGGTAAATAACATATCTTAAAGCCTCTTCTAAATGGACAAAACATATTTCACCATTTGGGGAAGAAAGTGGAATATAAATGTAACAATGAGAAAATTATCTAAACCGGACCAGTTCTTGACCACAGCTTTAGATGGTGATTCCAAATGGGCTAAAATCTAAAGCCCTTTGTTCCAGCCATGTTACAACATACTAAGATGGATGGGTTGCCAAGTCCTTCCTGGGAAGTGGCAGGGGATGGGGGGGGGGGGACTTACCAGGAGAAAAAGAAAGGCCCGGGCCATTTCACCAAGTGATGTCAGCATGCCAGTGACTTCTGAGTGACGCTCTGGTATTTGGACAAAAAGTCTATGGTGAAGCCAGCTTCTATCATAGAGTTTTTGCCCAAATACCAGGGCGTCAGCTGGATGTTGCTGGTGTGATGATATCATTTCCTGTGCAACACTGGCAACATGGCCTATGCCTTCCTCCTTCTACTGGTAAGCCCCCCCCCCACTGGCCAGTGATCAGTGACTGGGGGGCAGAGCTGGTGGCAGGAAACCCCTGTCTCCACCAGGGGGTCGATCTGGCAACCCTATAAGATGGTGTCAGCCATGTGTTTTCTGGGCTGTCTATGGCATTGCCAACAGGTTTGAAGAAGAGGCCTGAAGTCGTCCCTTTAAAAGAGGCTCAACAGGTAGAAATGGACAGCTGAAGCTTTTCCTGGCATGGAGATAAATAGCATCACCTGGTAAATCACATCCCATTAAGCCTTTGTTGAAGGGAACAGACATTTTTATTCTCCAGGCAGTCAGCAACCCTACACAGGCATAGCTTTATCAAAATCTAGGGTTGTCAGGTCTGGGTTGGAAAATACCGGGAGACTTTGGGGGTGGATCCAGGAGAGGGTGGGGTTTGGAGAGGGGAGGGGCCTCAGCATGGGGCAATGCCGTAGAGTCCACCCTTCAAAGTAGACCTTTTCTCCAGGGGAGCTGATCTCTCTCAGCTGGAGATCAGTTGTAAAAATGGGAGATCTCCAGGCCTTACCTGGAGGCTGGCAACCCTATCAAAATCATGTTGCTGTTAAGCTGGCATCAGGTGAAACGAACACAAAGATCTCCTTTGCAAACTGCTCCATTCTCTCTTTACAATTTAAACGTCCCATTTGGGGAGCTGGCTCTGTCCTCCACATTCCTAAGCGCAGCCGGCCAATCTGAAGCCTGAGTCATTCATGGCAATGAACTGAGCGGCTGGGTGAACTCACTTCTTCCAGGTATCCCAAGAGATTAACCTTTCAACTGCAAATCCCCGTGAGTGAAGGAAGGAGAGCCAAAGTATATAAAACAAACAAAATCCCTTCCCAGAATGGTCTTTGCAGTCCTGATCCAAAAGCCAGCTGAACAGGAAGTTGGATGAAATAGGGGAAATGTGACAAAGATCTGGTCCAAACACAATGCTTAGTTTTGGTTTTGACACTACACGAAGGAGCCTTGCAGGAACCCTTTCTCTCCCCTCCTCCCCCAGCTTGCATGCAATAACCTCATGATTAGTTCTCAGGGGCTGGCAAATCTTCATTGGACATTACACTGGAACTCTCTGGAAATCAGGATTCCGAATGGGTTTGGAATCTTGGTTTGCATGACAAGTGCATAACACTGGGGATGTGGCCAGAAATGTTCTCATTGTATTTTTTTTTTTAAAAAAATGTTTTATTCTTTATGACTCTTATACCAGCTTGGATTTTGTATTTTGTTCTTAAATTGAATTGCAGTGGTTTCAATGAGAAACACATTTCTGCCTGCAACGCTTTCCCCCCTTCTGATACACTCAGATGAAATTCTTCGGTATGGAACTGCTCATCTAAGGGTGTCTCCCTGATACATTTCAGGCCAGTACAAGAATGTTCCCTTGTTTTGTTGTTCAGTCGCACAGTCGAGTCCGACTCTTTGCGACCCCATGGACAAGATCTCGCCAGGCCCTCCTGTTTTCCGCCGTCCTCTGAAGTTGGCTCAATTTCATGTTCGTTGCATCTATGACACTGTCTAACCACCTCATCCTTTGCCGCCCCCTTCTTCTTTTACCTTCAGTCTTTCCCAGCATCATTGTCTTCTCCAGTGAGTGCTCCCTTCTCATTTGGTGGCCAAAGTATTTGAGCTTCAGTTTCAGTATCTGGCCTTCCAGGGAACAGTCTGGGTTGATTTCTTTTAGGATTGACTGTTTTACAGACAGATAAAACTTCCTCTTGCACAGTGGGCACGGGGAAATGTGACAACATGTAGGGTTTCCAAGCTCCAGGTTGTGGCTGGCTGGAGAGCACCTGGGATTACAACCAATCTCCAGGCATCAGTGATCAGTTCCCCTGGAGGAAAGGGCCACTTTGGAAGGTGGGCTCCGTAGCAATATACCCCATTGAAATCCTTCCCCTCCCCAAACTCAGCCCTCCTCATGCTTCACCCCCCCAAATCTCCAGGTATTTCCCAACCCAGAGGTGGCAACCGTACAACATTGGCCTGTTAAAGAGAATTTTCCCACCTTCCTCAAACTGAGATGGGGGAAGGGAGGGGTAGAGAGTTTATTGTCAGGTTTTTTCTCCCAGCTTGGCTGGTTTCAGATGCTGAAGCTGGGCGAGGAATACAATAGGAAAGGGCAAGATGTGGCTTTACATGAAACTGGAGCCAAGATGTTCAGAGGTCACAGAAATGCGAGCTTCACTAATATTTCACACAGATGCGGTCTTTCTCTCTCTTACCGGCGCTTCCTCTCATGGGAGAGGTGGTTAGAATAGCTGCCGCCTCCTGCCTCTCTTCCAGAGGATTGACCAGAGTTGGCACCAATAGCTGGCACCTTCAGGACCGATGATGGTGCAGCTGCCTCTGGCAGTCCACCCGGCCCCTTGCAGCTGGAGCTGGTGAGGGAACAGTAAGGCCTGAGATGACACCCAATCTAAATGTCCAGCAGGGGGGCCTTGAGGAGCTCAGGTCTGCTGGTGCTGACTGGTGGTGGCCAGCAAAGGATGACTCCAGACTGGCTGACACAGAAACTGGACTTTTGCCAGATCAAGAAGCCTTGCAAAGTCAGTGGTTAGGAACTGTACAGGCTTCTGTGAGCTTTATAACCCCTGCAGCCAGAGACTGAAGAGAACAACAGGCCGGCTCTTCTCCCACAAACTCATAGAGAGGGAGAACAGGAGTCTGGCAGGTGCAGCCCGAAGAGAGGAGGCGACCGATGAAGGCAGAATCCCCTCCCTACCCAATCTGAGGCCTCAAAGAAGCTGATAGCAGTCCCAGACATGGCTGTTGGGGTAGGGCTGCCTGCCTCCAAATGGCACCTGGAAATCTCCCACTATTACCAGGGCTATTTTTGGACAGGAACGCACAGGAACGGAGTTCCGGTTGGCTCCAGAGTTGACCACACCCACTACAGCCAAAACCTTTGCATGCGTGGCTACAGAGGGAAGGCCTGGAGAGCGACACCCCCCCGGCGACTCTGAGGCAGGTGGGCTGGGGGCCCCCCTGGAAGGATCGGGGAAGCATTTAAATGTCTCCCTGTGCCTTCCCTGGCCTGTCCAAGGCCTGGCTTGCCCGGGCACCCCACAGCTATGGGGCACCTGGGCAAGCCAAGGGAAGGCAGTTTAAACTGCCTTCCCTTGGCTTGCCCAGGTGCCCCATAGCTGTGGGGTGCCCGGGCAAGCCAGGCCTTGGACAGGCCAGGGAAGGCACAGGGAGACATTTAAATGCGGAGGGTGGACTCTATGGTGTTATAACCCACTGAGGTCCCTCCCCTCCCCAAACACCACCCTCCCTAGGCTCCACCCACAAAATCTCCAGGTATTTCCCAGCCCACAGCCGGCAACCCAGAACCCCTACACATAAAGATGCCAGCAAAAAGTTTACCCTTGGCTGGCAGACAGACACATGAGCAGGGCAGAGCAGAGGGTGGAATAGCAAGCAAACAGGATCCATTTCTTATACAGAACCAAGAAAATTCTTCTGAAGCATCTGAGACAGTGAAATCATTGGCAGGAGGTGGAACCGCTGTATAGAGAAACTACTGTGTGGAGTGACGGTCTTCAGTGGGAACTGATAGTTTTCTGGCTGAAAGAGGCCTCCATCAGTGAGATTAGCTACTGAGTCATAATCTGCCTCATCTCACTATTCCCCTCATGGCCCTTGCCTTTTGCAGTTGTGAAAAGCAGATCATGAGGCACAGAAACGTGGTTATTGCCAAGGATTGTCTTTTAAAACAAGTAGATTATTTACATTAAATACTTTCAAGAATCAAGTGGATTCAGTGTGGAATATAATCCGTTAACTGCTACATGCTCACTTCCCATAAACTATAGTATGCTGGACAGGATATGGTTTGCCTTCAAAAATGGTAAAGCCAGACAAATTTTTAAAAAAACAAACAACTATACAGGATCAAGCTCATTCACAAGACGTTTGAGGACTGCAAAGGTAATTCCTCCTTAGAAGTTAGGTCACATCCATGCCAGTTAAAAGACAAGCAGACAGTGCAGTGACTCAAAACAGTTTAATGTAATTCCAAGACAAAGTGTGATTACATTTCTACACATATACAATATGCATATGTGAGTTTACAAATTCTGATTAATAACTCGTTTCACCTCAGAGACCGAAAAAATGATCAAAAAGAAACTGTGAATAACAAGCTATAACATAGTTCACCACAATGGGATCCCCTTTCTCACCCTACAGTTAGTAATATTACAATTAAAATAACTATATTCTTCTATAAGGTTTTTTTCTGTTAAAATCATCTCGTAAATTTACAATGCTATTATTAGTTTTCAAGTCTAATATAAATTCACTCCATTTTTCTACAACGAAAATGATTATTAATTAGAAGCACACAACGCCATGATGAGAAACACAAGCAATTTTTTTTTTTAGTAGCAAGAACTTGATTGGTTAAGAATTAGGATATTTTTTTTTGTAAAACATTCTAAAGCCAAGTAAAATATCCATTCTTATAACATACCTATAATATGTGACTAAGGGTAGGTTACATATAGTTCTACAACACATCAGTTTCTTTTCTGCTTTTTTTTCAAAGACATTACCAGAAGGGAAAAAATAATAATAAAAGAAAAAAAGAAAAGAAAAAGGGGACAATTCACAGGGGGGAAAGTACACAAGAAAATACTGTTGTACACAATAATTTTCACAAAGTTTTAACATGGATTAACACTCTTAATACGGAACCATACAGTGAAAGAATACAACCAATCAGGGCTTTCGTGGGGTTTTTGAACTGAGATGATTCTGTGTAGAAAACAAAACGCTTCAAAGTATCACTCAGGTGATAGGGGTGGAGAGATGTTTCTTTATAACTGGGAAACTATGGGAAGCTTTTGCACTCTTTCTTTTCTTTAAAAAACAAACAAACAATTGCATGAAGTATATGTTCTTCTCCCCATTCATATCATATTGTATTTATGGATAATATGCAGGTATAGAACATGCCTTCAGTTATGTTTCAAAAGGATCCAGATATTCACAAATCCCTCCCCTTGTTTGTATTCTTTAACTACCGCACTACTCTAACTGCCAAGATAGTCCTTTCTTTCTCCCCTTTCTAATAAAGCTATTGTCTTCCTCTTTTGAATAAAAAAAATCTGGTTTTGGTATCAAATTTACAGTTTATACATTCCAATTCTGTCTGTGTAAAATTTTGGCACAGAAAATGCCTCATGTATTTACTTAGCTGGTGAAGCAAAAGAGTTGAGATACTTTCTGTAGCTCAAATGGCTGTGCCTTAGAATAGTCATGGAAACATCACTTGAAGAAGAAATATTCGAACTCAAGAGGGAAAGCAACAGGAAGTGTGGTGACTATGCCAAAGCAGAAGCCTGGGAGTTCCTACTCATGAGGATAGGGTGCTATATGTAATCCTACTGATTCTACAAAATATGGATTTGGTATTATTATTTTTTAAAAAACAACCTTTTGTGCTGTATAAACTCTAAGCCCAGGCTTTACAAAGAAACAACCAAATCTGTAGTTCCTACACTGGAACAAGCCAATATTTTCAGGCCTAACTTTGATATAGAAGGAAGAACAAGAGGGTTGCTAAGGGCAATTCAAGGTTTAGTTGCTCTTAACTGTGCCTAAGGGCCATTGGAGTCAACCTCTTCCAGTTCTTTTAAGGCCTACCCTCCAAGCAAACCTTCCATTTGGCTTTCAAAATGGTGACTCAGCCATATGCCAAGTTATCACTTTGGTAATGTGAGCTTTTGTGTGAAGACCATGGCTTTCAATGGATGTTCTAAAGGGGCTGGGGGAGTCCCATTGAATACAGTGGGAAGATTTATTTAGTTAAAAACAACCAGGGCTTAACAGCAGTGTCTTGCTCCCTTTCCCTAGTAGTAACTCATGAACAAGGCAAGGGATTTTGCTGAGATTGTCAGCTCCACAGTGAAGCTCAGCTCTTCAGACAGAATTTTTGTTTGTGCCAATTTATTGTCTTTGCTCAGCACAACATTTCCATATATATATTCATTGGTTACTTGACGGTAAGGAAAAAAACACACCATAAATACATTTAAGCAGGACTAAAAGAAAGTAACAAACACTCAACCCCTCCCCTCCAATTTACATCCAAACATATAATACACTACAATCCGTAATACGGAAACAGCGTCTACCATACTGTTCATTGGCTAGCAGGCAAATTAAATTTACAAGGAACAGATCAAGTTATTTATAATTTAATTTAGGGGCTCAAAGTGGATCAAGAGTGATAAGTTAAAAACTTGATCTAGAGAGAATAAAACCACACAAAAACCAAATTATAGCTCTGCCTCTCATTGTCTCCCAAAGCAATCCATGGATTCACTGTCTCAGGAAACAACAGCTTTATTCCGGAAGCGATTCTCATACAGCCTTCCCTATTGCACCTGGGAATGCAGCATTCCTGACACGCACATGGGGCGCTACTGAGTATTCTTGCACTAAGTTTTCCACATGTCTAGCTGCCAAATGATTGACGCTGGGGATGTGGGATGAGATGTCCCTAGTGCAGTGCTTCCAAGATTTTCAAAGGTGCACCTTATGATCCATGATTGCCATTATCCACGAGATCCTTCCAAGAATATGATTTCCACATTACATGATTATAGTGCTCATAAACACACAACAATCTGTCTATGTGAGAACTCGCCCTGAGTCACTCAGCCACATCTCTTCCTCTGAATATCCTTTTGTCTTTGTCACACAGGTATTTCTGTTCAAGTTAGGATCTTAGGCGGAATAGATAGGAATTGTTGTGCTTCCTGATTCATCCCAAAGAGGTGTTTTATCAACTTAAAAAATAAATAGGTCAGGTTTTGGACTCTATTTGCTATATTTTCATCATGCATGGAGTGATTTTTTTTACCCCCTTAACTTTGGAATTGTTGAATCTGATCTGACTTTCTAATACTATGTTATATCTCAGAACAGAATATACATACCGAAGACACACTTTTAGTTTTTCTTAAGGGCAAAATGAAAACATAAAGGGATAGCAGAAATTCTGTAGTCAAAAAACAGAACATTTATAGTTAGAAAGTACCAGTTTAAATGTAAACTATAAAACACTATCACTAGAAAATGTAGCCAGAAATTTAAGTAGCCACAGTCTATTGTTCAGTTCATATTGGTTTAAAATGTGATTCATTAAACATCTTCGAGAAGGCCGAAGCATTTTACAGTAGCTATGAACATATATAATTACATGTGCATTTTAACATTACAATTAATTAAAAAAACATAAAAGAGTAATTTAATCCTTGGTTTCATCATTTTTAAAGAATCACTTAAGCAACAATGACCAGGGGTGGACATTTTTTTCCTGCCCATTAAGACAGTATAATTTATCTTTTTAAAATCCCAAATTCCAACTGGCTACATGTTTGTTTGTTTGTTTTAAAAAAGGCTAAAGCCAAGATGAATGCCCACGTTTGAGGTAATTATTGCCATTAGGTCACAGTTTTTGTAAGATAAGTTTTTTTAAATCCTTCTTTATTTATAAAACAAAGTATACTGTCAGAATTCTTGAATACAGGTCAGACCAACCAGAATCCAGAATCCTGATCAGGTGGGTTTGCTTCCAATGGAGTCAACGAGCTCTAGAAACCTCTAGAACACAGACAGATTTCTCTAGAAAAGAAATTTAAGTTACTATCATCCTTGGTTTGCTTCAGCAGCCTTGCTCCACCTCGAAAGAAAGAAAGAAAGAAAGAAAGAAAGAAAGAAAGAAAGAAAGAAAGAAAGAAAGAAAGAAAGAAAGAAAGAAACTGACAAGCATCTCCCCCAACAGTTTAGGATTACTGATGTCACAATATTCATCAGTGCAGTAAAAATATCATATTTGGAAAAAAATATGCCTTTAGTATTGCCTTTCAACTACATTAAGCAAAAGACAAAAATAAAATGTTTCTCTTACTATGCACATGAAGTGTCTGGTATAGCAGCACTGCTAAAACTGGAAGGACAATACTAACCCGTACACAAGAAACTTGAGTTTCACTTTTATTTGCTATATTCATCGTATCAGAAGCTCCTGGGAACATGTACTAATTGCCCACTCAAAATGACACACATGCTACATATGTGTTTCCTTCTGCCATGAGAGATTGTTTACATTCACTGGTAGAACTCTTTTGCCAGCCCAGATAGGAACATATCTTGAAAAGACACCCACATCCTACAAATACATTAGCACTCGAATGGGGACATTCCCTCTGCCTTCTCCATGCCCAATAAGGCATTGTCAAGAAAGTATTGTCAAGAAGAGGTCCAATTATTATGCCAGCTGATATGAACTCAAATTAGGGATGTCAGCCTCCCGGTGGGGCCTGGGGATCCCCCAGAATTACAGCTCATCTCCAGATTACAGAGATAGTTCCCCTGGAGAAAATGGAAATTTTGGAGTGTGGACTCTATGGCATTGTACCCCACTGAGGTCCCTGTCTTCCCCAGATTCTATCCCCAGATCTCCAGGAGTTTCCCGACCTGGAGCTGGCAACCCTACCCCACCCCACCCTCTACCAGTGGCCAGGGGGAACCTGGCAACCCTAACTCAAATGTTACAATGATAACATGTTAAAAAATTACAATAAATTCCAGCCACTCAAGAACAATGCTACAGCATAGTGGTTTACTCAGAAGGCCGTATCCCCAGTGGGCATTCATGGCCCAGTACTGGGGGGCAGCATGACCTGGAATACAACAACTCTTAATGATGTTATCATAGGACAGAAGTTCAGTCCAGTTCCCACTGGATGAAGTGTACTTTGCTCTATTTGATTGACACTTAGGTACAAAGTAAGTCGTAACTTGCTTACTTGCAATCATGAATCCCATTGGCACTAAAGCACTGTAGAGATGGTTCAATAGAACTGTACAAAGAACGGCAGAGATGGTTCAATAGAGCTAGGTTGTTTCCCCCGCTGCAGATGCAAAGACTGATACTGCATGGGAAACTAACCAAGGCCACCACTGGAGGATTCAACATCTCTGAATCTCCAGATCTACTGAACGAGATCATGATGGTACAAATGTACTGCCCTAAGGGCTCAAATATAGGATGAGGGCTTAGGGGAGGCTACCAGAAGAATAGATGTTACACATCATCTGGAGGCCAGTCTCAGGCTGCGATCACACACACTATATAATGCACTTTCAATTCACTTTCCAACTGGATGTTACTGTGTGAACTGGTAGAATCTGCTTGGAAAGTGGATTGAAAGTGCATTATTTAGTATGTGTGATTGCAGCCTCAGTTTTGGTAGAGTAGAAAAGGACTTTTTCTTCTTACAGCAAACTCTCAGAAGGAAGAAACTTTATTCAGTCCTTGCTCAAGTAAACAGGATTTGATCCCCTGGGAACTAAAAATCTCATATTAAAAAAAAATATGGGGCTGGTGGTGGAACATTTTACTTAGTTCTTCTGCAGCTGCATCACTTTATGCTTAATTATTCAGAATTGGACTCTGACCCAAATTGTGTAGACACTGACTGCTTATGCATAAGATTTGTATGTTATAGAAACAAAACACAAGGAACTTACAGAAGCTTTGCCTCAGCGGGCAGTTTGCTGTATTGCTACGCTGTGTCATTGCCAAGGATTTCAGGGAAAAACAATCTAGTAAACCTAAAATTTGTCCCCCCCTCCTTGATATGTAACTCAGCATGACTGAATTCCACCAGCCAATTTCTTCAAATACATATTTGAAGAATAAATTTAAGTGTGACTCAATGGAAAGATAGGAAAGTTGGGAAATGTGACTGAATTCTTTCATGGGAAGGGGCACCCTCTAATTTATAAACTTGTCTTGTTTTAGATTTTCTTTGGTTCAGGAAAGAAATAGGTTTTACTTTCTCTTCAAGATGTGATTTCCTTCACGCCAAGTTGTGAGGCAGAGTCCCTTAAGAATACACAAAATGAAATGATGAGAGTCAAAAGTATCATTTTGTTCAGACAACACAACTAGAATGAGGGGGGGTGTGTGTCTAAAAATATCAACAGTCCAACCCCTAAACAGAGTAAGCCCACTGATTTCAATAGAGTTTGACAGGTGTAACTCTGTTTAGGATTGCAGTATTGGTCCTGTGACAGATAAAAGAGTGAAATTTCAAAGCATTTGCCTGATAGAATTGCCTAAAGAGAAGGCCCACTTCTCCCATTGCATTGTTTCCTTCTGCCGTGTCTCTTTCATTGCACATTGCCATTTTGAATCAACACCAGTAGTACAGACTGTCATGAGCGACAATAAAAAAGGCAAGTGTCTAACCATTTCCATCCCCTTCCAACACCAGAAGACCGCAAGGCAAGAAAGCACTTACTATTTCACTGTGCTGTCATCATTAAAACACTGTCGTAGGCAACAGCCAAATTCATTTTATAGGCCACTACCTACTGGTGTTAACCCCACAGTGAGTCTCTAGGATGCCCGGAGCAGTTTCCATCCCCCCCCCCCGCAACTACCATTATCAAACGGTCACCTCCCCTCCCCTCCGACAGTATTCAAAGAACTCCAAAGGGCGTTCCAAACCCCCCCCCACTGTGCTATAATTTTTTTCAATCCCACTGTGGCCACTGGAGAGCTCAGCTATTTCCCTGCTGCTGTTACGGTTTTATGCCATCATGGTGCTTTGATCCGTAGACGGCCTTAACTCCCTCGTGTCTAATACACCAAAGTACCTATGTTTTCAAAGATGGTCAGAAAAGCACCACTTGCATCTCACTCTCTGCAGCAGAACCTGAACTGAAGAGACAGTGGTGTGGATCCTGCCACTGCCCTTATGGAAATTAAAAGCCTAGAGGAGATTTCCTCTGACTAGAGTAGCTTTTCTGCTTAGGAAGAGCCACAAGAGTTCAAGGAAGGCTCCTTAATGCTGGAGGCTCAAATTTTTCTAAGCTAAATCGCAGGATTGATGCCAGTCTACTGAACACGGACAGCCAGGAACACAATCATGCCCACTGGTACCATCTCGTTCACCCTACACGCGTTCAGCATAACATCTAAACATCCCTAAGTACGAAGCCTATGAGCCTACAGTTTGTATGCCCACAGGCGCCATGCAGAAGTTCTGCTTCTACACAGGGTGGCATGCAGGGCCAGAGACTCCAACTCCACTTTGGCTCTTACAAGTGTATGTGAATGTAATGTCTGCACAGTCCTTCTGTGGATGCATTATTTACCTACGTGCTTGTCCTGAACTTGTCTCTGCACTAACCCAACCCCTAACCTTGCTAGAATCTGCAGTCAGAGTCCTGTTCTGTTTCCAACACAGCTGAAGAAAAAGACTGTTGCATCCTCAATGCATTTACTTGCCATCACATCATATCCTTAGTCCCTTGCTCCCATATCACCAGAATCATCCTGTCTTGGAAAAAAAAAGAGAGAGGTGCGCACATGCATAGAAAGTGAACTAAAAATGTCTGTGCGAAATTAAAACCAACCCTTCGTCCCTTTCTTGCCACTAGTCTGCCAATCATGTGCATCCCTGTGAAACCAACTGGGATGAACTCTCCAAAAGTGTCAAAATGGAGCTCTGTCAGATAATGCTCAACAGTAGAGAATGATCACTCTTGGTTTTGTAGTACAAAAGGAGAATAGGGTGGAGCTCCTTTTTGACCTAAAGAAATAAATAAATACGATCATTTTGTACCAGTAACAAAACTATAAAATATCGCAAACATCTGCAGGTGTTAATTATAAAGAAAAAAAATTACATATGTTGGGAAGGAGGAAACACAAAACTATTCTGGCTGTAGTGCGAAGCCTTTAATCTTGAGCCATGAAAGAAGGACAGAACAATGGACCGCTACATCTTTTATTGAGTTTCTGAGTTCTCCCTTTTAATTAGCCAATCACCCCAGTGCCTAGACTGGGCTCTCTCTTTTATTGGCATCATAAATGACATTGGTCTTGGCTGACAACAAGAGAGCATCCCATTGGGTTCCTTAAGTGGGAAAGCTAACTACAAATACTCAAGAGCTTGAGCTTTATTTGAGGCTGTGAAGCCTTCAAGCCAGATTGTCTATGTGGTTTTAGCCTCACATTGGATTCCACAGCCTCATGTGTCAACAGATACAACTATCTCCATGATCTCAGTATCCATCCCGAATCCTCATCTGAGGCTAGGAGTTCTTGTGTTTGGGCCTTTTTTTAAACTTCTGAATGCATGGATTATTATGTGACGATATCAGAAGTTGCAAAGGTATGTCATAGTACATTAACAGCCATTAACAGGTTGGCTGCCCGCTTGTGTGATCTATACACACTTCTCAACCAGAATATCCCTCTTTCACTGTAAAACTATGATTCATCAGCAGTGACACAGAAAAAAAATCCAACTTAATGAACAATCAATACCCTATTAAGTAAAATAATAACAATACAAAGACTCAGGAATGCATGTGCAATTAAAACCAAGAGTAAAACATAATTATTACATATTAAAATTAACAACAATAACACAACAACAACCACAAAACAATATCCTTCCTTTCAAGCAGCATGAAGCTTCCATCCTAGAAGAGGTGAGGCAGGAGAATAATAAAGGACATCACACTGAGAGAATGTGGAATTCCTTGAAGGGAGTGAGCAATCAGAACGGGTTTTCTTCCCGGGGGGGGGGGATGTAAGGTGCATGTACCAATGAAACAGCAGAGGGGTATTTAGGGGTAGAAGGGAAGAAGCAGAAAGATAAAATGGCACTCAGTTTGAAAACAGGAAATGGAGATGGCTTTGTTTGATGATTAATCAGAGAAAATTAATGGGGTTCAAAAAAATATCTATAGGGGCAACTCATCCTTCTTTCCAGGGGAGGCTTTACGCACTCACCTCCAGATATTACAACTGTGCTTGCCTTTCTTGTCGACTTACCTCTTGATAAACCTTTTCCCTTTAACCACCCCTGAGATCCATCCCTCTTCTCTCAGTCAATTGACCTGCCAAATCCCAACATCTTACCCAATGGCCTGAACACTCCTTTTCCAAAGTCACAAATACAGCTGTAGTGGTACTGAGAGGCTATGCAGGTATAGGTCCAGTTTCACGACAGGCCTCAGACCACCAATACAAGCCAGTCTCCACAGGGAAATAATAAACACTGCCAGAGCAGAAGCACCCACTTGTATTAGTGCTGTGGTAAGATTTCCCTCCAACCCTCTAGCTTTCCCATAGTATGTAAGGTTATCTTTGGAAACCTGTTACAAAAACAAGACAGTGCAGACTATTTGGAGCTGAGGAGATGGAGTCCAGCAAATCTGAAGAGTGATTTTTGTTGTGTGTGTGTTTTTAGCCACAGTAGGAATGGGGTGTAGGGGAGGAAATAAGCCAGCTAAACCATAATGGGTTTGGTCATGGTTCCAAGTCAGGTCTAGGTCCAGCTATCACATGTACTGGACCAAGAAGGGATTCCACCAGTTCTGCTTGGTGCGTAAGCCTCCCACCAAAGGTGATGTAGCCTGGTATAAGGTAGTGCTGGGCCTTAGGCAGCTGCCCAACCTGCTCAGGTGCCAGTGCAAGCACTTTTCCTGAAGAACGTCTGAAGAACCTCTGGAGTAAACCTGAGATTGATGCTCTCTAGAATGAATTCCATTTCTCTGTCTTCTTTCTTTTCCCCACTGAAAGCATTCAAGTGAAAACATATAGTTCTTCCAAGGTGACCATCTCCCCACCCCCACCCCCAATTTCACATGAGGTACTGAGTGTATTTCTGATCCAAATCACACTTGGGAGCTCTCCTCCACCCTAACCCCGATAAAAAAACTGCAAAGAATTATGGGGGAAGCTGAGAGCATCCAAATCAGAAAATGAACCAGTAAGCCCGCCAGCAAAATGTTAATGTTTGGAAAGCTGCTTTTCAGCCCCAAGAACCAATCAAGTCATTTCCATTCCCAGAACACCCTCCTAGGCCCACCCATTTTTAAACACTGCAGCCAAATTCTACAGCTGCTCCCCCTGCCCGACTCTGAGAACTTACCCAAGACAGACACTATGAAAATTAAAGCGCAGAAGTAACAATATAGAACATGAAAAGAATTAGAAGAAGAAGAAAAAGAGCTGAGATTAAATTTTCAACCAGCCTCAGTCAGTTTCTAGGAGTACCAGTGGAAGTAAACCCTTAAAACCGCAACTGTAGTTTGGTAAGGCACTACAAGGGAATGATGTAAAACTAAGACTGTGACAGTTTGCAATGGCTGTGCTGAGGACCACACCACAAGAGAAGGCAGCATCAGTGCGCACATGCGTGCGCGCGCACACACACACACTCACACATATATACCTGGACAATCACATTTGTTACATGCCTATGTTATATCACTTTTTTTTTTGTGCAATCACATTGAGGAATAGTCTATTGGTATCATTGGAGTTTAACACAAAGTAGGGGGGAAAGGGTGCATGTATGGAATAGTGCTACATTCTACCAAGGGCCAGCTAGATCTTTCTTCTACTCCTAACACTAAGTGCCCAATCCTAAACATTTTGTGGTTTTGTTATCTGCTCACAACACTGTGCACATGCCAACACACTATTAGCATAATGTCATGCTTTGTGATGTTTTTGCTACTGGCGTGGGCTGTCATATGCACTTATCCAACAGAGCAAGAAATGTTAGGATTGGGCTGAGAAATGGTGAGGGGTTAAGGGGTGAAAGAAAGAAAGAAAGAAAGAAAGAAAGAAAGAAAGAAAGAAGTGTTTCCGAGTAAGGAAGATGAGATTCTATTGTACATTATTAAAGACTTTTCTTAAGGAATAACGTTGCGCAGGGATTTATCCAGGGTGCTTAAAGTAATAACAAATATCCTTATTGTTCCCAGTCTAACCCGATAGCATTTTCTGCTCAGTATAAGCCTGGCATGGAGAGAGCTGGAACAATTCATCCCCTCCCCCACCTCATTCCTTTCCTGTACATCTTTTAATCTTTCTTCCAGGAGAAAAACCCACATCATACTTTGCATTTTTTTGTTTTTCACTTTGGGTTACAACCACCAGTGCAATGACAAGATGACAACCCTTTTGAAGTTCTGGATAAATCCCTAATTTGTATACTCCTTGGTTTAATTAAAAATATATATACCCAAACACCTATGAAACTTTGTATTAGGAGGTTTGACAGCAAATTCCTAAATGTAGTCTCCTGTAACCAGATGAAAATAATCTGTAGAAGTCTATTGATGAAGTTATCAAAAAAACAAAAACAAAAAACAACAACAACAACCCCAGGACCGGAGAATGGTGGCCCTTTTGCTTCTTCCACCACTGAGTCCGGTGCAGAATGTTTTTTTGTATTTTTGTTTTTCGTTCTTTTTATCCTTTTTCATTTTTTTTAAATAAAACGTGTACAACAGGTATCTCCTTTTCTCTTTGCCTTCTTCTCCCTCTCTCATTTCTTTACTCAGTCTCCTTTGTTCAAGTTTTGTTTCGAGCCTCCCGCTGCATTGTCCATTGTCCTGTTTATTCTCTTCAGTAAAAAACCGGCCTCCCTCCCCTCAGTGTGTGCCATGTCCTTTTCCCATTCCAGTGTTTAGATGTAAGGGTACTGGTTGACCTTGGTGGGGCTCAGGGGGTATCCAGTGTAGACTGAGGCTGGAGACGCACTGATATAGGTCTGGTGGGCAAACTGAGCCTGATACTGGCTCGGGTGGATGGTGGGCGATGGAAGGACGCGAGGACCCATGCTGACAGGAACCTGGTGGACGATGCTGGCTGGGTACGTAGTGTGCTGCACGGTGTGCCGAGCGGAACCTTGGGAAGCCACCAAATGGGCCACGGTGCCTGTGGAGCCCAAGGCAGCGGGTGCAGTGTACGTGTAGAGATGAGGTTGCGTGGGGAGATGAGCCGCCGCCGCCGCCGCCAGGTGGGGATGGACTGTACCGTGGCTGGGGCTGTTGTGTGGGAAGGAATATGGCGCCTGAGCAATCGTTGGGGTGATGTACGCTTGCTGTCGACGGTGACTCCCTGTGCGGTCGGTCGTGATGTGCTGCTGGGCCTGTTCAAAAAAGGAGATGGATAAAATGACTGTGATATCTTTCCCCCTTTGGTCTCCTGAGTTTTCAAACACAGACAACAATGGGTTGGATCCTGTGACTTTCATCACATAAGACGGTTCCTATGAGTTCCTTCTACCAAGCATTCTTCCAACAAAAGACAGATTTCCTTCAACAAAGAAAGACTTTTCGCCATCAGAGAAAGCCTTTCTCAATCAAAGTCATTCCAAGTTGGAGGAAGTTTTCCTCCCTTGAAAGAACCCTTTAGCTCAAAGCGATCAGAGGAATATGCTTTGATTTTCAAATGCCAACTTTTTAACCCCTGTCTCTAAATGTAGAAACACATACCAGCAAATGCATTTTCTAAATGGGGCAGGAGGCATTTTCAGGAGAGGACTGGCAGGTGTGTGTATGGGGTGCGTTTTGGGGGAGGGTCCTTTATTTGTTGCGCACCTGCTTATTATTACCTACAAGCACCCACCCCCCCGGCTTTGTTCTGCAGCTGGGCTTCTTCTAGTGTTCTGACAATGAAAGAAAACAACCAACCAAACACACAAAAAGCCCAAGAATAAATTTTTAGAAGGGAACCTGTGGACGATTAGTCCCCTGCAAAAGCCCCTTTGCACTTGTATTATACGAGAGAAACAGAATCAGGAACCCTACATTTCTTTTGGAACATTCTGTTCTGACCGTGTTATCTTATGACAGGCATAGGAGTTACAAAGGCAATTCTGTCTTGGGTACACAAAGGAACAAAAGTAATATGAATTTTTAAAATTCATACAATCATATTATCCAGTGCCTAGCTGCTCTGCAGGGAATGTGCAGCTCAGAATAGAATAGAGTGCTAATTTCTTTACTTCTGTATTACCTTGCTACACTCCCACCAAATCTCACTTTAAACAAAGAACTGGTTCACATGATATACTTTCAATTATTTTTGTGGTGTTGTCCCCAAAGCCCCTACATTTGACTGTGGTGTAGGCAGACACCTCAAATGCTACTCCATCTTGGATCAAATCAATTAATTATGGTGATAGGAATTTAGTGCAAGGAAATGCCATCTCAGGATCGGACAACCACGTTCCTGTGGAAACTGTCATACCGTCCATCTAGGGCTTGTCTTTGACTCTATAATACACCAAACAGATAGTTGGTGCTTGTGGGACAATAACACAATATTCCAACGTACTCAACATTCCAACCTACTCAGCAGACATTTAGACTAATGCATATTTCCCAGATAAAGCAATAAAATGCTCAGTCAAGCAGGATAACATCATCTCCTACCACCATTAGTATCCCTCTCAGAATAACTCAAGAGAGAACAACCCTGTTTCTGCCCTTTCATACAGAAAACCTGGGAATACCAAGTCAGGGTCAGATATGTGGAAGAAACCTACATATTATCCCCCCTCCCGGGTAACAGTGATTATTATCATCACAAGGTAAGCTATTCATGTGAAGTAACATGGTATTGCAGTAAGCAGTGATTTCCTTCAACTGCAAAATATCATTCCCGTTGCATGTTGAACTGCTACGCGTAAAGAGCTTACCACGTGGTATCAGTTGCCAACTTTAAAAAGCCTTTAATGTGTACAGTGGGCCTAAGAGGTTACATTATACTGTAACCTTTATTACATTGTTACACTGCATGTAAATCAGCAGAGAATCCCAAGATGACACATTTGCTTTTGACCAACTCTAGCGACTATTCACACATCAGTTGGCTCTTAGGGCCATGCAGATGTTGAACTGTCTCTTTAACAACTTCATTGCCTAGAAATAATACATACAAGTTCATTTATATCCCACTTTTCTTCCCAATGGGGACCAAGGTGGTTTAAAAAAGTAAATATTAAAAAATATTCTGCTTGATTAGCAAGAAATGAAAGGTCTAATTTGGGCATTTCTTATTCAATAATTATCATTGTGGCCCTTCACGGTGCGACTGTTAGCCTTCCTGCTGTCTTTGCTCCAAATTGCTACCTCCTTACAGTCTATGTTCCATCTTTTCCTGGCTTCTGTCTGCTATGGTTATACTCAGACGGTCCATGTCCGCCATCATGACTGGATGACTTACTGGGTCCTGGTTCTGCATTCTGTTTAAACTTCCTTGGCCAGACAATTGCTTTTATTTCCTCGCCCTGGATCTCTGATCGCTGTTACCCCTCGGTCAGTCCCATGAGAACATTTCCTCCAAGTCTGCAAGAACTCACTGATCCCACTCCTGCAAGCAATCTCTCAAGCCTGTACACATTGCTCACTTACTTCTGAACTATTCAACAATGCCAAGTGCCTTGTGCCTTCCTTCCTTCCTTCCTGTCCGTGCGTGCTGCCCTTCCCCCCAGAAGTTTAGGGCAACTTACATAGGTGCCCCCCTTACACATTTGATCTCCACAACAACTCTAGTTTAGGCTGAGAAATTTAGGCAGAGAATGAATTACTGGCTTAGAGTCTCCCAGTAAGCTTCACAGTGAGGATTTGAACCTCTCTCTCTCTGATCAACATCCAGCACTCTAGCCACAGCCTCACACTGATTGGCATTATTAAACCTGAGCAAGAATTTAAGTCCCAAATGGTAAGGCCCTCTGTCTCTCTTCCTTACTCACTTGGCTTACCTGGCTGAGATTAAGAGGCTGCTGCTGCTGGAAATGTGGTCCTGGCCGCTGCTGCCTGTAGGCGATGGCTCCAGATGAGCTCCCTGAAGAGTGACCACTGGTGGAGGTCACAATGCTGGAGGACTTTGACTTGTAGGAGGATGAATGGTGACTGGTAGTGACTGCAAAGGGAAAGAGAACACATCAAATCCCATCTAATAATGGGAATTCATAGGCTGGGACCCAGTGATGGAGCAGAGGGCTACTCCTTCCTGAAGAAGTGAGCAATGACCCAAAAGCTCATACCCTGCCACATATTTTGTTCATCTAGAAGAAGAAAAGGAGGAGGAGGAGGAGGAGGGATTGGATTTATACCCCGCCCTTCACTAACCGAAGGAGTCTCACAGTGTTTCATAATCTCCTTTCCCTCCCTCTCCCCACAACAGACACCCCGTGAAGTAGGTGAGGCTGAGAGAACTCTCTTGAGAACTGTCCTTGAGAGAATATCTCAGAGAGAATTTGTAACTGACCCAAGGTCACATCAGCAGGTGCAAGTGGAGGAGTGGGGAATCAAACCCGGTTCTCCCAGATTAGAGTCCGTGCTCCTAACCACTACACCAAACTGGCTCTCCTGGTGCTACAGACTCTTGCTCTTTCCTTTCTGCAAGTCTGGCCCATTTCAGGTTGAACCTGGTTTATTTAGTACTTAACTTATTATCAACAAATGGAATCATGGGGGAACCTTGCTTACAGGACTCCATGCACACAGAACTCTGAGAAGCAACTTCTATCTCCATTTGGGATCTGTAAAAGACCTTCCTTTCCTAATATAGCAATGTCTACAGGATGCCGGAAGTGGAAGCAGCATGGTATAGCCTGACTGGGTCAGACCTAGTCAGCTAAACAGTGTCAGTAGTTGGAAGGGAGCCCACCAAGGAAGACTCTGCAGAGGAAGGCCATGGCAAACCACCTTTGTTTCACACTTGCCTTGAAAGCCCCTTGCTGGGCTTGCCACAAATCAGTCGTGACTTGATGGTACATGCATACATAATGGACGTTCTGGGGGTTGACACTGTCTGAAAACTAGGATGGCTGACAGTCAGTTACAGTGTGAAGGAAATATTAGTGCCTTCCAAACAAAGCCCACTGGTTGGTATGCTCCGAAGTGTATCTGTGCAACATATCTCAAATGCAACGTGCCCACTGATATAGGGGGGCAAAGCAGACTCTGAGGCTGCAGAATGCAGCTGTGCCCTCGTATTTCCTTCCCTCCTCCCGCAGAGCACAATTAACAATCCTTGGTTTGAAACAAACTCTGGCTTCCCATGAAGTATCAGTGTCAGTCCCTGGGTGAATCAGAGTTTGTTTGTTCCCCACAAACCAGGAAGGTAAAACGGGATTAAACCACAGTTTATATTTGTTGTTTGCATGTTTGGCTTAAGACCTCGGGTCAATGAAGCTAATAAATGAAATGGAAAGTTTAGAATCCTAGCTTGTGGGGAGCAAACAAATCACCAGGGTGCGTGCATTTATACGTCGTGGAAAACTGAAGTTGTTTTCAAACCAGGAATCCTCATTTGTGTTCTATGCAAAGAGGGAGGCATGTACAGGCACAATAAACAAGCTGTGTTTGTGCCCACCATCACAAACTGTGGCTTGGCGTGACACCTGAACGCAGCTTGGATTAAATGGATTCCTTCATTTGCAGCTTGTTGATTTCTCTGCGGGTAGCACTGAACTCACCTGGCACCAAGCTATTGCACTCGACTAACACCTCGCTGGCCTGAGTTTTCAGTGGTGGAACAATGATCGTCCGGGGATTGCCATTGCAATGTGTTTCTGGTGCGCCTTTCGTATCATAGCTGTTTCCGTTGTTGTTTCCTCCACGGCGTTGCACTGCATAGGGACTGTTGTTGCCAGAGGAATCAGAGTAGGGGGAATCATGCACAGTCACACAGCTGATGACGTTCTTCCTTTGCTTAGACACGGGGCTGTAAAATAAAAACATGTAAGGTTTCCATGCGTCCTGGTATGCAAATGTCTGCTATCGTTTTCAGTGGTTTTACATAACGTAACATAAGAACATAAAAGCCCTGCTGGATGAGGCCAATGGTTCACTTAGTCCAGCATCCTGTTTCTACAGTGGCCAACTAGAAGGCCAAACAGTGGCACAAAGCCTCCCCCAGTGCGGCTCCCCAGACAACCAGAACTCAGAAGCAGACTCTCTCGGAAAATGGAGATTCCATTATGGAATCATAACTAATAGCAGCTGATGGACCCTATCCTCTATGAATTTGCGTAACTCCCCTTGAAAGCCTTTTAAGCTAGCAGCCACCACCAAATTGGAAAACGGAGATTCCATTATGGAATCATAACTAATAGCAGCTGATGGACCCTATCCTCTATGAATTTGCGTAACTCCCCTTGAAAGCCTTTTAAGCTAGCAGCCACCACCAAATCCTGTGATACTGAGGCCCCTGCCACACGGCATGGGAAAAGCCGCCAAAAAGCGTGGCTTTTAAAAGCCGCTCCAAAGTTGAAACGGCGCGGCGGGATCCCACGGATCCCCTGGCCGCGCCTCCTTTCTCCCCGGCACGATCAGACGCTGGGGAGAAAACACA
This sequence comes from Gekko japonicus, assembly GCF_001447785.1. Lineage (NCBI taxonomy): Eukaryota > Metazoa > Chordata > Lepidosauria > Squamata > Gekkonidae > Gekko > Gekko japonicus. The sequence goes on from NW_015173130.1 coordinate 300,600, forward strand.
GATTGGACGTCGAGCCAGCCGAACTGCGCATGTCGGAGCATGCGCAGTTCGCCTAGGAGCCAGGGACGCGCCGGCGCAAGGAGGCGCCGGCGATCAGACTCCCGGTTTGCGGCGCACCATTGGGATGAACCACCTAGGGAGGTGGTTCCAACTTGGAGCGGTTTATCGCTTGGATGGGCCAGTTCGGGGACGGAAGCACTACGCTTCCCAGATGTTGTGGTGTGATCGCGGCCATTTGCTCCGCCCCCAAACTGTCCCGCTACTGGCCCAAATCCCCTCGTGTGAACGGGACCTGAGTTTCACAAGTTAATATGCACTATATTAAGGAGTACTTTCAGCTATCCGCCCCGGAATCTACTGCACATTGATTTCATTGGGTGCCCCCAAGTTTTAATATTCTGTGCTTAGCTCCCCCCATGCCTGCATACTCACTTAACTGCACACAATAGAGGTTATGCATAGCACAGTAAAAGTTCTCTCTGTGTACTGTCTCTATAGTATACATAGTTATATCATGTTCTGTCTCAAAAGTCAAAGGTGTGTGGGTTAGAATGGGGGAGAGGAGGAGGAGGAGAAGAAGAAGAAAAGGAGGAGGAGGAGATTGGATTTATACCCTGCCCTTCACTTGGGAGTCTCAGAGCTGCTTACAATCTCCTTCCCTTCCTCTCCCCACAACAGATACCCTGTGAGGTAGGTGAGGCTGAGAGAGCCCTTTCGAGGACTGCTCTTGATAGAACAGCTCTGAGAGAACTTGTGACTGACCCAGGGTCACACCAGCAGTTGCATGTGGAGGAGTGGGGAATCAAACTGGTTCTCCCAGGTGAGAGTCCACTGCTCTTAACCAATACACCAAACAATTTAGAGCATGGTGGAGAGAATTTTTGCATGCAAAATCAGCAGAACGCACAAACAGATATGTAACTGGTCATCACTATAAGGATTTTTCTTCCATAGATCACCGTAATGAGGATTAATTTTGTTGTAAGAAAATACGTGGGCATAATTATTACACTGTGCTGCCCTTCCCACACTCTTTGCATTACTCCAGGCTAAACCCACTGAAGTCAATGGGCTTAGACTGGTGTAGCGCTGCATCAGAATGTCTAGTCTAACTCTTCAACTAGTTTCAGGTGGGCAGCCATGTTGGTCTGAAGCAACAGAACCAAGTTTGAGTCCAGTGGGACACCTTTAAGACCAACCAAGTTTAATTCTGGTTGCATGCATATGAAAGCTCATACCAAGAATTAAACTTTGTTAAACACGCCACTGGACTCAAACGTTGTTTTCTTAAACTAGTGCAATACTCATTCCCTATTTCCAGAGAAACTTGAAAATGGTAACTCAATGAGGAGGAGCTTAACAGAGACCCCATGTTGCTTTGTGGGGAAACCATCACGACGGTGAACACAGGATAAAACTGTGACAAGTTTTCAGCACAGATCCATCTCCTCCAATGCTCAGTTTACCTCTTAGCTCCTGCTGGAATGTCTCCTTTCACCCTAACCCTTCCTGAGCGAAGACAAAAATGTGTGACCCAGAGGCTAAAAAACTGCGAGCTAGCTCACACTAACTCAGCTTAGAGGGAACACTGGTGCAGAGGCAGGGAGGAGGAGCTACCCCAACACACACGCCAGGACACCCAGCAACAATGGCAGACCTGCCATCACCACTTCTCAGGCTGGGAGGGAAGTTGACCAGGAGTTGCTGTGTGCCCCCCCCCTTCAGCCAGGTGACAACTGGGTGGATGGGCAGGGAAGTGGGAGAATGATGGGCAGCGGCAATCCTAGAAACAAGCAGGCAAAGGAGTGAAGGGGAGGGAGCAAGCGGGCAGAATGGTAGCAGTGGCAAGAAGGAAGGAGAAGTAGAACAGCAGGAAAGGGGCCTGGTGAGTGAAGGGTAGATGGGTTGGCAGAGTGGGGGAAGGGGGGAGAGAGAGGGATGGAGGGAGGGAAATGGTGCACAGGCAGGCAGGGCAGCAGGTAAGCAGAATGCAGGATGGGGCAGGCAAGCGAGTGAGAACCCCGCCCCCATCTCTGTGAGTTTGCCTGTGAGGAGATGTTATGGGAACCCAAGCTGAGGGCAGTTGTTGATTCTGAGGGAGCTGAGGGTGAACCGACGAGAGGAGGGGAATGGGACCCTAACTGTGTGAATCTTGTGGACCCCCACTTGTTACTACCCATTTTAGAGGCCGTGGGATTTGATCACACGGTTGATCTTCTTCCTCTTCTTCTTCCTCATTATTATTATTATTATTATTGTTATTATTATTATTATTATTACTACTACTACTACTACTACTACTACTACTACTACTACTACTACTACTACTACTACTACTACTACTACTACTACTACTACTACTACTACTACTACTACTACTACTACTACTACTACTACTACTACTACTACTACTACTACTACTACTACTACTACTACTACTACTACTACTACTACATTGGTTTTCTAATATAAATATGCCAAAATTGACCATCATCATTTCATAGTTACATTTTTTCAGAAATCCTCACAAAATTCAAGAAAAAAAGTTACCTGTGCTTTTTACACTGTTAGATTGTACATAGCCAAAAATAAACCTTGTTCATTAGATTAAACCAAAATTAGACTCTTTCAGCCATCTATAAAAACCAAACCAATAATTTTCAAAACTCTCTGAACTTTTTTCTTCAATGATAAAGGTTAATTTCTCCATTTCTGCTATATCAAGTAATTTGAAAACAAATTCTTCTTTAGTCGGAACATTACCATCTTTCCATTTCTTAGCAAATATCTTCTTGATGGCACCTAGGCTTGACTACAGAAAACAGCAGCAATGTTGTGTCGACGGCATTATGTTGTTATGGCAACTATAATTTTTTTGAAAATGATGAGAAGAAATGGATAGTGCATAAAGAGCTTGGTAATTAGATATGTTGGCAGAAGCTACCTCAGCAGGGAGAAAAACACCCTGTAGAATCCAAGAAGAGTTTTCTTGAATCTCTTCAGCACTATTTATTTCATTACCTGCCTTTTTCTGTTCCTAAATACCTTCATTTGCATTGCTTTAATGTTCCTTCAACAGAAGTGGCATTATGGTGTAGACATTTGGGCTTATGTATATACCTCATGCATATACTGATTTTAAAACTAGTTTAAAAATCATGGGTTTTATTGGAAAATCCGGGAAATGTTGGTTAGTCGAGGGTTCTCTTAGAGATCCCTCATAGATAACAGTGCTTTTGTTTAATCAAGCTCATCCAAATTCTGCCACAAACCAGAACTATTAAAAATAAAAAGTACAAAAAATTAAAAATGCAACTTCAAAAAAACAAAAGCAATTAAAATAAACTCCTCAATAAACACTGCACTCTCTCTGGTCCTCTCTACATTTGCCTGCCACTCCGAATTTTCGCACTGTTCGAGTTGAGGTGATTTAAATCTGTGGCAAAACAGCATCTAAAAAACCCGGGGCAAAGTGGGCTAAAACCGGGCTGACTACAGAAGGGAGGTAACATAATGCAGAACAGAAAAATAACCCGGAATAAAAAGGTTAAAGTAGATTTTAGTGCAGGATGGCCCAGAGGACACCGTACTGAACATGGATTAAAAGGAGAGTGCAGAAAGGGCCTATGTCCATCTATAAAATGCAAACATGTAGAGTTGTGCACCTCAGTATGTCTCTAGGCCATGCAGGGAAGGAAGGAGAGATTTAACTCTCCAAGCAACTCTCGGTTTCAGTAATCAAAACCAGAGTCACCGTGTTGTTATTAGTATTTTAATGTTTTTAAAGGGCAAATCTTTTCCTTTGAAATAGTAACAAGGAAGGCAGCTTTGGACAGAGAAAGCAGGTTCTGGTTGAGAGGCTAAACCCTACCTCCTTTTCCCTGCATGGCCCTAGGCAAATTGAGTCTGCAGTTATGGATGGAGGAGACGCATGATCTGCTGTGCCCTAATATGCAGACAAGTACTAATCCAAAGTTTTGCAAAGAAGCTGTCCTGTGCCACACCATAAACTTTGCTGACTTATGGTGGCCATTCTGCAGCACAAGTAGGATTTTCTATGAATGCTCACCAAAAAAAAAAAAAAAAGTCTAGAGCTGGTTCTTTTGTTGCTCTAAAATGTATTTTGAGACGGCACAAAAGAAATCAGATTGCCTCATCCGAGGGGCGGATTGGCCTTTATGATCCTGCTCATAAATAGTGCAGTTGCTCAGTTATCAGGTGGCAAGGCTTTCTTTCATCTGAAGTGGAGACACTTCTGACGTGAAAGAGAGACATGCCAGTGATCAACTAGATGAAGGCCAAGTATACTGCAGCTAACATAACCTGAGGTTCATGAATAAGCATAAAACTCACAAAAAAGGATATACTGACAAGAACAGAGGCATTAGTGTAACTAAAGGAACATGAAAATGTGTGTTTATTTAGGACTCATCTCCCCCCCCCCACATACTAGTGTCTCTTTTCACCTCTCCAACCAGATTTGTGCAGAGAAATGCTGCCAAATCAATCCACTGTCACTGATCTAGGGTTGCCAACTTCCATGTGGTGCCTGATGATCTCCTGGAATTACCCCTGGTCTCCAGAATACAGAGGTTAGTTCCCCTGGAGAAAATGGCAGCTTTGGAGGGTGGGCTGTATTGCATAACACCTCTGCTGACCTCCATCTCTTGCCCAGACTCTGCCCCCAAATCTCCAGGGGTTTCCCAAACTGGAGTTGGCAACCCTACTTTTGCTGGACGCAGAAGTGACAAAGATCACACATCTCTGTCTGCAAAAGCGCAGCCTCAGTTTGCATCAGGGACATGCAAAGAGGGAAGAGAAGGGTTCTCTCTCCAAGCAAGGCCTGGTTTTACTAAATGAAACTGGCTTTCTGGCTGAGTTCCTTACACATATCTCCCCCCCCCTTTAAAATTCTAATTATGAAAACGGTTTTGATTAGTGAAACTAAATGGCCATCGGTTATACCCCCCCCTCCCTTCCCAGCATGGTTCAAGGCAAACTGAGGTTGCTTGATCCTGAAGTTTGTATTTTATAGAACAACATGCATCAGGTTGTGTCCTGAGTGACTATTCAACAAAATGCTTCAGTCAATCACACTGCCTTGAGTAATGTACCTGTAAGATTACTTGTTTTCAAAAATTTCTTTGTGGCATTCAAATGTATACATTTTAAAGAGATAACGCATACCACTTTAAGTGTAATGAGTGATATGACTCCAAGTTAAGGCATTTCAGAGGGAAACTCTTCTCTCTTTTCCGTATTAACCCTAACCACCAACATCTAAGTTTTGTTTTTTAAAAACTCCCTTCTCTTTAGAAGCATGTAAAGTCACGAAGGCTGCATCATTGCCTCCTTTCCTTTCAATCACTTTTCCCTACCACATTCTGCTGTGCTGGAATTGGTAGCATGTGAAATTACCACCCAGTGCGACAGGGATTCTTGCTGGCCCGCCCCTGCATGCCACTCACCCACCGACATTCTCTTGCTTGCTTAGTCTAAGGATGTACGCCTCCCGAAGAGCATGCTGCCTATATTTGCATTGCCGGTTTCTATCACCTTCCCTCACTTGTTTCTGAGATACTTACTCAAGTGAGAAGCTGCTATTCCAACAAAAAATGTGCATAAATGCATGACACAGGGTCAAAGTAGACCTGACGGAGATCGTAGATCTTCATCAGTCTTTTAAAGGATAGGGTTGCCAGGTCTGAGTTGGAAAACACCTGGAGACTTTGGGGGTGGATCCAGGAGAGGGTGGGGTTTGGGGAGGGGAGGGGCCTCAGCATGCTGCAGTGCCATAGAGGCCACCCTTCAAAGCAGCCATTTTCTCCAGAGGAGCTGATCTCTGTCAGCCGGATATCAGTTGCCTGGAGGCTGGCAACCCTATTAAAGGGAGATTTAAGCCCCTGAGGGCCTGGTTCTGATCAGGGCCAGATAGTGGTGGTGGGGCAGTGCGTTTTCACTCCTGCATCATTTCTATACTCGTTCCTTTGTTCATCTCTATTTCAGCAGACTACTAATAGTGTGAGGAGCTTAGTTTCAACTGACGAAGATGTGGAGGAGGATGAAAAGGTTAAACCCTCTTTCCGCATGGCCTGATCCAAATCGGCTCCTCACCCAGCTGTAATTTCCCCTTAAAAGACACTGAGAAGCCAGCATCGAGCTGTGGTTAGAGTGCTGGAGTAGGGTCAGGGAGATCTGGTTTCGAATCCCCACTCTGCCATGGAAGCTTGCTGGGTTTCCTTGGGCCAGTCACATACTCTCAGCCCTAATTTACCTCATAGGGTAGCTGTGAGGATAAAATGGTACAGAGGAGGACAGACTAAGCTACTTTGGGTCCCCATCGGGGAGAAAGAAGTTGTGCGCACTCAATGAAATTAATGAGCAGTAGGCTTAGAACAGATAAAAGGAAGTACTTCTTCACCCAAAGAGTAATTAACACGTAGAATTCACTGCCGCAGGAAGTGGTGGCGGCTACAAGCATAGACAGCTTCAAGAGGGGATTGGATAAACCTATGGAGCAGAGGTCCATCACTGGCTATTAACCACAAAGTACAGCTGGAACACTATGTCTGGGGTAACGATTGGTGCTTGAGGGGGCAACAGCAGGAGGGCATCTGGAGTTCTGGCCCCGCTGGTGGACCTCCTGATGGCACGTGGGTTTTGGCCACTGTGTGACAGAGGGGAATTTTACATTACCCCTTTTAAGCCGTTTTTAAGCCATTATTGTACTGTCTTGAAGTAAACCAGTACAGGGCTGCCATTTCACACAGCCTTTCCCCTACCAGTAAGGAGCCGTCTCTGAAGTGGTTTGGCATTTCAGATTGTACCACTTTGTTTTCCTGCCCTTTTTCGCCCGCGCAGGCAATCTCTGTCCTTTTTTTTAAACATTCATTTTAGAGTGCTATACCACTATAGCGCTATAACACGACACCAAAACAGTGCAATAGCGACCCCATTGGAATGCCTGGACTCCACTGGGATACATGAGATGGCTACATCTGCCACTTGGAAACAAGTACCTGGTCATTCTCTGGTCATTCCTGCCTAAAGTAATGGGTTGGGGGGGTTATCAGACTAAACTCTTCCTAGGAAACCACAGCAGAGGTAGACACATATCAAGGGATATATCACTTACTGACAACCCACCTATACTGCAGCCGTATTGTTTTAGTTTTAGTGCAGCATTCCTATGGTGTCCTGTCGTGCCCACGTTTGGCCATCTCCAAAGAAATCTTTTGTAAATAAGCATAATTTCTTTGGGATGAATGCAGAGCTTCCTGGAT
>NW_015173130.1:307936-340337 GCF_001447785.1 Gekko japonicus
ACAAAGATAAGGGGTTTGCCTCCCTGCCCTTTACACCTAATCCAGCTCTGTGCCAGTCACTTCCCAGCCAATCGTCTCTTGGAATGGATGGATGCACATCAGGCTGGGTCAGCAACATCTGTCTCACTGATCACTGATGCCCTGATCTCCCACCTAAACCTGCTGTCCAATGAATATCTTCTCCCCAGATGGCAACCTGACAACACATCACCTTCCCCTGACTCACAGTGGGCATGGAAGGGTTAGCAACATCTGTCACACCAATCACTGATGCCCTGATTTCCCTCTTGAAGCCTGTATCCAATGAGGTACTTGTTTCCAGGTGGCAGATGTAGCCATCTCATGTATCCCAGTGGAGTCCAGGCATTCCAATGGGGTCGCTATTGCACTGTTTTGGTGTTGTGTTATAGCACTATAGTGGTATAGCACTCTAAAACGAACGTTCCAAAAAAAAAAAGGACAGAGATCGCCTGTGCGGGTGACAAAGAACGGGAAAACAAAGTGGTGCAGGAGGAAGCGCTATGGGGCATTTTACACAGGACCCCGTAGCGCTTCAGAAATGGTACAGAAAAGTGGAAGACCACTTGGAAGCAGTTTGCAGGTAAACGGTTCAGAAACTCTTCCCTAATGGGACAGAAGCGTTTCTGTCTGAAAGTGAAAATATATTCCGGTAGGGAACCGTTACTGTCTGAAATGTCAGACCAGAAACCGTTAGGGAACAGTTCCTGAACCGGAATACATCGGCTGTTTGAAATTCCCCAGTGTTGGACTAGATGGGTCATTGGCCTGATCCAACATTGGCTTCTCTTATCATCTTACATTCTTAAGGTGGGCTTTAAATGAAGTAAATAAATAAAATAAAATCCAGCTATGGATCTCACCCAGTGCCTGGTATGTCCTGACCCACACACTACCCTACACTTGGTACTGCAGGTACACAATTGTCTTGTTAGAACAAGGAACCAACATGTACAGGTAAGTTGGTATCACATGCCCCTGCATTTATCTGAAGATAAGGGGCTTCTTTGCTTATGCTCTCTACCTTGTAAGGTTGATCTGATTTGTGCTTTTGCAGACTATCAAGGAACTGCTGCCATTTACATTTTCATAGAGAAGTAGACATATTTTTGCTTCTTTCTCCCAATATTCTTTGGCACAACCTTAAACTGATTTTGCAACTGGTTCCATCCAATTCCATTTAATATGCAATACCTCCCATATACCATTTTAAAACCTGGACACCCTGCGGAGCTGGGACTTAACTATCACGGCCTGAGTCAATCCTTACCCTTTTCTTTTTGTTATTGATCTGTACTTCCAGCCTGGTGAAGAATTCTGTGGCATTTAAAAGCTTGCTTACTAATTTGGCTTAGTCCATAAAAGGTCTTACATGGTTTTTGACATTTTTTTCCCTGATGGATGACCTGTAATCACCGTGGTTTCAATATGGAAATACAGTGAAGTGAGACTATCTTCAAAACAGGAAATGTTAACTAGAGTTTCTAATATGCACCAGGGGAATCGGAATACTCATTTATTTGGGGAAATATTTAACTCCACACTTTGCTAATCCATGAAAATTTTCTAATATAAAATGTAAAGTAAATGCTTTTCTGGTTTAAATCTTTTGTATTTCTCTCACCACACTTTAAAATTGTCTCCATTAGATGGCAGGCTTGCATAATATTACTCTTGAAGCCCTCCTGGATCCTCCTTACTTGGAAGTTAAGAGTTCCCCACTGTTTTTCTATCCATGAGAATTGATAATCTTTATAAATACCTATCGATTTAAAAACAGCTGTACAAAATTCATACATAAAAATGGTGGATTAAAACACAGCTTCCTCACAAAGGCAATGCTGTTTCTTCTAGCACTCTATGAGATCACCTGTGTATCTCAGTCATGTGCACACATATACTTTCTCCTACAGCTTGATTCTCCATGGAAGTAGATCTTACTAAATTCAAAGGGACTGGTTTCCTAGGAAGCATACTTTAGGGCTGCAGTCTTGAAAAAAACCAAAACGGAATATGTTTGGCGAGAATAGATACCGTTGATTTATATTTTAGTTTACATATAGGAGACTTTCTTCCCATATCAGACGGGCTTTTGCATAATGAAAAATACAGAGATGGAACAAACACAGCCATGTAAACATCGTTATTATGAAACCTGAGACATGATTTTCCCCCCATCTGCACAAAATTCATCTCTTGGCAGGCTTCTCATGACTATGTGCCAGGACCTACTGGCCTGACCTGGATCCTTCCAATCCGGAATCCAGATTAATTTTCCAGAGAACATCCAGGAAATTCATACTCCAGATTATTTCTGGAGAGCATGTGGAGGGAGAGGGAGGCGCCACTCAATTATCACTAATTACCCTCTAATAGGCTTCCCCACCTCATCCAGTTCATGGTGTATTTGGACATGTTCCAGCCTCAACTCTGTAATTGTAAGACCTGCGGAAAAGTTAGAGAGCTAGATGCTCAGTGAATTTCAAGGAATTGTGGTTCTCTACATAGTTTTTTAAACTAACTAACTAAATAAATGTTTGTCTGTTCTTCCTATTCCGCCCCCACCCCTGCCCCAGTACATGGAGGAGGAATACCAACAACCAGCTATAAATTACCAATCAAAATCTTACAAAAATTCGAAGGGTTGGAATCCAACCAATTTCTCTGCCTTTGAAAAAGAGAAGAGGGGATCTCCCTTGCCCACAAAACAAAACAACGACAAAAAACCCTGTGCTGAGAATCTGGGGAACTGCATAGGCAAAAGGCCTGTGGAGTGGGGGCTGTAGGTAAGGAGAAGAATGAGACAAAACAGAGTGGAAAAGACAGATGGATGGACACAACCCAAGATATCACTGCTCTAGTCCAGAGGTCCCCAAGTGTTCCCTGGGGCATATGGAGGTGTTCAGACTGGTTCTTTCCACTGAAATGAATGGGGAAACAGTCACGGACCCAGCTGCACCAGCTAGGGTTGCCAGGTCTCTTCTTACCTGTGATGGGGGACTCCCAGCTCCTCGTTGGGATTTTTCTGGTAACCACAGAGTTCTCCCCCCCGAATGCTAGAATGTTGTCGTGGGACGGCCCCAGCATGATGATGTCACTACCGCTGACGTCATTACATCAGTGACACCAGCTGCTGTTTGGGAGCCGCCCCAACCGGGTGGCTGGCAGCAGACTGGGGACCCCAAAATCGAGAGATCCCCTGGCCCCACTGTGGGGATGGCAATCCTAGCACCAGCATTTTGGGGAAGACCAGGAGAAGAAATTATGGGCTGCTGGCAACACACTAACAGAGAGTGCCAAAATTCTGAACCTATCATTCCCATGTTTGCAGAAACACGCATGCATCCATCCACCCGCACTTCGGTAAACATAAGCAATGCCTCCTCACCTGGTCGGTGCATGTTTCTGCTCCTCCTCCTCATCGGTGTCACTGCTGATGGTGATAACACTCACGGCAGGACTGGGCGTGTCAGGAATGACTATCGTCTGTCGCTGCCGCTCCCGCGTGGTACTGGAAGCCCCATCACCCCACCCACACGTGACCGAGGTGCTGCAGGCAGGGCTGTTATGCACCATGGCACAGCGAGGCGGGGTGTTCTCCTTCACTCGCTTAGACCTCTGTGGGGAACTGATGGTCTGAGAGGAGGACACCTCGAAGCTGGACATGTTCCTGAAAAACAGGAAACGAGACACTCAAGGCATATGATTCCACTGTCGGGACGTAGTCTTTGCTTTCAGGACACTTTGTTTCAGGCAGGGTAGCCATGTTGGTCTGCAGTGAAAGAGCAAGATTCGAGTCCAGCAGCACCTTAAAGACCATTAAGATTTACAGAGTATAAACTTTCAAAAATCAAAGCTTCCTTTGCCTTGGAGGGAGCTTTGACTCTCGAAAGCTTACACCCTGGAAATCTTGTTGGTCTTTACGGTGCTACTGGAGTAGGCTCCTTTGTGTGTCCTTTTTGCTAATGGATTTTTTTAAAAAAATCATCTTTGCAGCACACCCATGTTTTTAATCTATTTTTTATTTAGAAAACACATTTGAGGCCAGGCTACTCCAGAGACCCACTCCAGGAAGATTTTAACCAGCAGGAGCCTACTCCGGCATTCCCTTTATTTTGTTTTATTTATTTTAGATTTGTATCCCTCCCTCCCCGCACAGCAGGCTCAGGGAGGGCTCCATCAATTACCACATACAAAAACTTAAAAAAAAACCCAACTACAATAAAAATACAACTAAATTCCTATGTGCTAATCGATGCCTCAAAAGATGAGGCTTTTCAGATTGGGGTTCCTAGGTGGTAAACGTAGATCTGAGCTGCTGAAGGGGAGGCCCAACAGAGGAGGGGGCACTCAGCTAAAAGCCTGGTGGAAGAGCTGTGTCTGAAAGGCCCTGCAGAACTGTAAAAGGTCCCACAGGGCCCGGATCTCATATCGGAACTCATTCCACCAAGTAGGGGCCAGGGCCGAAAAAGCCCTGGCCTTTGTCGAGGCAATACAGACGTCCCTGGGACCGGGGACAACCAGAAGATGCTGTACAATATTTAATTATGGAAAATATTGTCCTGCTAAATATTTATTTTAATTTAAAAATATTTATTTAAATAAATAAATATTTAAAATTAAAATAAGTAAATATTTAGCAGGACAATATTTTCCTTCTGGCCCCGTGTGCACTGCAAACACAGGGATGGGCTGAGCACAGAAGTAAAACCAAGGCTAACTTTGTCACAAGGCCACTTGAGAGTCTGGCGGGAGCTCCGCTCCTGTGCACTCCTGCAGGAAATGACCCCTGCCTACAGGACATGTCCTGCCAGCCGTGCTACTTGCAAAGATGGGTGGGGTAGCAAAGCGTTAACGAGGACTATTTCTCCTGGCTTCTCCACAGAATGTGGTGCTGGCAGTAGTGGTCTATATGCCACTGTACCATGGACTAGGGAGAAAGATAGGTTTGGAGGTAACTCATTAGTCATTTTTAATACTGAGCTTGAAAACATACAGTCAAGATTCAAAAAAGTCTCTGTCTTTCCGAAGTAGTCACTGAGTTAGGGCCAGCATATCACTGTGGGCGGCAGAATCCAGAACTAAGTTAAGAGTATTTGCTCTCCAGCTCAGGGTCCCTGAGTTCATTGGCTGTTTCTGGGAAGTGCAGCAGGCAGACTGTTCTGGTAGCTGGGAAAGGACAGAAGGCCAGGCACCTAGTATTCACTCCGGGCCTGTCTAATCCAGATGCTTTGTAATGCCTGGCCAATCCCAGGGCAGATGCTGCACACCCATATTCATGTCTGTGCCCGAATACAGCTTGGAGTCCAAAGTACAGAGTGCTGAGCCAAAGTCAGGGGGAGGGGACATTTCAGAATATTTTAGCCCCCTACTTCCCTGTAGCAAATACTGGAACCCCTTGGCAAAAAGTTACAAAACTGTCTGCAAAGGTACGGGGGGGGGGGGCGAGATGGAGAATGCCCCCGTTGCCGAAATGCACATGCCCCTGAAAATCACACAGTGGAAGAGGAGTGACATCCACATTCAGATTCACATGCAAATGCAAACATCATTCCTCTGCCCTGCATTATTTTCAAAGGGACGCACATCTCACCCAGAACACTGGGCCATTTGTCTTGGCAAACAAAAGGAGTCCTTCCTCCCACCCTCCAGGTGACCCCCCCCCTGCATAAAGGGGAAAAAGCAGAAGACTGGGGAAACAAATTATATGAAGTGGCATCAAGAAATTGTGTTAAAGCCCAGAAGGTAGGGGAATTTTTGCAAACATTTGAACACATCTGGGAATGTCAACTTTCACAGGGGGAAAAAAGGGGTTATTCATTAATCCCAGGTAGCTCACCTGGCTAGGTTTCAATCATAGACCATGAGGTTCAAAGTCCTGACAAAGGAAAGTTTATCAGGCAGCAGAAGCTTTTAGATGACACAGATGGAGAACTGGTAAGGGACATGGCTTGGATCCAACATAACAATATTTCAGGGAGCATTTGTGGCTTTTGCGGGAAGGGGAGAGGTGAGAGAGTTGCACTTGGTAGATGGGGAATCCTTCTGCCTCACAGAAGTGCTCCACTGGATCCAGACCCATCTTTGCAATATTTCTGGGTCAATCTTGATACAAAATCCAAGTCTGAGAGGTGGAAGAGATTCAGGAGAGCATTCAATCCCGCTCCTAGCTATTGCTCACAGCTCCACAGGTTGGCCTGTGCCCCAGTTTGAGAATCCAGGACTTTTCCATTGCTTTGGCCCCCATACTAGCTGAACATAACGTGAGTCAAAAGCAAGCAAAGTGTTAGCTCCAGTGACAGCATTCTACTGCCGGGCTTTGTCTGAATTTTCAGTTCAGTCTAAAAGCTAACAAAGGACTAGCTGGAATGTATCAAAGGGAGGGAATTACGGACATATCACACTGCACCGAGTCCTTTGCATAACAAATGACTGCGTAGTAGCATTTGTGATGCTTGTTGAATACCAATGAGGAATACGGAATATTCTCCTCTCCAACAGAAGCACACCACTCATTTGGATATAATAATGCAAAGCACACGCCACGGGACTTGCACATTCTGCAAGGGTCTCCTACTGTCTTGGGTAAATACTGCGCACTAGTGGGAAGGGGGATGTTCGGTATGCCAAAATGTGCTGGGAGAATCTGTTCTCCCATTTTATTGGCTGGCCAGACTGTCACAGCCTATGTTCTGCATTGCATGCAGGCAGAGGGAGCTGGGAATGGACCCAGAGTAAACAAAAGAAGGACAGTAGAGAAACAAGAAAGATTTCAGAACAGCAGTTCTGGGGCTGGTTGTAAATTCATCACAGGTCCTCTCTGGCCTGAGCCAGGATGGCCAAAGAAATGCATGCGTTTCCATTTTACAAAGTGCAGATCCATTTCGATTCCTCGTTGCCCTGCTATTTGAGGAACGCAGCAGCGTTCATTAAAGCTGATGTTTTGACAGATATGCCGATTAAATGCCACTCGCTAAAGAAGCACAGCATAGCGATGTGAATGGTTCAAACATCTGACCTGACAATGTGCCTCAACACCCACTTGGGAGGAGCCAGGATAGGGAGCCAGTTCATACCATGGCCAGACACTTTGCTTGTGCAATTACGCATTGTGACAGAACTTGGCTTTGGGTCTGCAGTGCAAAGTGTTAGAGAAAGGAGGTGGCCAACCCACTAATGATTTCTCCTTTCAGAAAGGAATTCCAGAGCACAGTTTGTCTGGGTTTGTTTTTTTTTGCACAGTGGCATACAATGGCTTGCAACCTTCCCCTCTTCAATATTGTCTTTTTGCGAGTATTCCATTTGGGGATCCCCCATGTGCACATTGATTCCCCTCTTGTAGGTATTCCTTTTGAGGAAAGATGACAAACGGGGGGAGTCTTTCCACACATCCAGTCCAAGCCCTCCTCGACACTTCTTCGCTTTAGCACAATATTCTTGCAAGTCAGTTCTCAATAGCTCAATATCCCACATCTGCACATACTGAACGGGAGATAGCCTGGAAAGCCAGAGAACAGCTGTGATATGGGGGATTTCAGAGCTTGCACCAATCCAACTTTCAAAAGTGAAAGGTGGCTTCCAGGGCAGGAGAGAAGGAACATATGCATGTGGGTTTTTTTTCAGGAAATGGTGTGGGGTTGAGGAAGAAAAGTTGCTTATGGGAAGGGTCTGTGGCTCAGTGGTGAAGTCTCTGCTTGGCAGGCAGAAGGTCCCAGTTAAAAGGATCAGGTAGGATGTGATGGGAAAGACCTCAGACCCTGGACAGCCACTGCCAGTCTAAGTAGATAAAACTGACCTAGATGGACCAATGGTCTGATTCACTGTAAGGCAGACTCATGTATCACTAACTCATCACTAATGTTACCCCAGTGCCAGTCCTCCGGTAAGAGCTTAAACCACACCACAGCCGCACTATGGCAAAAACAGACACCTTTCGAAAGAAATCCATTTTTCTCATGACAGGACAGCTTTTGATAGGTGTTGCAACAAATCTCTTGGGAATACCAAGATGTTCTCTGGAACAGAAGTCTGGCCCCCAATAACTGATAAAGACAAAGACCGTGGTGTCAAAGGGGACCAGATCCAGAGGCTCCCAGAGCTAGAAAGCCTACTCAAAAAAGTGGATGAACCCTTTCTACCATGCGTGCCTGACTGCTGGAGGAGGAGAAGACGAGTCAGGGGATGTTTTTATTACCTCCTCAGGCAAGGTATAAAGGAAGAGTGTTGGGCCAGCAGAACTGCACTCTCATTGAAGGTACCGTAATGCTAAGAGATCCTCCCCCATTTCACTTGGCCAGTGGAGGAGGATGAAGAAAGATTTGCCAGATATACTGGCTTGAATACTGGTGGGGGATTTTCAGAAAATGGTGTGGGGCTGAGGAAGAAAAGTTGCTTATGGGAAGGGGCTGTGGCTCAGTGGTGCTGAATGCCCAGGAGAGGCTCTACCCTCTGTATGCCAAGGAGAGGCTCTACCACTGAGCCACCAATAATACGAAGCTGTGCTATCACAATGCATGCAACCATCACAATTTGGATGAAGAATCTCTTTTTCCCACAGGCAAGATTGAAGACATCAGTGTAGCATTTTGTGGAACTGGAATCCACATCCTTCTTCCTGAGATGTTCCCTAAAGTTCTGTCCTATCCCTATGGCCACTCAAGCCTCTCACTCTAATTTGAAGTGTAGGAAGAACCAAGAACTAGGTGTCATAAGCGAAACAAGATTCACACATCTCAGCAAGATAATGGTAACTTCCAAACGCCATTAATTTGCAGTAATCTGTGTAATTCCTTGCTGCATTTGCGGCATTTGAATGTAATTTCAAGCACAAGGCATGAAGACTGTTTGCCATCCTACACCATCAGACAGTCTATATTTAACCCGATCCGTTCTGTATATATAGTCACCGAAGCAGAAACAATAGGCTTTTTAAAGTGGTTCAATATCCTCTAATTTTGCCAAGACATCACTTTAATGGATTTAAACAAGTCGAATTGCAGGGACTTCTGTTGGAGTAGCTTTCAAACTTCCTCAAGGGAAACAGAGCAGAACCTTTTACAATGCAGATGGAGCATGCTAATACTTTGATACAAGCTGCACCAGTGAAATTCTGGGTCACAGGGAAACAAACGCCTCAACCCCACTTATTCCCTGCCTGCTGTGTCCTTCCCTCCCCCGTGTCCCGTAGCAAACAAGCATCGAAGAAGGTGACCCAACAGCTGTAATTAAAAATGATAACAGGAATAGGCAGAGTAATGGGAAAGAGACACCCGAGTTCACACCACAACAGGCTTGCGGCAACAGAGGATTAGCGAACAACAGATGTTGTAAAAATTAAGGCACATACTTGCCATCAGAGCATGACTGACTACCCCTTATGCAAATTTGTTTTACAGATGTATCCAGAGTTTAGGAAGACTCTGCTCTTAGTTAATTTCTGCGAAACCAGACCTGCAACCATGAACCACAGAGTTGGAAGGGGCCATACAGGCCACCTAGACCAAACACCTGCTCAGTGCAGGATCAGCCTAAAGCATCCCTGATGGGTTTTCGTCCAGCCATGGCTTGAAGATTGCAAGTAAGGGGGAGCTCACCGCCTCCCTAGGCAGCTGAACTATTCTCACTATACAACATTTTACCCTAATATCCAACCGGTACCTTCCCGCCCTTAATTTAAACCCATTCATGCGAGTTCTATCCTCTGCTGCCACCAGGAACAGCTGTCTGCCCTCTTTTAAGTGCTAGCCAATCAGGGCTCCCTGTCAAGAGTACCCGTTTTCATTGGAAAATAATAAAAAAGTTAAAAAAAAGAAGAGTACCCGTGTTCATTTCTTTCACTCCTTTATTTACATCCCACCTTTCCTCCAAGGAGTTCAGGATTTTATACATGGAGGGGGTTATTCCATTTTTTAAAATCCATATGTTTGATATAGGCAAGAGGAGTGCATAAAACATGTGAAGAGAGCATCAAAGAATGCTCTCGGATTCAACAGGCAAGTAGTAGTCAAGACCACTTTGCTTCTGTTGTGGGGGAGCAGAAGTGAATGCAGATAAGGCAGCAGTCCCATACTTGATCCAGCCTCTCTCTCCCTCCAAAACAGTGGCGAAGGGCAGGGAGGAGGATAAAAGATGCCCTTTGCCTTCCATCCCCAGTGCGTACCTTGCGGATGACTGGTGCTGTTTATTCTTCCGAGAGGAGGTGGTGCTGGTCGGTTGTTGTCTCATGACATGAGCTACACCCACATTCAAGGGCTGGGCTGCTGGAAGGGTGACATGACTGGCTAAAAGTGCAGGCTGTTGCATGATGGGATTGTAATGGCTACCATGAGCATGAGTATTTCTGCAAGAAATAGGGGGGGAAAAACCAACAGCGTTTTGAAGGCACATTCTCCATTTGGCGATCACCACGCAGACATTAACAGTTTAAATTTCCGTGAGCCTTTCAGTGTTATCGAATACACGAACTGAAAGGAGTCATCATACAAGTTGCTTTTCTAATGGCTTGCTGTAAGAGATACGGGAAACAACGAGCCAAATGTAGCGCAATAGTGTGGCAGGGGGGGGGCAACGCGCACAAGCCTCCAGACAGGCCTTGGCAACACAGATCTGTTCCAGAATTTCCATCTGCATGGATATTTGTGCGCTTGCTGGTATGCCTATGCAAGCACGTTGCATCTGAAGGACGGAGCACTCCACACTTTAATCCCCCCGCTCCCAAGTCCAGGATCTTCTTTACACAGCACAAGAGCAAGCATGCAAACCTCCTGCCCCATTAAATGAGGAAAAGACGGGGTGCTTACCAGGAACTGATGTTCTCTGAGTGGTCACCTTTATAGTCATGATATTGGGTGGTGCACCTGTACAGAGTTCCGAGAACCATCTACATTTCCGTGGAGTGAGTTAACACTCCAGACCCTTCCTCTTGAGAGCAGTTGTGCCAACTGTGCATCCCTCAAGAGGAAGGGCAAACAGCTTTTCACCCAGTTTCTTTGCAACCTCTGCCAAAAGCGTCCATCAGAGTGGAGGGACGCATCCAAGAACCAGGGACAATGGGTTGCATGACTGCATAGCAAACCGCTCAAAAAGCATCCATGCAAGATAACAAACCTGTTTTTAATGCAGATACAAGCAGCGAGTGATGAAAAAGGGCCTGTTCTTGCTGGAAGTAGATCCAGGCATGGTGGAAGATAATGACTGCACCGTGCGTCCACTGAATTAATGCCAGATTTTTCTCTTGAAGGCCAACATAGCAAAGCAGCTTGACTAAAGTGTGGATCTGAGGAGGCAGGCTCTGTTCCACATTGGCTATAAGAAACTAGCTGCCTAGATAGAGGGACATTGTGATAGCTACATGAGGGAGGTGAGCCCTTCCTCCAAGGAGCTTAAGACAGCCTACAAAAGTCTCCCCTCTTCTGCTTTATCCTTACAACCATCCCGGGAGTTGGGTTAGGCTGAGAAAAGGCGAATGGCCCAAAATCACCCCGTAAACTTCATGACAGATTGAGGATTTGAATCTTGGTCGCCCAGTCCTAGTCTGAAACTTTGGCCACTACATCTCACTACCTGATCATTACATAGACAGGTACACTAACTGAACCTACATAGATAGGAGCACCAACTAAAAAGAACTTTCATCACATCTCAAAGTTCTTGAACGAACAAGTCGTCCTTGAAAGTAATTGCTTCAGAAGCCTGCAAGTGCTGTATATTTGTGGCGCGCATCACTTTAAAAAGTGTCTGGAGTCCTGATGGCTGGATTGCTTTGAATTATTGGACTTAATTGAGTATTTAATGAACCTTATTTCTGGGCTTTTGAATGTATAAACAGTTTGTGATTGGGGTTTTTTTTTTGAGAAACACAATGTTGTGAATGTTCTTCAGTAATTATTTCACGGTTATGTTTGTTTTCTGATTTAGCTATTTTCCCGTAGTAATAAGACAGAGTCAGGGAGCGTAAGGAAGAAAGAGCCTTCACTTTCTTCCAAAGGGAGGGTGAGCAAGACAGACAGGAAGGTGATGCTGGCGAAAATGGTACTGGGCGCAGGCTACCACTCTAGCCATGACTCCAGCAGCCGCGGTCTGAGCCGAGTGCTCCCTGCAGTGCTGACACCGCCTGCGTGGGCGGCTTGGCTCTGCCTGGATCAGGGCTGTTCTGATGTCCCCGTCCGGCCCTGCAGCGAAGCAATCAGAAGGGCCCAAGGCAAAGTTGCATTTGGCTAAAAGAGATTTCCTCACACCCGTCCGAGTGCTAGAATACCCAGGGGTGAAACCTGTGGTCTCCCTCCAGTGCTGTTGATAATGAATGACTGTCTGTCGAATGCAAGATGATAACCCGTACAAAATACTGGGCGAACAATGGAGCCAGTGTGCAGTGTCTCTTAGCTCACAGCCACAGTTTGCAGCATTAGGAAATGCCCGGGTATCTCAGAGGCTATCTCAGAGCAAGCACCTCACACATACAGACGGGCTTCCCTGCTTACCTCCAGTCTGTCAGCGGCTGGGCCCCTGCCATGGTCTCGGGGATGACGGTAGCATGCTGGACTGAGGGGTGGGTGGCGACTCCAGTCAGCTGCTGCCAAGCAGGAGGGAGCAGGATTTGCTGGGTACCGCTGGGCCAGGCTTGCTGTTGATCAGAGCAGAAAATTGTTCTCGGTTAAAAAAAAGAATCACGCGATGTTGCGCCGATCCCGTTCTAGGCCTGGCCTCTGGTTAGAAACAGCGGAAGCATCCCAAATAAAGCCAACAGCTGCAGCTCCATCAGTTACGGAAAGGTAAACTTACAAGGAAACCAACCAACTTTAAAAAAGCCAACCCAACCTGAAGCCAGTGTTGCTGAAAGGCAACTGTCAAGACAAACATGCCTGTGCAAGCACAGTCCTTATAGCTTGGCAGCTCCATTCTCAGCAACAGGACTTGCTGCTGCCTAGCAGGACTCCGACCCCATTCCCGTTTCTTTGAAGACAGGACCCACTGAACTCAGTTTCCTTCTGGGTACAGACACCTAGGACTAGGCTTACTATCAGCTTCAGTTCCTATGATATGGTTTGCCACTACATGAAATAAGTTGGGGGATCCCTGGGTCACATGCTTCTTACTACACCTTCCTTCTCCCTACATGTGAAGTGATCTAATAAATTATTTCCATGTTCATCTCACATCCACAGCGCTAAACTGTGGTTTGCACTTTCCCCGTAACCCTGGATTGTAAACAGGGGAGGGCAGGGGAGGGCGGAACACATACATCCACAGATCCCCCCCCACACTTTCATTCATTTAACAGACACTATAAGTTGCTGAGCTGTAGTGTGCATTAGACATACGAACATAAGAACATAAGAACATAAGAGAAGCCAATGTTGGATCAGGCCAATGGCCCATCCAGTCCAACACTCTGTCACAGAGTGGCCAAAAATACCAGGCGCCATCAGGAGTTCCAGCAGTGGGGCCAGGACACTAGGAGCCCTCCCACTGTTGTCCCCCCCAAGCACCAAGAAGACAGAGCATCACTTGCCCCAGACTGAGAGTCCCTATCTATCTATACCTTGTGGCTAATAGCCACCGATGGACCTCTGCTCCATATGCTTATCTAACTCCCTCTTGAAGCCGTCCATGCTTGTAGCTGCCACCACCTTCTGTGGCAGTGAATTCCAAGTGTTAATCACTCTTTGGGTGAAGAAGTACTTCCTTTTATTCATTCTAACCCGACCACTCAGCAATTTCATGGAGTGCCCACGAGTTCTTGTACTGTGAGAAAGGGAGAAAAGTACCTCTTTCTCTGCCCGCTCTATCCCATGCATAACCTTATAAACCTCGATCATGTCACCCCTCAGTCGTCTTTTCCCCAAGTTAAAGAGCCCTAAGCGCCTTAACCTTTCCTCATAGGGAAAGTGTTCCAACCCTTTTATCGTTCTAGCTAAGACTGTAGTCATGCAGCCTGATCTTATCCACATTTGCTCAAAAGTAAAACTACGTTATGTTCAATCGGACCCTTCCAGGTAAATGTGCATGGCGATGACTCATTAAGGACACTTCCTTGGGAGAACGCACCAAAGAACTCAGACTGACTTTCTATGTTCAAGTGTGCTGAAGATGACAGCTCTGTGCAGCCTGATTCTAGAAATGTTTACTGGAAAGAAATCCGTGGAGTTCAAGGTGGATTCCCAAGGAAGTATGCACAGGAACAAGTGGCAAATCCTCTTGGGGTGGGCTACAGTAAGGGAAAGGACTGTGGGAGGGGAATATCTGCCTTTTGCATGCAGGTCTCAGGTTTAATCCCCAGCACCTCCAGCTAAAAAGATCAGGTAGCTGGTTATATGAAAGATCTGCTGCCAGAAGGCAACACTGACCTTGGTAGACCAAAGGCCTGATTCAGTATAAGGCAGCTTCATGTACTGAAACCCTACATTCAGTGTGGGATTTCCTTCTGAGTAAATACACAGTAAATCAGGCTACAGTGCTTCTAAAATACACATTACTGAATTATCATTAAGAAATAAGGAAAGCACACAGCTACCCAGAAGTATAAAACAGCTAGCTTTATCAAAACAGGATGTGGCTCTTTCTTTAATCCTTTCCTCTGCCATTTTTCGAAATGGTGCTAGGCTCTGCGAAGGCTTTCACACTTGTCCTCTGTGTGTTTTGCAGCTATGCTGCTGTGCAAGCATCATTCTGCTCACCCCACTTCCAGAGACATGCGTAAGTGTCATCTTGCTCAGATGATTCAATTTTTTGAGTCATATAATATTTTACAAGTGGGTCACATTTGGATTCCCCCCCCCCACATGACACAACCAGGCAACTTAATCCCCTTCAGATTTAAGAACTGTGTGTGCTAAGAGAATTGCTTGCTCCGAAAATCCAAGGATGGCAGCTTAATACCCAAGGGCTGTGAGCAATTCTGAACTAAAACAGTCTAAATGTGGCACAGAGGAACTTCACATTTTGGACTCAAAACCGGGCATGCTCACTCTAAACATTACCTGCTTCACAGACTCAGGTGTGTAAAGGATTTGGGCTTTTCCTAGGGTTTCAGCATACAAAGGGTAGTCAAGAGAAGTCAAGACAGAGGCCTGTCAGGACAACAACCATGGAGCAGCCCATCCAATTATTCTTGAACACTTCCTGATTTGGCTCACATTCTGATTACTGATCGCAAGCAGGGAGCCGATGGTTCACAAGCTTTTCACAAGAATGGGCTCACAAGCAGACACCAAAGGCACATTAACCACACGGTTCTAAACAGAGTTACACCCTTCTGAGCCAGATGTAGTCTTCTTTAGGATTGCACTGCAAGACACTTAAGTAGTAGGTCTCAACTAAAAAATCAAAACCTTTTTCCCTTTTATTTTTAATATCGGTTTTCTAAAAATTGGAGGAGATGGTGGTGACAGCAGTAGACAAATGGAAGTGGGAGTGGCAGCTGAAGTCAGAAAGCCATCTAATCATGTGAGAAAGCAGAGTGTAATCCTACAATGGACATATTGAGATTTGTTGTCGAAGGCTTTCACAGCCGGAGTTCATTAGTTGTTGTAGATTTTCTGAGCTGTATACAGCCCAGAAAATCTACAACTAATATCGAGATTGTGATGATTTCTTGCAATCACGTCTCAAAACGCTGCTGATTGTACAGGCACACACATAAAGACAAACAACACCAACAGGCAGTGCAATCTATCTAGTGCTGAGAGGGGTAGCCATGTTAGTCTGCCTGTAACAGTAGAAAAGAGCAAGAGTCCAGTAGCACCTTAAAGACTAACAAAATATGTGGCAGGGGATGAGCTTTTGTGAGTCACTGCTCACTTCTTCAGATCCGAAAGCTCTTCCCCTGCCACATATTTTGTTAGTCTTTAAGATGCTACTGGACTCTTGCTCTTTTCTGTCTAACGTTGGTAATCTAAAGGATGCATTTGATGGCACAGAGGCAAAAATGATAAAGAATGTCATGCCTTATAGAATTCTGTCAATTTAATGGCCATGACCCTAGAGGATAATAACTCTTACCTCATTAACGGGATGGTACAGTTCTTGAACAGGGCAAAAACAGCTGAAAGCTGAAATGAACAAGCAGCTCTTGTGCAAGTGTGAAGCTGTTCGGCGCTGTGCTATGCTCGAGACAAACTTCACCAGAGATCACGGGGGCAATATTATAAGGTATGTTTGCCTGGTATGCATGTTCACCTTGAATCTCTCAACACACCTATTCCCATCCCTTTAAAATAGTTCCTACATGACGCACATTTTCTCTCAGGTTAACCACAAAGAGACAAGTAGGGGGCCTAGAAGTCCACAGGCCATATCCCTTGTCCCCTCTACTTCTGAACCCTATATAAAAGGCATTCAGTCCATATAAGATGTTGCAGAAATCTGCCATCGCAGCCACAAAAAAAGCTGGACATGCAAAGAGGACACAGGAGCTCTGCTGAAGTCCCTAGTGCACGATCTTGCACTTTCATTCTCTCTCTCAGTCAGCGTTTCCTAGATCTGCATCAGGAAAGGCAGGCCTTAAACTGGACAGCAGACACTTGAGGCCACTGACTTATATATAGCCAAGGATGGGAAACAAACAAAGCCCTTTTGGGTGGAAACTTGGAAAGTGGCATCAAGTCACAGCTGATGGCAACCCCGTAGGGTTTTCAAGGCATGAGGCGAACAGAAGTGGTTTGCCTTTGCCTGTCTCTGCATAGCAACCCTGGTCTTCTCTGGTGGTCTCTGACCCTGCTTAGCTTCCGTGATCTGGCTAGCCTGGGCCATCCGGGTTAGCCATGGAGAAAAACAGAGCAAGAACTTTCAATTGGATTGGTCAAACACAGCTAGGGTTGCCAGTCCCCAGGTCCCAGTGGGGGTCCCCTGCTCTTGGGGGCTACAATGCACTGCCAGCCAGCTGGCTGGTGGGGGAAACCACACCCCCAAATAGGTATGCTGTTGGGTGGTGTCCCCAGCACAACGGAACTGATGGCATCATGTTGGTTTTGGGGCAAACTCTATGGTTTTGAAGCAAAAAACACAGTGTGTTGTATGCAACATCACCAACATGATGGCATCACTTCTGGGTGAAGTCATCCTGTTGGGACCTCACCCAACGGTGTCCCACCAACCCTCAGAAAACCCCCAAATCCTCTCACTATGACGGCAAGGGGACCTAGCAACCCTAAACCCAGAAGTGGTAAATTGCTCATTGCATAAAAAAAAAAAAAGGATCCGTTCTGGATTCTGTTCCCCAGTTTCCATGTTCTGCTGTCTATCCTGTCCTCAATTTGAAAAAAAACCCTTAACTTTGCCATACTTGTAGTTCATTGAAACCTGAGCTTGAGGAGCAGAGCAGAGGAAAATATGCAAAGTAAATCTAGGTATGATGTATTTAGAGCACAATAATTGTAGGTACCTCAGGTATTTGTTAATTTGGTGCGCTTTCTAAAAAGAAATACACCTCACTCCTGACCATCCAAAACCCCTAATAGGCTCTGTTTCTTAAGAAACGGCTGCTATGTTTGCAAACAGTGGAACCAGAGCCCTCTTTCACCTGTCTTGGGCAGACAGGCAAATTGATATACTTGTTTGGAAGATGAGGGGAGAACACACCCTTCAAGGGTTGGACATGAGGGTTGGGTTTTTGCCATCGGCTCTGTGGGTTGTGGGCAGCACATTTCATCCAACTTTCATATCACATTTCCTGCAATCAACATTCATGAAGCTGATATACCATCTTCAGCTCTTTAGCCTCTAGTAAACAGTCCCAGCTCCTGTGGTGTCAGAAGTAAATATTTCATAGTATCAAGACCTGAAGCAGGGCTGCTGTCCCCCCCACCCTTCCTGACAGCAGCAGTATACTTTTAACAAGTGTTTGAGAGGCTGAAATTCAGCAGGCTCAATTTTCTCCTTCATGGTCTCCTGCTGGGAAGAGTTATACCTGTAGAATTTCTCCTCATACCCTAGTTCTTAAATACACAGTACCTAAGCACAGAAAGAAGCAACCTAAACATTGCTTTCATAAAGTACAGTTTCTAAGCCGTACTGGTTACATTGTGTGACCTGAAACCCATTTTTAGAAGTCACAAAATGTGGCCTGGAAACAGTTTACCTCATCTGAAATGTGTGCCAATGGTTGACATTACAAGATGGTGGACAAAAAGCCACTTGCACATGGGCTCACAGGCACTGCATTTTTTTAAACGACTACTTCACATTTGTGAAGAATACGTTCCACCTATTGAAGACATGGTCTAGGGTCAAGCTGAAGGCTACTCTGCCTCACATTAATGACTCCCATGCCCTCGGGATTACTGTTTATAAGCAATTCATCAAAGGTCTTCATGAAAATGAATGGAGGTTGCACAACAGGAAGGGATCCCAGATGTACAGGATACAGCAAGGAAGACAATCTTCTCACACATAAGGATTCCAGGCAAAGTCTGGCACATCCTGGCACCTAGCAGGAGTCCAGGGAGTGGGAACATATGGGCACCAGTGGCTATGGTACGATGTCAAGTTTGGGGAAAACCAAGAAGAGTTGTCTTTAGGAACCACTGGAAATTCTATGGGAAAGGTGCAAGTTGCCATCAGGTGGGAGACCCTATCTCCCAGCCTTGTGAATATGCCCAGAAAAATTAATAAACACCATTGTCGGTGGCTCAAGTGGTTAAGACGCTGAACTGCAGGCTGTGGAAGGTCGGTAGTTCAGCAGTTTGAGACCTGAGTGTGCCGCATGACGGAGTGAGCTCCCATCTCTAGTTCCAGCTCCTGCCAACCTAGCAGTTCGAAAGCAAGAAATCGCAAGTAGATAAATAGGTACCACTTTGGTGGGAAGGTAACAGTGTTCCGTGCACCTTGGTGTTTAGTCATGCCAGCCACATGACCACGGAAACATCTTCGGACAGCGCTGGCTCTTCGGCGTTGAAACGGAGATGAGCACCGCAACCCTAGAGTCGGATTCGACTGGCTTTCGAGCAAGGGAACCTTTACCTGTTTATTGTCTACTAATCCAAATGCAGCTATGATAGTCATTTTGATACATGTACGTTTTACAAAGCAAGGCGCCAATTCTTACATCTCATTTCCTTTTGACCCCACTCTTTATTATTTTTCCTCATATAGAATCATAGAGTTGGAAAGGATCTCCAGGGTCATCTAGTCCAACCCCCTTCACAATGCTGGATCACACTCGCAGTGACCGTTGTTCCACGCCCAGCTAAAGACACATTCATGCATCTGATGACACAGACTCTAGTTCATGAGAGCTTACAACACAATCCTACAGACAGCTATGCTCAGAAGAGGCCACTGAAGTCAACGGAATTAGAAGGATGTAACGCTATGTAGGATTGCACTGTGAAACTTTAAGATGCCCTGAGCTTCCATTTTGTTTTTGCTGCAAGAGATTAACACAGCCACCATTCTGGAATTCTCTTGCAGTTTCATTATTTTTGTTTTTATCTCACCTTTTCCCAAAGCTTTTGCAAGAATAAATAAACGCTGCATTTGGTCACTTGGATATAATTCTTACTCATATCAAATGGCCAGCTGAGTGGCTGTTTACGAAAGCATTTGGAGTGCAAGAGATGCCAGCTGTGGGAAACTGAAAATCTTACGGCATGTCCACACCCTAATTTTCACCCCTGGTTAAGTGGCATAATTATGCCCTGACTTGTCTCCATCTTCGCTTTTCCATCTAGAGGCTTTAGACCAACCCTATGTTTTTAGTCTGTCTGCTGAAACAGCCAATTGTCTTAAAGCCAACTAAAAAGACTAAGCTTTTGGGTCTGATTTTTGACACCGTACATGATTGCAAATGCACACAGTCTGACGATCCAACTAATTTCACATGGTGCTTCTGTCCAAATATTTTCCACATTTTGTTTATAAAATTTCCTTTCCTCTCCTTGGCTTCAAAAACCCTCTTGCTTTCTTGTCCTGCTTCTGAATGCTCTGATTTCCCACCCACACCCTTCCTAAATGGAAGGATAGTTTTTCAAAACATGGCACTTGGAATGGGATGGCATGATTTAGTAGAGGTGGGCTTCATTCACGTCCAAGAGGCAGGTCTTTAACAAAGGCTCTTCATTGGGAACAGAAGGAGGCACTTGGGTTCAGTGAAAGAAAATTATGCAACCTTTACCTTTACGCTCTTTCCCAGATAAGGTGGGCTGGCAGCTGGTGAAAGAAAATGACTGAACTCTGGTGCTCACTGGAATGGTTTCCAGCCAAGGAATGGCTTTGGCAGGATTCTGGTGCTTGCTGATGCCTAAGAACATTGGAATGCTCTGGCTCTTACGTTGCATTTGCTTTTATATACTGGTGCAAGTTTGTTTTGTCTGGAAGGCAAAGTGGACACTGTAATGGGGTGATCAAAATCCCTAAGCATTTGGAGGCACATATTTTTACATAGCTCCAAGCCCTATATACTCTATTGTCCCGTCTGGGCCATCATTGTCTACCCTAACTGGCAGTGGCTCTCCAAGTTCTTGGGTAGAGATCCTTCCCACAGCAATTATCCCAAATCCATCTTAATTGGATTGAACCTGGACCATTGTGCATGCAAAGCTCTGAGCCATGGTCCTTTCTGTAATACAGTCCCTGACACTACTTCTTACCCCAGAAATGAGAGGATCAAGAATTTTAAGCAACACTAAGCAGCCCACCTAATCCAGTTCAGGAAATTTCCTGTGTGGCAGGACTATCCTTCTACTTGGCAGCTGCAAAAAGAACAATCTATGCAGTTCAGACTAAAGTGTGCCAGAAGCAGAGAGCAGCTGTGCAGTGCAAAACGTTCTTACACAGCAAATACCTTGAGCTATCGAACCAAGCCACACATAGGAAAAAGCAACCCTTGGAGCAAATTCCCTCCTAGATAGGGATGCCAGGCCAAACCTTTGGGAAAATTGAGGGTGGGGACATGGGCAGACATGATAATGTCAACTCTGTCGCTACATCACTTCCAGAGAAAAAACAGAAGTGGCATAGGATAAAACCATAGAGTTTCCAGTGATTCCTAGAGTTACTCTAAAACATTTTCAGGATTTTTTCTAGATTGACATAGCAATACAGTCAATGTTACCTTTTTAAAAAAGCCCACCACCACCACTTGGAACAGTGACAGGCAGCAGAATGTGGAGATGGGGGACCCACCACTCCAACCAAGGACTAGCAAGCATATCCCCAGACACAGACTTAGTACTCATAAAGACCCTGAATGTCAGCAAACTCATCCAAAGAGTCATACCAAAAGAAATCTATTCCCCCCACCCACCCAATACCTTCCTCTGATTATTCAGGACTTGATAGGAAGTAAGAATTATTAATTTATGAAATCACCATTCATAGAAAAGGACGACAGTTGGCTGGGAGAAAGGCAGCCTTATAAATCTTGTAAAATAAGGTTAAATACTTCCCATGGACCTTTTTTCTGTATTTATTGTTGAATTGCATTAAGCATTTAAGATATTTTTATTCTACTGACATTTAAAATTATACATTTGTTTTCTGGGCGTATACTGTACATTTACGGGTTGGATCCAGGCCAAATTATCCATTAATAGAAGGCTGATTCTGTTGATCACCCCGTTCACTGCAGACCCCTGATTTGCCTTTCACCCTGTTCTTGAGTGTTCCCTGGCCCCAGGAACAGCATTTGGGAGTGACCAGTGGGCTGTAGTTGAGGAAGTAAAGTCCTGTTCTGCCATTCCATGAGTGGAAAACAGAACTTTGGATCCAACCCTGTACATTTGAGTTATTGATTGACCTCAAAATGTAATACAATATACATTTCCCCTCAAAAATCCTCCAGTGCCCTTACATTCTTCCCACCCTTCTTTGCTGCCCATTCTTCCTCAAAGTCCCTCACAAGACCTCTTATGGTACCACCTCCCCCTTTAGATACAAATCCTGCTCCCCTGCAAAAGCCTCTTTTTCTGTGAAGCTCATAGCTTAATCATTCAACCCCAACCCTTAAAGAAACTCACGTAAGTATTTTAATTGCATTTGCTCACTTTCTTCCCCTATTAGCATAGCTTTTGTCTTGACAGCCTCTCACCCTTCTGTTATCTCCCCTTCAGTGGAAATCTGCATTGCTTTGCAATCTCCCTGGGGTGGACACCTGTCTTTTTACTTATTTATCCATTTACTACATTTACAAATTTTATATCCTGCCTTTCTGCCCAATCAGGGCCATGTAGGTGGCTAACAATTAAAAACAAAACATTATAAAAGCATATCATAAAACCAATTAAAACCCAAAATACCAAATATATGTAGAACCTCACAAAACAGCCATTAAAACACAGGGCAGGAAGGTGTTTGGGATGACTGAGGGAATGCCAGAC
Organism: Gekko japonicus; assembly: GCF_001447785.1. Taxonomy (NCBI): domain Eukaryota; kingdom Metazoa; phylum Chordata; class Lepidosauria; order Squamata; family Gekkonidae; genus Gekko; species Gekko japonicus. The sequence continues at coordinate 330,268 of NW_015173130.1, forward strand.
AAAACAAAAAGTCTTCACCCATCGAAGACAGTGATAGAAGGGGACAGAAGAATATCCCTGAGAAAGGGGTACCAGTTATGCTATTCTATAAACACACTGTTATGTTATTGTTGATAAGAAAGAAGAGGAGGAGGAGGAAGAAGATGACGACAACAACAACAACTTTTTGTTTGCCCTTAATATACTGAATGTTGTATAACCAGTCCATCCGTAATACCTAATTTTGCCCTTGGGGGAAACAAATACAAGAAAAATGCAGGTAGAAAGCCTTTCAGAGACTGTGTGATGCTTTTAAGATTCCATGAGACAGCGAGCTGAGGGGATGAAAAAGCTGGCAAAAGAGAAGTGAATCCATCAAGCATACACTAGAGCTCAAAATCCACACTCAGGGAGTATGCTCATATTTCTTATTCTTAAATAACATTTGCTGGACACCAGATTCTTCGTATTATAGCTGAGTGCTGTACAAAATAGCCCTAGAAGAATTCAATTTACCTGTGCTAGGAGTCCTGGCTGGATCTGAAGGGGCTGAGCCCCTGGAGCCTGAGTGACGATTGGAACGGCGTTCTCCATCCGCACAGAATACCCAGCATGCTTAGAAGGAGACGTCTGCAGCCCTGTGCCATGGAAACAAAAGGTGAAGAGAGTTAGCCCTCCACTGCCCCTTTAGGAAAGGGGATCTTAAACATTAAACAGAATTAGGGTAGTGTAATATTTAGAAGCCCACTCCACTTTTTGTAAAAGTTCCAGGGTAACAGAACCGGGAATAGATCCAGGCCAAGCCTTACTAATGGGCCTCTCCAGGCTGGATCTAGGCAAACTGATTTGTAAGCTGCCTTGAGCCTGGAGGGAAAGTAGATTATAAGGACTTCAATCAATCCATAAAAGCTGCTACAAATGACTCTGGTGGGCATCATTCTCCTTTATTTTTCATACTGTTTGTTCTAAAAGGTTTTTGGATGATTATCTTAAAATTTTCCGAAGGCTGAGATCGATCCTACAATGTTTCTGAGCAACTGCTCCATAAGGACAGCTGCCCTTCCATTCTTTCAGATGCCCCCTTCATTTCCGTCAGTTTGAACCTACTGGTTCTGCCATTAATTTTTTAATTTAATCTATATTCTGCACCAAGGAATTCAAGGTGGTATACACTGTGCTTCCAGGAAATCTCCTAGATGGACACTAACCAGATTGGCTAAGCTTCATCAGTGTGGCTGTAACAATACTGTCTTCCAAGTGTCCTTTGGGACTATCCCCATGTTCTCGGACAGTGTCTTTAATAGTCTTTTCGTATTCCTCCACTTTATTGCTCCCCATTGACTTCTTTCTAGTGCAGCATTGTTTACTGTATTGGCAACATCAATATATGGCAGCATCAGCCAGACATACCAGTGGACCAGTGGCCTAGCAGGGCAGAGAGAAGTTCTAACTTAGTCAAAGCTGACCAGAGCAGCACCTGTTGGGTCATTTTTCAGCATCTCTAAAAGGCTCTAAGTTCCTGTAAATGGCACCTCAGTCCAGTGAGAATCTGATGGCTTTGAACCATTATGCCACACTGAACAGGTTGAAAAGTGCAATGTAATAAGGAGTCTAACCACATCGACTCTTTCCATGTGCATCTGAATTCTTAGTGGATCTTAAGACTATGAGCTGGGAACTATCAATGATCCCTGTTGGAGTTTCAGATGAATTCAAGAGATCACAGAGAAAATAACAGGAAAATTATGAAGAGCCAAAAGATCCTTTGAAGTTTCCATCACATACTGGCTAGTCATTTCCCATTATATTTGAAAATGCAACCTGAAAAAGCATGTTGCCTCTTCAGCATTGAAAGTGGTGCAGTGAAATCTTCAGAGAAATTCTCAGCTGTGTTAACAGTTCTCCTCTGTAGGTTAATAAAGCTTCAGCGATTCACCGCATAGGAGGGCAAATGAGTTTCAGTTTGGGAGCAACCTCCCATGTGGTGGATCATAAGAGGAAAAAATTCGGTAAGTCACAAAGACCAAGTACACCTGCAATTCTCGATACCCCCCCCCCCAAGAACTTCTAAGCTACTTGGACAACCCAAGCCTATCCATGTTACTCTGAGTTCGACAGAACTTATGCCCAGGTAAAGGTGAATAGGACTGTAGTCTTAATCAAAAAGAGATATATCCAGGGGTCATTTCCTGCAGGAGCACACAGGAGCGGAGCTCCGGCAGTAAAGAACCCAGGGGGCGGGCACATGCAACTAGCCCCACCCCCTGCTCTCAGCAGCCCTCAGTCAGAGCAAGAAGCAGCCAGGTAAGTTGCAGAGCCCCCCCCCCGGCCCAAAACAGACCAGTGGCACCTTTAGCACTAAGTTTATTGAGGTACAAGCTCTCCCTCCTCTGCGAGGACAGATCTGCACGCGCCCCCCCCCAATAGCTAGCAATCCAAAACAGTCCAGTGGAGCCTGAGCGGTGGGTGTTGCCTTCTGACACACTTCCAGTGATGTCAGGGGGTGTGGCATATGCAAATAAGTTATGCTAATGAGTTATGCTAATGAGCTCCTGCACCTCTTTTTCTACGAAATGACCCCTGGATATATCTCTATGTATCTTGGAGTGGGGCATGATCCTGAAAGAAAATAAGTTTAATGATTAGCTTCCCAAAACATCATCCAGGTGGCAAGTTTAAGGAGGAAGGCTATGTCAAGCGGTGTTCGGAGTGGAACACCCTTCCCCAGTGCTTGTTCTGTTCAAAACTGAACCTGTACACTTTCTTGAAGAGTAACAAAACGTTCCTCTTTGGGCCGATGTTAAGCATGCACGGATAACTTCAGTGTAACTATTTCAGAGGGTCGCCATGTTGGTCTGCAGTAGAAAAGGTAGACTGGAGCCCAGTGGCACCTCAGAGACCAACAAGATTCTCGGGGTGTGAGCTTTGGAGAGTCAGCGTTCCCTCTGTCAGTTATCAGTTATCTTTGTCAGTTATCCGCCAAAGGGAGCTTTGCCTCTCACATCTTGTTGGTCATAAGGTGCTACTGGACTAGAATCCATTGCCTCCCAAACTATTAGGAGGAGCTGCGGTGGCTCAAGTGGTTAAGACGCTGAACTGCAGGCTGTGGAAGGTTGGTAGTTCAGCAGTTCGAGACCCGAGTGTGCCACATGACGGAGTGAGCTCCCGTCTCTAGTTCCAGCTCCTGCCAACCTAGCAGTTCGAAAGCAAGAAACTGCAAGTAGATAAATAGGTACCACTTCGGTGGGAAGGTAACAGCGTTCTGTGCGCCCTGGTGTTTAGTCATGCTGGCCACATGACCACGGAAATGCCTTCAGACAGCGCTGGCTCTTCGGCTTTGAAACGGAGATGAGCACCGCAACCCTAGAGTCGGATTCGACTGGCTTTCGAGCAAGGGAACCTTTACCTTTACCTAAACTATTAGGAAGGGGGTGAACTCTGTAAATTAATCTATGGGACCATTTCCTAGTGATTCTCCGATGAAGGCAAGCTCGACACAGCAGTCTGCTCTTTGAAAAAGAGAAATCCTGTTCTCTGAAGGAAGGGTAGCCCGTTGCTTAAAGCAAAGGTGGAAAATCAAGCAGCCAGCAGTCTGCCGCCCTTTCAGCCGCCCCCGCTCACTTTGCGCTGTGAGACTCGAAGAAACCACCGAGGATAAAAAAAAATCGCCAAGATAGTCAAATGCCTTTTGTAGCTTTTGTAAATAAGACCCAGGAGACTTTTCAGGATTTCACCCTCCAGCTCTTTTATGTTATTTTAACCCTGCATAAAAAGTATTAAACGTCTGCTGCACAGCAGCGTGCCGAGACATCAATATCAGCAAAGTGCTTTAATATCTTTGGATAAAAACGACAAGCGAGGGAGCCAGGTGGCAACAGCACGGGCTTCCAGACAGCAGCTGAGCCCAGACGCACAAGGGCAGTGCTAGTTCTGGATAAGAGTGGAAGTCAGCGAGGGAAAGGGGCCGTTCCTTCTGTCTGCCAGTCCCAAGAAGCATCAAAAAAAACCCCTTAACAAATTAGCAATGGCCACACTGAATTGCAATCCTGCAATGGTGAATAAGCTCATATCATACCTATACATCTTATTTAATGCATCTGTGAATGTCAGGATCACCCAGCAGTGCAGAGAATCCACAGCAGTACAGTTATGTGGATGAACCAAGAACAGGATTCCAGACAGTGCCTGGCAACCAGTGGGAGGGTTGTGGACAGGACCATGCAGAGCTACATCACTTCTGGTAAAAAACAAACCAACCCGGAAGTGACTAAGGGTAGCTGTAGGAATCAACAGGAACTCTATAGTAAAACCACCAAGTCTCCAGCAGTTCCTAGAGCTACCTTTTGTCCCTTCTGGTAAGAGCCTCCAGTAAGAACACGAGGCTGCGATTTTTTTGAACATTCTAAAACAGTTTAGGATTGCCTTGTAAATCTCCTTGCATTCGCATATGTCTAAATCAACAGTTCTTAAAACAAAAAGCCATTGCAGTAGACATTTTCTTAGAAGAGATATCCCCTCCTTTGCATGACAGAGGAGGAGGAATGCCTCTTTTTAAAAGGTAGGTGTAATTTTTGGGTTTTGTACCTGAATAAAATAATTAACAATGTTTTTAAAACAACTGCTACACAGTTAATCAACTGCACCTTTTTTTTTGAATGGTCGCGAACATGGATGCAATCAGTTCCACCCAATATTCATAACCTGTTAAATATCAATGAGAGGCCCACAGGATTTGACTTGAGCCATAAAGTATGGAAGATGGTTAATAGAATACAAACAAGCTTTGGCAGTTGTGCAGACCTGTTGTTTAAATGGGGCAAAATACCAGGACTCAAATGAGATTGTGGTGCAGCCAGCCAAACTATTTTCCATCTGTCACAGGAATGTGAGCATCGTGCTTTCCAGGGAGATGCGATGGAACTCTTTGACCTTTTCCCAGCTGTGATTGAGTGGATTGAAAATTTAGATAGTAGTAGTTAGGGGGATCACCCAATCAGCCTGCATACCGATTGTATCAACTTGGTTACATATTTTATATTATTATATGCTTCCTGTGTGTAACTCTGCCATAAGATAAATAAATAATACCTTTTTAATTAACACAAAAATGTTTTTTCCTCAATTAATAGTTTCTTCTAATAGTAAATTTGATGGCTGAGTATAAGGCGGAGAAACAGAGTCACGCACAGACAAGTTTGGGGCTTCTGCATTACCCAGAGAAACCCTCAAATATGTAGAAAAATATTACTTTGTAAATTAAAAGAAGTGACCTCCTCCATTTGTCTGATGAGGACTGAGCATATTCTAGGAGGACAGCTCAGTATCGGCAAAAAGTGGGAAAGGATGGGAGGAGAAGAGAGGGGTAGGAGGAACTGTCCCGTTCATGCAGGATATAGTACAACTTTCATTCAGGGAGAAATTTCCCATTAATTAATTCCCCCCGGTGATTTGTCACTGTGGCCCAATTTGTCTGTCTTTTTTATTCAACTAAATTAATCAACTATTCATGCTCATGGCTAGGTTCTTCACAACCCTGACTCTGACACCATCTAAAGGATACGCATGTCCAGGTCAGTAACACGGATTTATCACTGTATCTGCACCTTTCCCCCCCTTACCTTGCAGTGATGATAGAGTTTTAGATCTTACTGGTTTTGTTTATCTGCCTTCGTTGTAAGACTGACCCCTTGCCAAAAAGACTCAAGGGAGTCCTTATTAACAACAGGATGAGCCCGAGGGAGGCATCAATCAAAACTGCAAGAACCGTTGCAAGTGAAGCGATATAAAGGAAGTCCTGCCTCTTACCTTGAAAGCCGGGAGGACACACAATGAGCGCTTGCTGGAAGGGGTCAGGCCGGGCACAAATCTGCGCCGTTCCCGTCTGCAGGGGCACGCTCCTCTGGGCCACCGCGGCCATGGATGCTGCCGAGGGCTGGTAGAGTGCAGATTGGTAGTTTAGTATGGAGACTTCAGGGTTGGCTAAGGAAATAGTGGCACTGGTGGTGGAGGTGGAAGCCAGGTTGGTGGCCTAAAGGAACGATGGAATTTAAAATAAAATAAAAAAATAAAATATGACGGAGATGATAATGTGTGTTTTTTTTCTGGGGGGAAGCCAGTCTTTTACATGATATAAAGTAAAACAAACACTTGGGGGGGGGGAGAGAAGACAAACAAAATGTTGTAAAGTAGAAAAGCAGACGCGGAGGTGGGAGATGTGAGTAAGAAGCGAAGGATAGGAAAGCATGAGAGCTTTCCTGTCATTATCGTACACGGCCTGCTTAATGTGGACAAGCAGAACAAAAAACGGAGGACGGTCTGTCCAACCCACCCACTGCCGCTCAGTGCAGAAAACTCAAAGCTAGAACATTCTTGACAGACGACTGTCCAGCATCTGCTTGGAGACTTCTATGCTGACACAGCACTTTCCAAGCCTCTTAAAAAGTGCAGTCCTTCACAACTTCCTTGGTAGCTGAACTTCCTAGCTCTGTGCACACAATCGATCTGTGCATTGACTCACTGCGCAGCGAAGGAGAGTGGGCGTGAGCATGCTGGTGTTGCCCCCCCCCCCCGTCAACACCTCTGTGTAACTGTCAAGTCATTTGCATGGTGCAAATGCACAGAGGAAGTGCCTTCAACCAGCCACCCCCCCATGACCAGCAACTTTTAGAAAGCAGTGCCGCTGATCACGGGGAGGGAGCATACACACGGATACTTCCTCTGAGCATTCACTCCATGAAGATCATTTGATGATCTCATAGAGGTGGAGGGCAGGGCCAGAACCCTCTTTCTCCCCCTGCACAGTGAGTCAGTGCACGGATGGGCTTCTGGCAAGCCTTGTTCTCAGAAAAAATTTCTCCTCACATTCAGCCAAATTCTGCTGACTTGTAACTTAAGCCCATTAGATGTAGAGTGACCAGCCTGCAACCCACAGAAGCAGCCAGCAGCAGTACCACAGGAGGGCCAATGACGTGCCCACAATTGTGCTTGGGCGTGTGTGCCTGTGAGAACAGAGTGTCTCTTTGTAAGTTCTTTCTTTCTTTTTGTCTGTGTGTGCAAGAAAGAATGTGAAAGTTCTTATGTGCAAGTTTCTTGTGTGCCCAGGTGTCTGTCAAATGGTGTGAATGAGTGTTTCTGTGGGGGTAGGTAGGGTAGAGATTAGAGACCTCAGTGAGTAAATATCTTCTAGATGCTTAATTCCTAGAATGTATAATGTGCAGTTCCACCCAGGGCACTGTCTAATTTTTCATTTCAAGAGATGGCAAACTTTGTTAAAGGACTGGGATTAAAATTCTTCAGAAAAAAAATTCTGGGGAGCTTTAGAAGCAAGGGGAAAAAAATACTTAAACGCAACCAGTCTCTTTAGTAGTGTTTGGTTAACTGATTTCCTTCTCTTGCACTCCACTCTGAAGTGCTATAAATGTATGAAACTCCTTGATACTAGGAGACAATACTGAGTATTGTCTACTCAGACTGAGCTGCTCTCTAAGGTCTTGGGCAGAGGCGTTTCCTAGCTCTGCTACTGAAGACCCATTGCAGGGATTGGACCTGGGAACTTTCAAATGTGTTTGCTCCGCCACTGTGGGTCCTCCTACAAACTCACTGCTTTCATTATATCAGGTCTGTTCGTTTTCTGCACCTCATTTCTCCTAAGCAGCTTCCTTTTACAAATATACCTTGTGAAACTTTTAAACAAGTATCCCCTATGTAGCCAACGAAGACCCCACCTCTCGTCCCCCATATTGTCCCATTATCATCCTGTGCTCTCCCTTCTCTATAGAAGCTTCTGAAAATGGGCTGAGCCATATCTGTGCAGCACTCAGCACAAAGCTAGACCTCTGTAAGAATACTTATAGCTGTAGCAGCAGTGCAGCAAATCTACGTGGTGTTCTCATTCCGCACAGACTGGCGGTAGAGAACCATCAAAGGGAAGCATCTTCGCAATAGGGCCGATCTACACAAGAACTCACTGTTTCTGGAAATCAAGGTAGAAAGGTAGAGGGAGGAAGGGAATCTTTGAGATGCCTGATGGCCACCCTCTCTATTTTGTCATGGAATGATGTTGGAAACTGGGGGGGTGCTGCTGTTATGAAGGCATCATAAAACAAGAAAAACACAAGGCGAGACTGGAGTTCAAAATAGCCTACAGAAAGAGGAAACCAGCAGAGTTCTGTTTTTGGAAGCCTAGATCCCCACAAGCATTTGAAACTGACTTAGGGACTGGCACCCGGAGCTTTGCTTTTTCCAGAGTTGTTCTCAGAAGCCACTGTAACATCTCTACCCATTTTAAAAGAAATTATCTACAATTCACCAAAGGTGGGAAAGTATAATAACCTCACAAACCAGACGTGCTGGCACTAAAGCCATAAACAACCACCGAAATCCGCTGGTTTGGTCTGTAAGTGCTCAATTGGCATGAAGCAGTTTTACTTCTTCCCAAAAGCCAACAATAGGCCTAAGAACACAGTATTTCCTATCAATGACCTGTCATATGCAACCATAAAGAAGAAGAAGAGATTGGATTTATATCCCGCCCTTCACTACCCAAGGGAGTCTCAGAGCAGCTTACAAACTCCTTCCCCTTCCCCTCCCCACAACAGATACCCTGTGAAGTAGGTGGGGCTGAGAGAGCTCTGACAGAAACTGCTCTTTTTTAAGAACAGCTGTGCCAGAACTATGGCTTGCCCAAGGTCATCCAGCCAGATGCATGTGGAGAAGTGGGGAATCAAACCCGGTTCTCCCAGATTAGAGTCCACGCACTTAACCACTACACCAAACTGGCTCTCAACGTTGCATCAAACCGTTACTATCACAGACTACCAGGGCTATGAATATTTGGTACTTGTTATTATGAATGGAAGAAGATAACTCATATCTCTTCCCCCTAGAAAAGATAAATTCTGCCTGGGTATCTTAGATGGTTTACACACATTTGCACATTTGAAAAACCTCACAATTTATTCCTCTCCTGTTGGCCAAGAGATGAGATAAACAGCCATGCAACATTATGAAGGGCAACTCTTTGACCACTGGAAGTCCTACTCAGGTCTCCTTGGCTTCTGTGATTTAGTAATGTAGTCCTTGGAAGGGCTGTGTGGCCTTGCTTAGGATTGCACTGCTGGTTCTACATATCTGCACACTTATTTTTATCATCCTGGTCTGCAACTTGCTTAAAAAGAACAAACCCTGAGATTCCCAGGCAGCAGAATTCCACATCAAATACCCAAATCCTGTGATCATAGGAGAGAGGATTACATAGAATCTCTACCCACTTATGGTCTGCCATGTCAAAACTATAAAACATGTGGGAACAACTGGTGATGTAGCAGACTGGGCAGTTTGGTGCCTTTGAAATGCCAAGGGTAGTTCATCAAGCTTCTCTGTTTTTGTAAAAAACAAAAACAAAAAAACACCCTTCACTATTGGGCTACATAAAGATGGTTTTCTCACCTGGTTATGGACCGTATTGAGCTGATTGTTGAAGGTCATGGTTAAATTGGTTGATGTGCTTGGGGCCACATGGGTGATGAACGGTGTCTTGCTCTGATTGACTGTGTCATACATGTTCACCCGCCGCTTGCAAATCTCCATGTTCTGGAAACAGGACTTGACACTGTTTATAGAGGGAAAAGGGCATGAAAAGCAAGAGAGACATGCTAATCTCTCAGATGAACAACATCAACTGAGCGCAAAAAGGGTACTGCCCACGTACACTGTGGACTCTCATACAGCTAAGAGCTGGATGGGCAGTTTGTGTAGTTAAACAGTCACACAATGAAAGATGCATACATTTATGGTATGTGTCTTTGAAGGAAGCCCTGGAACCACAGCAGCAATGTTTGTGCATGCCACATTGCAGGAAAGAATTGCTGGATGACAGAGGGAGGTAAGTGGCGTGGAGCAGGAGTGGTTATTCTCATGAATACTACTACTACTACTAGTAATAATAAAAATAATAATAATTATTATTATTAATAATAATAATTTAATTTATACCCTGCCATATCCCATGGGTGGGCTTGCACAAGCTGTCTCAACTGCTGAACTTTGGCATAGAAACAACATGGAAACATTGCAGATTAAAGAAACAAAGG
>NW_015173130.1:340372-350322 GCF_001447785.1 Gekko japonicus
AACCGCTCTCCTGGTCTCTCAGCTCAGTCTACTTTGTTGCAACTCAAATGCCCAAGTCTTTGTAGCAGAAAGAGAGATCAACCCAATGTACATTTGGCAGTTTGCCAACCCACATCTTTCCATCTCACAGATAATTCCTTTTCTAGAACCTCTGACACAAAGTAGAAAGAAATAAGCGTACTGTGTGCTATGGGGGAAATCAAGCAGGTGTGTCATGGTGACAAATGGGTGGTTGAGCGTTTCAATTGGCGTTATCCTCTTGTCTGCATCTATCGTCAACATCTTCTTTAACAGGTCTATGAACTCCCGCCGGTCTGCCTTTTCCACCAACATATCACTTCCTTCCAAGTCTGTTGTCATGTTCACCTGAAAGGAAAAACTGGGTCAGTAGCCGTTCTACTTCCATTGAACTGGATGGGTTATTAGCCTGACCCAGCAAGACTCTTCTTATTTTGCTATGTTCTTATGATTCTCTCAGGTCCCTGCCACACGGCAGGGAAAAAAACGGGCAAAGTGCGGCTTTTAAAAGCCGCACTGCCGGTTAGGTTTCCTGCCGTGTGGCAGGGACCTTAGAAAGATTGCAGTCAAAATGCTTTTGGACATTGTGGATGGAAAGGTGTGCGTTGTTGCAGGTGCCACCCACATCGGTGTCACTTTCCTCATCTCACCCTCCACAGTGCCCATTTCCCCCACAACAATACACACATCAGATTATTATAGCACAGTAATGTTAGATCGGGAACAGGCGCGCCATGCTTCCCAGATGTTGCTGTGGGATCGCGCCCATTTGCTGCGGCCCCGATCCGTCCCTCTCCCGGCCCAAAACCTCTTGTGTGACCAGGGCCTCAATCTACTTTCTGGGCAACTTCAAGCACTGGAGTTAAGATAAGGTGCTACAAGGATCACGGGTCACTGCAAGCTCCCAAAGTCAATTAGTCTTCACTTGCAGAGTGTACCGGGGCCTCCATCTACTTTCTGGGCAACTTCAAGCGCTGGAGTTAAGATAAGGTGCTACAATGATCACGGGTCACTGCAAGCTCTCAAAGTCAATTAGTCTTCACTTGCAGAGTGCCAAATAATGTACAAAAGTGGGTAAAGTACTAAGCCAGATTTCGCTTTAAAGATGGAGTCATTAATTCTAATTAATGTCTAATCAATCAGCTAATGAGTTCTGCCTAATGCAATAGCTTTTTTTCAACTGTTTACTTCAATTTTATCCCAGCTTTCCTCCAAGGAGCTCAGGACATTGTACGTGTGTTCACTGTGTTTTCACAACAACCCTATAAAGTAGGCTACACGCTGACAACTGTAACAACCTTACCTGTGCCATATCATCCAAACAATTGAAAATATACTTTCTCGCTTCCTTTGACTTGATCCCTGTCTCTGCCTCATGATCATCTGGTGTCTGTACAGAATAAAGAAAAAAAGTTACCAATAGTCACCTTGATATCTACATAAATCAACAAAACATTCATTGCTACTTCAAATAGGCACCACAAAAGCTGTTATCCCTTTAGGACCAGCTCCAATATTGCCTTTTCACCATATAATTTTATCCCACCTCATGTGAAATTGCAAAGGTCTGAAAGTCTTTTCAACCCATTGCTGAATCTTCACCAGAAGTAAGCTGCAAGTGTAGCAACTTGGGGGTCTTAGTTTTAAACTTTTGTGCCAGTAGAAAAGAGCAAGAGTCCAGTAACACCTTAAAGACTAACAAGATTTGTGGCTGGGGATGGGCTTTCGTGAGTCACTGCCAGTGTTCCCTCTAAGCTGAGTTAGTGTGAGCTAGCTCGCAGTTTTTTAGCCTCCGGCTCACACATTTTTGTCTTAGCTCAGGAAGGATGACTCCAAAGCAAACTAAATCGCTCGCTCACAACTTTAATGCCAGTAGCTCACAAAGTAGAATTTTTGCTCACAAGACTCCACAGCTTAGAGGGAACATCAGATGGCAATGACTCATGAAAGCTCATACCCTGGCGCCACAAATTTTGTTAGTCTTCCAGGTGCTTCTACTGCTAGACAGACTAACACAGCTACCGCTCTTGATCTATTTTATGTCAGGGTTTGTTGCCATTATTGTGCGGACATCATCATGGGATGGATCAACCTAGTCACTGCACTGGGAGTGCTACATGGCTGATGGTTGGTGCAACCGCATCTTTCCCCTCATAATGTTATCCCAGGGATAGTGTGCTGGTTAACAGAATGAGCTCCGAGCCAAGAGGTCCCCAGTGTAAATGTCCTCTCCATCATGAATTCACTAATGTGCCTCTTAGCTTCAGCCTTTTCAGTCCCCAGTCTCTCATATGGGAATAGTTTCTCCATACTGTAATATGTAAAGTGTAACGAGGGCCTGTTTTACAGGGCTCTTGTTCCTGATTCTATGTGTTGTGGGAGGGAAGTGGTTACCAAGTGACTAAGGAAACACACTCCTAAAGTTCACAGGGAGCCTATTCTTCAGCATGACATCACATCCAGGACTAAACCATGCCAGTGAATACATGGGAGTGGGGGCAACAACAGGGAGAGCCTGTGCCCCTGCTAGAGGGCCTTAATGGGCTACCTTGCCGGCTACTGTGGAAACTACGGGACAAGATCCAACAGGGCTCTTCATACGTTCAACTCATTGGGCCAAACCTTGGCTTAGGGCTGAACCTTCATCTTGAGACAGCTGAGGATCTTTATGGATTCTGTCCCATCCTGCACATGATGAGGTCATGAAGCACCCATAGAGGAATATCTTCTAGCAAGGAGGCTGAGGAGGGAGGAATGTCAACTTCATGAAGGCCTTTCCATGACTCCAATTCCAATTTTTAAGATGGCCAAGATTTGGAAGGTGCTGCCCAAGTGCGCGCCAAGGCTATACCCTCGAGCTCATGAAGTTCATGATGTTCTTATATCAGCTGTACCTCACCCCATTCTCACCATTTCAATAAGTTCATCAGCAAGATTTCAGAACTGCAAGAAGAAAACGAGGGGAAACTTCCCTACCTTTAGCCTCCACAGTGGATACGGTGAGTCTGTATCCCTGTTGAAGAACCTCGTTGTCTTCGTCCCTGCACTTAACAGATACTCCGCCGGCAAGCCCTGGGTCTGTGAAATGTATCGGATCTATAAAAGAAGGAGGAGGTCAGTGCTCATCCTGGAGGGATCTGTAGGAGGCATCCTTTCAGATGGGGAACAAGGCATTTCCAACCAAGGAAGAAAGGAAACGGAATGAAAGGGTGGATAGTTCTTTGCACATCAAGGGCTGAAAAGGAAGGCAAAGTTCCATATTTTAACAATTCATACTGTTTATTAAGAATTTTAATAATTGCGCGTTAAACAATTTGTCTTTCCTTTTGCAGTTAAAAACTCCACGGTACCCCTCCATCAGCCTTTGAAGCTTATGAACATACATCACAGATCTTGCGAATCCACAGACTGTAAAGATAAAGGAATTATGCTAAAGGTAAAAAAAGAATGTGTGTGCGCCTTCAGGGTGTGCTTTATTGGTAAAAGAGCTTTTTACAATGTTGGCTTTGATCCCCAAACATTAATTTTAAGAGGATTTGTCTGAGCAAGATGTTTTCAGGGTCAGGGCCTATCATTTTTGAAAGCCAAAACTTCCCGGCTTCCCAAGCAACCAGATGTGCTGGTCATTCCAGAGGGAGGTGTTACATCTCCAAGGGTGGTGGTGGGGAGGAGCATCCACCCAGGGATACAAGGCCTGTCCACAAGTTATAGGAACGCACATGCAGTCAGTGTACAGTATAGACTTGATTTTTCTTAATTCATGCATTGAATAATGCTCATGTTGAGAAATCCCAACAGAACAGCTGCAGGACACCCTTATTAAAGAGTACTGAGAGGCAGTGTGCTGTAATGGTTAAGAGTGTCAGACTACAAACTGGAAGACCCAAGTTTGAATCCCCACTCATGCCACGGAAGTTCACTAGGCCAGTCATACTCTCTCAGCCTAACATACCTCACAGGATTGTTGTGAGGATAAAATGGAGGAGAGGAGAACAATGTAAGCTGCTCTGGATCCCCACTGAGGAGAAAGGTGGAGTATAAATGAATTAAATGCAGGGCTATTTTTGGGCAGGAACGCACAGGAACGGAGTTCCGGCTGGCTCCCAAGTTGGCCACGCCCAGCAGGAACTCATTAGCATAACAGGTCACACCCAACAGCAGAAACTCATTAGGAGTGTGTGGCCTAACATGCAAAGGAGTTCCTGCTACAAAAAAGCCCTGGGTTTTGACAACAGACAGGGTAAACAGAATAACAAGCAAAAGGTGGGTGTGGCTGGATAACCACACTTCTGGTAACATGGGGGTGTGGCCTAATGTGCTAATGAGCTGTGCTGTCAGGGGTGTGGCCTAATATGCTAAAGAGTTTCTGCTGTTGGGTGTGGCCTATTATGCTAATGAGTTCCTGCTGGGCTTTTTCTACAAAAAGAGCCCTGATAATTTAAATGTTATGCTCAATGCATGTACAGCTCAATGATTTAAATCCCAGGTACAAACCCCTGGTTTCATTTGTGAAGTGAACATGCATCGGCTGTTTCCTACAAACTGTTGTATGCACATGCAAGCTGGTTAAGCAACAAGATATCTTATTTGTGTACTTAGCATTTCTAGGATGCTACAGAAAGATAATGAAAAAGTAGTCTCCGTGGTCACTGAACAAGGAGGTTTCACATTAGCTAGGAAGAGCAAAGCAAAGAAGGTTAACAGAAGAGTTTCAGAAGAGAGGCCACACTACCAACCTGATCATATTCTGAAGCTCCTGGATATAAAGGCCAGCCCAAGAACAGTTCTGCAATGACACAACCCAGCGACCACATGTCAATCGCTTCGCAGAAGGGTAAACCGAGGATGATTTCAGGGGCTCTGAAAGAAAAGAGAAAACATAACCTGTTACTGAAGCAGCCATTTGAATTAGGCAATAAAAAGAAAGGGGACGGGGAGAACCATTTTTGAATGGATTACGGTGCTTAGATTAGTATTTTTTGTAAAGTTGTACGACTGACACCTTTATATCGGCAGATGCTAAGTGTGACTGGAAATGCTGCATCTGTTGACTTTTTCTACCTATCAACTGGATGCAGAAAGAAAGAAAGAAAGAAAGAAAGAAAGAAAGAAAGAAAGAAAGAAAGAAAGAAAGAAAGAAAGAAGAAAGAAAGAAAGAAAGAAAGAAAGAAAGAAAGAAAGAAAGAAAGAAAGAAAGAAAGAAAGAAATTGATGATTTCTGCCTATTAGGAAGCTACTAATATCAAGGATCATCTGTTCATTTTTTTAAAATAAGACCATTACTAAATTGCCAACAAGCTAGATCTTGGGAATCTCCCGTAAGGGTAAAGATCAGTTCAGTCACCCTCCAATCCCAGTATTTGACAGATTTTTTTTTGGGGGGGGGTCTCTTTTCCCACCAGGCTCTGTTGAACCTTCATTCGCAATGAATATTTAACCATTTTCATCCCTCCCCAAAAGGCAAAATCCAGGCCTGTAGCCAGGATTTTTTAATTCGGGGGGGGGGGCTTTTGAAAACCCCGGGGAGACGCGTCCGAGGAGCGAGGGACACACTCTTCAAGTAAGCAGCCCCTCTCCCGCCTAGGCTTGCCAAGTCCCCCCGGGGGGTGGGGAAACGCCCACCCCAGAGGCCCATTCCCCGCCGCTGGCGGATTGGGCCCCGGGGGGAACCCCATCCCGATGTGCGCGTCACCAGAAAGTGACGTTAGGACGCCGGGCACACGACGATCAGAGGGAAAACTCCGCCCGGGAGTCCCCCACTGCGACTGATCAGTTGCCGCCCGGGAGTCCCCCGCTGCGGCTGAGAAACGACTTGGCAACCCTACTCCCACCCTTCCCTGCAACCAGCCAGGCATCCTTTTGGCAGGGGAGCCAAGGCTGCTTTCGTTGTCCACCTGCTGCTGCCGCAGTTCCTCCCCCCCACCACCCTGGCGTCTGCTCCTCTTCCTCCTCCTCCAGCCTAGAGAGAGTGGCGTGGGATCAGAGGGCGACATGGGGCTTGATGTTTTGCCGGCTTGCTGACAACAAAAGAGAGTGGCTGTGGCCGGTGACAGGGAGTGGCCACGGGCAGTGATGAACGCCATTAATAAAATTTTAAATGGGAAGTCGGGGGGCCTAGGCTGGATTGGAAGTCATGGGGCCTTGGTGTTAAGTGGTGGGGCCGGGCCTCGAGAGGCCCCACTATAGCTACACGCCTGGCAAAAACTTCTCTCCAGAAAGTATCTCCAATCCACACAAACAATACTTTAATGGCTGCTCAAAATGCATCTGCATTCATTCAAAGGATATCAGAATCCCTCTTACCTCTAATAGCTGTTCTTAAAAGTACTTGCCCATGATTGGAGGTTCACTTTGGATTCGGATACGAAGCTTCCAATATTGGCTTTGAAATGGATGAAATCCTTTCCAAAGGTCCTTAAAATTAAGTTGTCCAAGCTATTCCAACTCTGAAAAAGGGTGAGCTCCGAAATTGGCTCAAGCTGGCAGCCTGCCATTGGGCAAGTACTTTTGAGAGCAGCTGGGTTTTTGCAACTTAAAAGTTGAGCAAGTGCAATTAAGAACACCTGGAGATTTAGGCTAATATAATAACAGACTTTTGAAAGTTGATTTGGACTTGGATCTTACATTTTGTTTGTGGTGGAATAGTCTGTTTTTGATTATTGTATACCAGAAACTCATCAATCATAGAGAATTATAGACCATCATTTGTATACAACAGCGATGTATACACTTTAATTCTATTTTCACAAAAACCTCTTATAACTGTGCAGTACAATTGTATTCAGTCTAATATCCATTTTTGCCTAGTCTGTTTTTGATTATTGTATACCAGAAACTCATCAATCATAGAGAATTATAGACCATCATTTGTATACAATAGTGATTTATACACTTTAATTCTATTTTCACAAAAACCTCTTATAACTGTGCAGTACAATTGTATTCAGTCTAATATCCATTTTTGCCCACTATTTTGTCATGGTTTTATTTTTTCTTTGTTGTATCCTCTAGGTGAGGACTGGAGATCTCTCGGAATTAGAGCTGATCTCCATACGACAGAGATCAGTCACCCTGGAGATAATGGCTGCTTTGAAGGGTGGACTCTGTGACATTGTATCCCATAGAAATCCCTCTCTTCCCGAAACCCCACATCCCCCAGGTTCCACCTCCAAATCTCCAGGAATTTCCCAAGCCACAGGTAGCAACCCAATCTGACTTGATTTGTGTTAACCACCTTCATTTATGGCTTTCTATCCCTCCTCTGTACCTTCTCCCCTTTGGGAAACAGATTTTGTTTTAGCAGTGTTCCGCTTATTTTGTGACTCCAATCTTGTTTTGTTCCAGTCTTTTAAATTGTTTTTCGGAGTATCATTAAGAGTTTGTATTGCTTTTCGCTACCTCTGATGGCTGAGGAGCTCCACATAAATCATTATAATAAAATAAACAATGGGGCTAAAGGGAGGAGGGGAACAGAAATGGGGTAAGGGCTGGTGTAGAGAGTGAGGCACAGAAGATCCCCCTTCAAAACATAGGGTTGCCAGTTCCAGGTTGGGGAATACCTGGAGATTTTTTTTGGGGGGGAGCCTGAGGAGAGCACGGTTTGGGGAGAGACTTCAACAGGGTATAATGCCATAGTGTCCACCTTCCAAAGTAGCCATTTTCAGTAGGGGAACTGATCTCTCTTGCCCAGATATCAGTCGTAACAGCGGAAGATCTCCAGCAACCGCCTGGAGGTTGGCAACCCTATGACCACCAGGAGAAGCTGGACAAGGGGGCAGGAGCCTTGAGCCTCTCTTGGCCAAAGCTCTCAAAAGGCATCACTGTTTTATAGTCTGTACTGCTTATTTTTACTTGAAGAAACAGGTTTTCAGCTTGGAATCTTGGGTGGCTTGACATATCTATACAACCCCTATGGGTAGCAGCAAGAATCTTTGTGAACTGTCTGGAAAACACATCCTTCTGATGTAAAATAATCAATATGAACATCCTGTAACCATCCATTTGATCACGGTTCAGATCTCAGAAGGGAATACCACAACTTTCATGAACACCAGATAGCATTAGCTTCAAAAGGAATTGCTCACTTTCCCCCCTTCCTTGTTCTCCGTGTATGCAGGTTGCATCATGATACATGTAAAGGGATGTGCATGTGTCCCCCCCACACACACTACTGTGGAGTTACCGTTTCATCTGATAGCTTACTTGACCACAGGTACTGGCTTCCCCAATGTAGGCAGCTCACTTCATTGAAATACAACTAGCCCTAAAAAGACTTTCTCTGCTAACGTATCAGTGCAACTACACAGAGCCAATCACTAGTCTGCTGTTTGGGGAAATGCACAGACCATTGTACAGCTTGGTCCCCTGGTTTGCTTTGTGTGGGCAAATTTGTTTCTATAAAGACACGCACCCCCTAGAAGCCATATGGTCCAGATTCCTAAGGAATATATTTAGTGTCCCTCACTGTGCACCAAATGCAATCCTTAAAATAGAGGAAAAGAAGAGATTGGATTTATACCCCGCCCTTCACTACCCAAAGGAGTCTCAGAGTGGCTTACAATCTCCTTTCTCTTCCCCTCCCCACAACAGACACCCTGTGAGGTAGGTGGGGCTGAGAGAGCTCTGATAGAAACTACTCTTTCGAGAACAGCTCTGAGTGAACTGTAACTGACCCAAGGACACGACAGCAGCTGCATGTAGAGGAGTGGGGAATCAAACCCGGTTCTCCCAGATTAGATAGCCCATGCTCCTAACCAGTACACCAAACTGAAGTCGGGGAAAGTATTGCTAGAGGTACACAGCTGGTATCTGGCAATATGCCTTTGGTTTAAGATAAACTTTAATCTAATGGATTAGCCCCCTTAATCCTTCTAGATACCTACCACTCAGATTGGGTGGTCACCATCAAAAACAAACTACAACTATACGACTTTTCCCCCTCAGCAATTTGCCACCTTGGGCCCTTGGGAGCCAAAGAAATAATAAAACAACCAATTTGGGATACATGTCTCCAAACCGTTAGAGCTTGTGTACGCCTCTATCTGGCGGTAGAAATTACATTCGAAACTTTGTCCCAGAGAATTATTCACAAGGAAGCTGATAACTCAGTCTATCAACACCTAGCAAGTATAGGAAGGTTTTTAAATTGGGGCTTTTAAAAATGTTTACGTCTATATGCTGTATATACTTGATGCAGACTCTGTCGTTCGTTGCTTGATCTCTGGATTGTAAATGGAGAATGAATGGATGGAATTGTATGGGTCTTTCCTTATTAGCCTTCCACAGAGGCTGCTGAAAAAAAAATATGCCAGATCCCTTTATACTTGATCTTTTTTTATATTAAGTGCACAGGGCTTGTGCCAGGGAATGGCACAGACAACATAATGTACAACTGTCCTGCAGTTTACCTCTCTCAAGCTTCTTGTGCTGAGATGGGGAGGTCGGGTGCAGTGTCATTTATTCTCTCCCCCCCCACACCCCCTACATGTTTCCAGTGACATAAAAATGTACTCTTTGACAGGACAAGGACTCTGGGCCAGGTGGTGTAAGAGCCAAGCTATACAATTAGTAACAGTAACAGTAGTAGATCAAGATGGGTAGCCATGTTAGTCAGTCTGTGGCAGCAGAAAAGAGTAAAAGTCCAATAGCATCTTAAAGACTAACAAAATTTGTGGTAGGGTAGGAACTTTTGTGAGTCACTGCTCACTTCTTCAGAAGGTGCTATTGGACACTTACTGTTTTCTACAGTAATCACAAGCAAGTACTTCTACTGCGGTGGCTTAGAGGTTAAGACATTGAGCTGCAGACCAAAAGGTTGGTAGTTCAGCAGTTCGAGACCTGAGTGTACCGCATGATGGAGTGAGCTCCCGTCTCTGACCCAGCTCCTGCCAACCTAGCAGTTCGAAAGCAAGAAATTGCAAGTAGATAAATAG
>NW_015173130.1:350386-361053 GCF_001447785.1 Gekko japonicus
GTATGCTAATGAGTTCCTGCTGCTGGGTGTGGCCTATTATGCTAATGAGTTCCTGCTGGGCTTTTTCTACACAAAGAGCCCTAGGAAAGAGTAACAGTCCAATAGCATCTTAAAGACTAACAAAATTTGTGGTAGGGTAGGAACTTTTGTGAGTCTTCAGAAGGTGCTACTGGACACTTACTCTTTTCTACAGTAATCGCAAGCAAGTACTTCTACCGTGGTGGCTTAGAGGTTAAGACATTGAACTGCAGACCAGAAGGTCTGTAGTTCAGCAGTTCAAGACCCGAGTGCCGCATGATGGAGTGAGCTCCCGTCTCTGACCCAGCTCCTGCCAACCTAGCAGTTCGAAAGCAAGAAATTGCAAGTAGATAAATAGGTATCACTTCAGAGGGAAGATAACAGTGTTCCGTGCACCTTGGCGTTTAGTCAGGCTGGCCACATGGCCACGGAAACCTCTTCGGACAGCGCTGGCTCTTCGGCTTGGAAACGGAGATGAGCACCGCCCCCTAGAGTCAGATTTGACTGACTTTTGAGCAAGGGAAATTGTTACCTTTACCTTTACTTCTGCCACTGCTACTAGGGTTGCCAGCTCCAGGTTGGGAAATACCTGGAGATTTTCGGGATGGAGCTTGAGGAAGGTGGGGTTTAGGGAAGGGAGAGACTAGTGCCATAGTCCACCTTTCAAAGAGCCCATTTTCTCCAGCTAAACTGATCTCTGTTACCTGGAGATCAATTGTAATCTCAAGAGATCTCCAGCCACAACATGGAGGTTGGCAATTCTAACTACTACACCACCACCACCACTACTACTACCAGAAAAGAACAAGAGTCCAGTAGCACCTTAAAGACAAAATATGTGGCAGGGTATGAGCTTTCGTGAGTCGCTGCTCACTTCTTCAGATAAGACAGATACAAACAAAAATGGCTACCCATCTTGATCTTCTACTACTACTACTACTACTACTAGTAGTAGTAGTAGTAGTGTTGGTGCTGGTGGTACTAGTAGTAACAATAATATGTTCCAGTTAGGGACAGAGGAGTGAATCAAATGTTTTGAAGACTCTCTGATAGCCTTTTTAAAAAATATACAAACATTCAGTCTGCCGCCTGAAGTCTGCAATGGTACAGTCCAACAAAAGATACATGAATGTGACCCTAGAGACTGGACAGTTTTGATCAACCTTTCAGATCTAAGGGGCAGAACTGGCACAATGAGTGACTCTAGATAGGGCAGGCACAGACATTCTTTTCCACATTAGGCAATTAAGTAATACCCACTGATATTTCTGGAAGCCAGTTACAATACTGTCTATTTGTTATCACGTTCCTTGGCGGTGAGTTCCACACAGCAATTGTGAGAAGTCTGGGGTAAAGGAAATTTCCTTTCACTTATTACTGGTTTATTATTTATTAATTTCATCACATGCTTTCCAATTCATATACTATGCCAAATAATAAGGGAGGTTTTGCACTTGTCTTTAAAAGTGCTTTTTGAACCTCATCTAGTAATGCAAAACCTACACTTGCTAGAATGTGTATGCAATTTAAAACAGCTCTTTTCCAACTTATAAAACTACATTAACAGCATGTATATAAGTACCATAGGAGATGCTCAGAGGCAGGGAGAACACAGATTTTCAGATGATCTTACTAGCAAAATAATACCTTTTTTTTTTGGTCAGGGAAGGCATTACTGAAGAGAAATGTTTTGAGAATTCAAATAGGTAAAAAGCTAAAGCTCTGTCCACTGCACTGCATACTACTGCAACATTATTTACCTGCTGTATGAAGTACATTTCACATGTGGGGTGATTATCTGACAGCTATGTTCACAGGAAGATTGTGTCCTGCTGGATGGCTATGTAATAATTCTCACCATACAGAGTTGTACAGTTTTTATTTAAAAGACAAAGTCTGGCAACACTGACCAAGAGAAACCAGCCAAAAATTAAAGTTATCTTCAGCCCTCAGAGTGGCTTTAAAACCAAGGGCAGCTACAATCAGCTGCCCTTATCCTCAGTTTTCAGCACTCTGTACCCCCTTCCACCCCCCAGGTAAATTATTGCAGTCAGGAAAGACTCGGACCAAAGTGTCTGTGATGCGCAGAGACTCGCCCATTCTCCCCTTCTACTCCTTACTCCCCCCTGGGATTCAACCACAGCAGGACTGGTGTCTCTGTGGCAACTGTCTCACCTTGGTATGGGAACACAGCCTCGCAAGCTACCACAAAACAAGCAGGCTGGGCTGGGCCCTTGACTCACTCTGCGTTGCTCACTATTCCCCTGATGAAGAAAGCCCACCTCGCTATTGGTTCGTGCCAGACATGGGACTTTATGCCAACGTTCTGCTTGCCTCTGGCAGAATATTTACTTTAGTGACCCAGCTCTGTGGCAGAGTAATTTCATTGTCTGGTGTTTCCGTCAGTGAAATTAATTACTCCTCCAGCTCACCAGGTCCCTTGCCCACACATCACAGGACATTAAAAAACAACTGCCAGAGAGCTTTCGTTCCCACAGTTTGGGCTGCTTTGGAGCTAGGCTTCTACGGAATATTAAATCTGTTTTCCACTACTCTCGAAGACCTCCCGTGTCCTACTGATACGGCAACAAATTGGGTTGCCTCAGTTCTTCATTAGGCAGGTATAAGTCTCTTTTTACCAATAATCCACACAAACCCCATATGATTAAAGCTTGCAGCTGTTCTGACATATTTGAAAATGTAATGGCCCCAAATTGTTTTTTTTAAAGAACCCAAAACTTAGAAACAAGGCAACAAGAAGTACAAATGTACTATGGGCACGATCACAGGCAGAATTAGCCGTGCCGTAGGCGCGAATGCCAGGCGGATTTTAAGGGTGCGATCAGATGCCAACATCTGCCAAGTATCCCGCTCCCATCGGCAACCCGTTTTGCTCCACTGCAGAAGCAGAGTAAATAGACACCGAGGAAAACCCTGTAGCAAACGGGTTTGCTACGGGCTAGGAATGGATTTTCCCCAGTGTGATCGTGCCAGTGCGCTTCCATGGCATCGAGATGGTCTGATCGGGCCATCCCAACTCCATGGCGTTGTTCCCCCCCCATTTTGGTATGCACATCATCATACACTGCATAGGGAGCACTCGGTATGGAGATGTGAATAATTGATCTCTCGTTGAAGCGCACTGGAATTTCTACGCAGCAAAAAAAATAACCCTGACTCACCCGCGGTTGCATCTGGGCCACCCCTGCAGCTCCCAGGGACTGTGTGATTGCGCAGATGCAGGTCAAATTCCTGTGGAGCAAATAGCCTCCCCCCCCCCCGCATTATCTCACGCGTGTGAACGTAGCCTTTGTCTATCAACTCCTAAGATTTCTCAGTTCAAGAAGGGCTCATTATACTTCTGAGAGTAACAATTTCTGAACATTGTACTATAAATTCAACATGCTCACTAAATTGTAGCTTAACATCTGTCATCTTTATGAAAGTGATATACCAATTATGTTAATTGCATGCCACTAAAATATGCAAATTAGCTGTGTCTCCCTGGCTCAAGATGTTTGTGATGGGACCTTCTGTACCATACAAGTTGCCCATCCCTGCCCCATAAGCCATTTACAGCCTGCATGTCATGGTATCTTGGTTTTATCTCAGCTTTGAAAATGGCATTTTGTCTTGACATTTTCCTAGTTCAGCCATTTGATCCATTTGCCAGGGACTTGGGATTTTGTAGGTCATGCAAAGTGGAGCCACAGCTGCTAAGCCTGAAGAGTGAAATATTTAATATGAAGAGTCTCCCCCTCTCCTGATTTTGTGCTTTCATATAAAACCGCCTTTCTTGCTGAGACTCAAGTTGGATTATGACCATGAAACACTTCCTTTGAAAGGGCCACTTATCAAGTACTATCTATGCACAGCCAGCATAGTTGCTCTGAGACAGTGTAGAACAGAGACTAAAGCATTGCATTTGGATAGCAGGAACTCTCCTCAGTGCATAACTACACATTACATTTTCCTCACATTCACCCCAGATCATGGTGATCAGACTCGTGCTCAGATCCTGTGGAGGCAGTTCATATTGTGACTGCATTGCTTAAGGAGGCGATCGTAAGCTCCCCTGCCCGTGCCATTTTCCCAACTTGAAAGGACGAAGGGGGGGGGAGAGTATTAATTGCCATATGGAGGGAACCACATGGGCTGCCAATTTCGGCTCTTCAAAATGGTGATGGGGGGAACAGGCACTCCTCATCCCCCCCCCACATTCTGTGGTCCCCACCAGGATTGCTCCCCCATGGCATTTTGAAGAGTTAAAAAACTCTAACATGGCACCATACCCCCATGGCAGATATGGAGATGAGGTATCATCTAGTTTGGCCATTAGAGAGTGGCCCTGGGAGAATTCTCTCTTATACCAGTTGGGGTGGATTGGCCATTCTGT
Organism: Gekko japonicus; assembly: GCF_001447785.1. NCBI lineage: Eukaryota > Metazoa > Chordata > Lepidosauria > Squamata > Gekkonidae > Gekko > Gekko japonicus. Next base: position 354,801 of record NW_015173130.1, read on the forward strand.
GCCTCCCCCCAACTCAGTTCATCCCTGACACCAATGATTTTCCAACTTATTCTGGCAAGCCTATGGTGAAAGACCATAGGAAGAACCATATATTCCTCTCTGAGCTCCTTAGAGGAAATATGGGATAGAAATTTAATAGATTAAATACCTTTGACACTAGCATTCCTGAGATGACTTGGCTTATGACGCTAGAACAGACATAGTCCCCCCCCACTACCAGTTTTGTCCTGCAATGCACAGCTGGATACGTTCCAGGACCATACTGTCAGTTAAATCTAGGTAGTGTACAATTTGAATAGAATGTGTGGTTCTGGAATGTTCTCCATGATCTCCTGCAAAATATAAAGGTTCTGGTGGACACTCAGTCATCTTTGAGCAGATAAAACGACCCTTCCTTCAAAGTAGGGAGTTTGAAAATCACTGTCTTGAGTCTGGTGAACACAAACAGGAGAATGTGCTGGCCTGGCCTGGGAAATTCCTGGAGATGGTACCTGTGGAGAGGAGAAATTGTTGAGGGATTTCACCTAGCATCTATGGCAGGGGTGTCAAACATGCGGCCTGGGGGCCGGATCAGGCCCCTGTAGGGCTTCTATCAGGCCCGCAGTGGAACTGGCTGTCTTCTGCTTCTTCTTCCAGTTCTGCTGCTGCTGCGTCATCGTAGGTTTGCAGCTTACAGATACACACCTGAACAGCATACTCAAGATTGCAACAGCACAGACATTTTGATGCAATAATTCAGAGCAAGAGGTGTCAGTTATCAGACCCTGTTAAATAAACAAAATATTGCAAGAGTGCTAATGTTTTAAGTGTGTTTTTATTTTAAGTAAAAAAAAACCTCTGTGTTTGTGTCCTTTATAAAGTTTATATCTCCGCTACCTGGCATTACATTTTATGACACACATGGCCCGGCCCAACAAGGTCTCATATTTATGTCAGATCTGGCCCTCATAACAAATGAGTTCGACACCCCTGATATATGGTATACAGCCCTGTAGCCAGGAATTTTTTCGGGGGGTGCTGGAGTCAATTAAATTAAATAAATAAATGGTGCTTGAATGCCTTTGCAGAGCCAGCCCTTAAAGGCCTCTGCCTTGCCATTCTGCTTCCAGCCCCACCGAACTGGGCTCTCTCCCGCCTGTGCGCTTCTCTCCCCAAGTCCAAGCTTTTTGAACGGAGGCTTTGCAGCAACCGCAACCAGCCAAGGGAGGCTGAACAAGCCAGGGGGGTGGTATACCACCAAGTTTGTGCTTTGAAGCTGCCATTTTTTCCAGGGGAACTGATCTCTGTGGTCTGGAGACCAGTCGTAATTGTAGGTAAGGTTCCAATTTCCCCCTTTGTGGCAGGAAACCACCTGCTGCCTACCTCAGCTGAGCGGTGGAAGGAAACTGACCGGCCAAATGGAGGGGGCACGATCGCTCATCCCTATATGGTAACACAACTTCCAGGGTCCCCCCAGAAGTTGTATCACTGCACTAGGACAACAATTGCACACACCTCCTTCAGTAAGTTCCCACCTCCCCCCATCTGCACTGGTTGCCAGGTGGCACCCCTAACCTTGGGAGAACTCCTGGCGCCACCTGGAATTTGGCAATTCGAGATGGTAGTGAGGCAGCAGAGTGCAGGGGTGGTAACATGGACTGTATCATGTCAAACTTCAGAGGGAGGGTTTCCATTTTTCAAAGTTCCTCTACATTGATAACTCTCTTTAACTGAAAAACGAGCACAGCATACAAAGGGCTAGGCCAGAACTTTGCCCCCCCCCACTTGCTCATGTTTTTATTTGCAGTATGTTTCTACAGCCTAGTGTATCACTTCATGATTCTACCAACTCACTCTGCTGCTTTGTATGAAAGACAACAGGCAAGTTTTGTTTGCAGGGTTGTATCTGGGACACCCCATTCACACATGAAGCCATTGCTACTTTCTGCCACAACATGACAGACACACATATGTGAACCAGGCCTTATTCCTGCAGCGAAACTATGTGCAGGATTGCACCCAAAATAGCCAGTTGCTGACACCAGCTTCTTCCTCTTAAGCATTCCAAGCTTTTCTCAACAGCCTCTTGGGGTCACAAATGGCTGTTAAAGTTGAAATCGTATTCCCACAAGTCAATTGACTGTCTTTTACTTTCCTTTGGGAGGTTAAGAATTCAGAAGACTTCAATTAACTGAAATGAATGAAGTCAGACAACATTCAGGAGCCGGTTTCAGTAATACAGACTAAATATAATGTGCGGCAACTATATCTTCACCAATGACATGGTAACTGCTAGCCCTCTGTTCCCATAACTCAAATGTTATGTAATTGTGGGTGTCGAAGAGAGGTGAGGGGCAAATTTAGCTGCACTTTCCCAAGCATAGGAGCTGTTATTTCTGTCTTTTTTAAAAAAAGAGAGGGCAGGTTACCCAGCAGTTACTTTTGGCCTTGATAAGTATAATTTACCAAGTGGTTTCGGGAGCCTGTAATTACTACAGAGTATTTAATAGCAAATAAGCCACGGAGCCTGTGATTGAAAATTCCACCTTGGCCCTTCTGTGCATGACACCTGCTATTAAGGCTACAGGAGTAGCCAAAGTCCAAAAGACTTGCCTTCTGTGAAAGCTCGCCCCAAGGGGTTATCACAGACATTCCTCCAAAGGAAGGCTAGCTTCTGTGGTTATGGTGCTGATCTCACTGAGGATCTGGGCAGACACCCCTCACCGAATCCTGTTTTGTTTTTCCTTGCATTTTAATTAGGAGGGAGGCAACCTGGGGGCTCCTTTCTGCGATGGTTCCACCCAAAAGGTGGCCTCCCATGTTGACCATCTGCCAGGTAGGCAACTGAACAGGGAATGTTTGCCTCCTCTGCAGTGCTGGGGGTGCTATTTGATCCTCTCCCTGGGACTCCACATATTGTTCTGGGGCTTGCCTCCCTGGAAGTGGCGGCTGCAGTTCTACCTTTCTCTTGGGAAACAACATCAGCAAGAAAGAGAATGGGCTTTTTAAAAAATCAATGACCTTTGGGAGAACAAATTGTGTCGTTCCCCCCCCCCAATCATCTATCCAGAGGTTCCCAAACTTATTCGACCCACTGCCCCCTTTTCAGAAAAAAAATTACTCAGCGCCCCCCTGGAAATCTACCTTCAAGAAGTGGACAAAAAGATGCAGTTTGTGGATCTGCACCGTTCCAGCCCACCTGGATCGTTCCAGCATCCCCCAGGGAGCGGTATTGCCCACTTTGGGACCCACTGGGGGGGGGGGGGGGCGACAAACCCCAGGGATATTTCACGGGGGGGGGGAGAACCAAACTCCAGGAATATTTGACTCAAATACAGAGAGTTTAATTAATTAATTAATTAATTAATTACCCACACCTTTTCACCATAGGGGACTCAGTTGCCGTCTCCAGGTTGGGAGATTCCTGAAGATTTGGAGATGGAGTCTGGAGAAGGCAGAGTTTGAGGAGGGGAGGGACCTTAGTGGGGTATAATGCCATAGAGTCTACCCTCCAAGGCAGTTGTTTTCTCCAGGGGGAATTACCTCTGTCATATGGAGATGAGCTGTAATTCCAGGAGATCAAAAGGTCCCACTTGGAGGATGGCAACCATAATAATCTGAGCATTTATAAATGACGGTTAGAGTTTGTCTGCAAAAAGGATGTTCAATCGTGATCCAAAGTGTGTTTGAAAACTATGGACTGCGTTGACCACGGTGAGATGTGATGTCTGTACTGAGCCAACTATGGATAGGCAAAAGTCTATTAATGCAATTTATTAGCACCAACTAACCTATCACAAAAGAAACTGTTGAGTTCTTCAGGACTTTTCATTAAGATAGATGCTCAATACACCCCTGCAAAAAAAAACTGGGGGTGGGGAGAATATGATAGTTAAGACACAGGGAAATACTCCCTGCGTCTGCAGTTTCAAGTGCCTTAAAATAGGATCTGTTGCGGACATATTTCAGGCAGCACTGGGTTGCTTGGGACAAAAAAAACACTGTTCAAGGCCATGCTCCCTATAAAAAATATACGTTTGAATTAGGGTTACCAAGTCTGGCCTGTGAAATACCTAGAGATTTGGGGGCAGTGCCTGTGGAGGGGGAATTTTGGGAGTAATTTCACCTACAATCTATGGTATACCATGAAGTTTGCCCTCTAAAGCTGCAACTTGCTCCAGGGGAACTGATCTCTGTAGTCTGACCAGCTGTAATCCTGAAAGAATTTACAGCCCCACCTGGTTAAATTGGGAACTGGCAAAAATTTCTCCCCCCCCCCTTCCACTGGCAGAAAATTACCACTGGATCCAATGGTTTAAGACCAGCAATAAATTCAGTATCTCCCCAGCACATAAGAACATAAGAGAAGCCAATGTTGGATCAGGCCAATGGCCCATCCAGTCCAACACTCCATCACACAGTGGCCAAAAATACCAGGTGCCATCAGGAGGTCCAGCAGTGGGGTCAGGACACTAGCAGCCCTCCCACTGTTGCCCCCCCCTGCACCAAGAATACAGTGCATCACTTGCCCCAGACTGAGAGTTCCTATCTATACCTTGTGGCTACTAGCCACTGATGGACCTCTGCTCCATATATTTATCCAATTCCTTCTTGAAGCCATCCATGCTTGTAGCCACCACCATCTCCTGTGGCAGTGAATTCCATGTGTTAATCACTCTTTGGGTGAAGAAGTACTTCCTTTTATCTGTTCTATCCCAACTGCTCAGCAATTTCATTGAGCACCCATGAGTTCTTATATTGTGAGCACTCACTGGAACACACAGAACTAGGGTTGCCAGGTTCTTCCTGGCCACTGCCAGGGGGTAGGGTTGCCAACTCCAGTTTGGGGAACTCCTGGAGATTTGGAGGTGGAGCCCGAGGAGGACAGGGACCTCAGTGGGGTACAATGCCATAGAGTCCATCCTCCAAAGCATCCATTTATTCCAGAGGAACTGATCTCTGTAGTCTGGAGATGAGCTGTAACTCCAAGGGATCCCCAGGTCCCACCTGGAGGCTGGCATCCCTAGAGCCCTTCTAAGATGTAGAGCAAGAGAAAAACATTATGCTCCTTCTATTAACAAAGCTTAAGACTAATATCAGATAATACAGTAGGTTAATGGAAGACAAGTGGGTAATATCCCCTAGTGTTGGGGAGGGGCATGCAACTCCCATAAACAAAATCCCATCTTCCTCCCTTTAAGAATCCCTCTCACAGTTAGGCAGTTTCCCAGCCTCTCTGTTTCCACAGCAGCAAGGGGGCTTCACTGGTTGTCTCTCTTTACTTATAGCAGGGCTACTACGCTAGGCATGTTTTCATTGAATGCCTGGGAACCTAAATGGGGTTAAAGCAGTCTTTGATAGTGCTAACTGTGGCTAAGCTTTATGTCTAAAGATTTGCCTGAGACCTCGCAGGCCTGATTTAAACATGGAAAAGCAATGTCCCCTGGGACTTTTTGCACTTGCAGGAAATCCCGTTGAAAGTGGGCTGCTACCTATGCAAAACATCTGAGGTCCCTACCACACCGCAGGAAAAAAACCGGGCAAAGTGCAGCTTTTAAAAGCCGCACCAAAATAGAGACAGGGGATCCGTGGGATCCCGCCGCGGCGCCATTGCTCCCCGGCACGATCAGATGCTGGGGAGGAAGCGACAGTCGGGAGGGGGAGGCTGCCGAACTGCGCATGTCTGAGCATGCGCAGTTCGGCCAGGAGCCGGGGATGAGCCGGCGGAAGGACGCGCCGGCGATCCCACGGCCAGCCTTGATGCGCCCTTTCCCAAAGAACCACCTAGGTAGGTGGTTTATTTTTGATGCGGGGTTTTGGGTGGAAGGGCCGGATCGGGAACGGGCGCGCCACGCTTCCTAGATGTTGCTGTGGGATCGCGCCCGTTTGCTGTGCCCCCGATCCGTCCCTCTCCCAGCCCAAAACCTCTCGTGTGACCGGGGCCTGAGTTTTAAATAGGCACCTAATGAGTGCAAAGATCAACTAAAAAGTGCTCAGCCTTCAGTTGCTATCACATTTAAATCAGGCCTCAGGCAGTTTCACACCCTGAGCGAATCATCTGAATCTGGGTTTTCCTGCTTCCAAACCCAACACCCTGATCCCTGCACTACACTAGGGTTGCCAAATCTGATATTCTTACTGGCGGATTCTTACTGGCGGGGGATCCTCCGGCCGGTCCGGGAGCCGCTGGGGGATGCGCGCGCGCGCGCCGCCAGGACGTCACCCGGAAGTGACCTCACACGCTGGGCGGGGCCACGCCGTTTGAGGGGAAAAC
>NW_015173130.1:361401-378821 GCF_001447785.1 Gekko japonicus
CTGGAAGATTATTTTTTTGGGGGGGGGGAGCCTGGGGAGGGCGGGGTTTGGGGAGGGGCGGGCCCTCAGCAGTGTACAATGCCACACAATCCACCCTCCAAAGCAGCCATTTTCTCCAGAGAAACTGATCTTGGGCCACTTTCCCATTACAGTTCTAAACGGATGTTATCCGTTGTTGGCCCGGCTCTGAGTAAAGCGATATAGGGACGGGGGTTTCATACAGCAAATTTCATTCAGTTAGCGAGCCTTCTCTGAAGTACTGTGGCCATTCAGGGGAGGGGCCGTGGCTCGGGGTAGAGCATCTGCTCGGCATGCAGGAGGCCCCAGGCTGAATCCCCAGTTGAAATGATCAGGTGGAAGGGGATGTGAAAGTCTTCTGCCTGAGATGCTGGCGAACTGCTGCCAGTCTGCGTAGACGACACTGATCTTGAGGGACCAAGTGTCTGATTCAGTATAAGGTAACTTCATCTGTGTCACTATCCCAAACAGCGCTGCTCCCCTTCCTGCCACCCTTTTCCACCGCACGGTCTTTCTCAAACTTTTTTTTAACGTTCCAAGTTGAGTGCCATAGCACTAGACCAAAAGAGCACTTCAGTGCTGCAGTGACACCTGCCTATCTACGGCCCCGGTCATACGGGCGGGAAAATGCGGGGGGGAAGCGTGGCTGTTTGCACCGGAGGAAAATAACGCGCGGTTGCGTGACCAGACGTCCCTTCGAGGTCCCGTGGTTAGGGGGCAGGTGTCGATCACACGATGATCCTGCAGCACGGCAAAGAAGCGGTGCGGCGCAATCACACCAGCAATCGCTAGGCACCGCTTCCGTGGCAAACAGGATGGTTTTTTTTTTAACTGAAGTTTGTGCATACGCATGACTGAGCAATCGTATCTGCACATGCAAAGGCGAGTGGTGGGCTTACCGGAGAGGGCGACAGACGCTTCCGGACCCCAACAGAGCTCTGAGGCATAGCCAATGGAGGGGGAGGTGGGCCCCCTCATCACAGCCGCTCTAACCGCCTGCGCGACAGTGGCCATAGCGACCCTCCAGAGGCAGCAAGCCTGGCTGCAGTGGGAGGGGGCCTCTTTGTGCGCATGTGCCGTTGGGCGCTTGTGCGCATCCTGTGGAGACTTGGGGGGGAACCTTTCGCGACGGGACATGGGCAGGCGCTGGATGCCACGGGATTCCACCGGAAACGCGATCAGGCGCCCGCCCTTGCCCCGTGGTTTCCGGAAACTAGTACCTCGGAGGTACTAGTTTTTTTACCCCACATCTTCGGTGGGAAGCCTCAGGTTCGGCACGGGAGCTCTACGCTTCCCAGATGTGGCGCTGTGATCGCGCCCGGAAAATCTGCCTATCTTCTGTCTCTGTAGCGTGGCTAATGTTCCGTGTGACCGCAGCCTACTATGAGCTAACTGAGAAGTTACTTCCATATGCATGAAACTAGGCAATCCCCCCCCCTTCTAGCAACCCCCCCCCCAAGTGAACCACAGCAGTATAGATGCCTATTTTATTCCCTGCGACACATCCAAATAAATAGATGTGTTTCCCTGAAAGGTCTATGAGCAGTCTAATTGCATTAGGCTAGGTATACAAATAGACATACCTTGTAATGTAGACAAGAGACTGGAAGGGAAACACCTGTTCATTTTAAGAGGAACTAGAGGGAAGCATACACACCACACACAAAGGCTGAAGCCTTGAGCTGCAGAAAACATCACAGCTGTTCTCGGAAACAAGACAAAAGCTTTTGTTATGGTTGTCCCCCCCCCCTCCTGACACTCCCCTTTCCCCCTTCATGTTGTTTAGTGAAAACAAAGATTGAAATTTCACAGGCAAAACTACTGGCAGCAGCCTGTAAATCTCAGGGGATGGAACCCGGAGAGCAAAAGACTTCTAGGGAAGAGAAAATGGATCACAACGACACTCTTTTATCAATCACGGAGCCTATCACTTAACACTTTGCTTATGAAAGGACAGCATACAAAGCCACCCACCATCCACAGGTGACCCCCCCCCTTCCAAACTTGAGGGAGAAGGGATTCAAATGGCCACAAATCCGGCATACTACTTAATAAATCATTTGATTTTATGCATATGATTCAGTGGTGGGAAAGAACTAAACCCATGAAGTGTTCTGCAGAACCAACACCTAGAACATGCTGTAGTGACAGACTGTAGAGTTCAGAGTGTTAAGGGATGGATAATTTGTGGATGATTACATGGTGGCTCAAGTGTTTAAGACGCTGAACTGCAGGCTGTGGAAGGTCGGTAGTTCAGCAGTTTGAGACCCGAGTGTGCCGCATGACGGAGTGAGCTCCCATCTCGTTCCAGCTCCTGCCAACCTAGCAGTTCGAAAGCAAGAAATTGCAAGTAGATAAATAGGTACCACTTCAGTGGGAAGGTAACAGCGTTCCGTGCGCCTTGGTGTTTAGTCATGCCGGCCACATGACCACGGAAATGTCTTCGGACAGCGCTGGCTCTTCGGCTTTGAAACGGAGATGAGCACCGCAACCCTAGAGTTGGACTCGACTGGCTTTCGAGCAAGGGAACCTTTACCTTTTTACATGGCCTTAGTTTGTTCTACAGCAAGGCTTACAGACTGTTGTAATCAGGCTAGCGTGATCCGGTTAGATCTCGGAAGCTAAGCAGGGTTGGCCCTGGCTAGTATTTGGATGGGAAACCTCCAAGAAATACCAGGGTCATGATGCAGAAGCAGGCAATGACAAGCCACTTTTGAACATCTCTTGCCTTGAAAACCCTATGGGGTTGCTATAAGTCCACTGTGACTTTATGACCCCCAAAAAAGTGCAGAGTTACATGCAGCTAAGTCCACTGAAACCAATGGGCTCAGAAAGCTGTAACTCTGCTTAGGATTCCACTGCCTGTTCATATTAAATTTGTTTTGAGATGTTTCTTGGCCTCTTTATCTTCATGAATGAACTCAGAAATATTACACATGCCTTGGAACTTGAGGCACACAGAGAAAAACTGCTACTATGTACAGCCAAAGAAACACAGCAACTCTACCCTATGCATTTGAACTAAAGAACTATACCTTCAGGGGCAGAAGCTGTTTCCCAGCATCCTTTGGGTTCAATACAATGGCTATGACCAGCTAGATACCATTCCTGGCCTCTTCAGACAGGGTCACTGTAAGAGTTTGCTAGTTAGTCTCAACTCTTCGTGGATCAAGTCAATAAAGTTCGTTGTTGTGGCTCCTGTGCAGTCCTACACTGGGTAGTGCACTAGCACAGACTCCTCGCTGAAATTTCCAGAGCTTTCGAGAAGATTAGGATCACCCTTCCTTCCCTTGCTTTTCCCCACCAAAACTGTCACATGACCAGGAGGAGAGGCCCTGGTACCGCAGTTCTTTTTTTGCTACTGCAGAGAGAGGACCTCCATTACTAGGGCTGCCAAGTGGGGGCGGGTGGTGGGTAAACCCCCGCTTTGGAGGCCCGATTTCCGCTGCCGTGGAATCAGGCCCTGGGGGGAACTCCGCCTCCCGAAGCGCAACCACATCAATCACGTTGGGGGCGTGGCCCCAATCGTCAGAGGGAAAACTCTATGGTTTTCCCTCCGATGATCGGGGCCATGCCTTCAACGTGATTGACGTCGCGCGTCACTTCCGGTGATGTGCTGGCGGCGCGTGCGCGCAAATCAAAGGACAGCTCCCAGAGCCTGGCGAGGCTCCCCTGCCGGTAAGACATTTTGACTTGGCAACCCTATCCATTACTGTTCTCTACTTCTTTTCTCCCTCCTCATTCTTGAGGCTTTATACTAGAATATGGATGTTTTTTGAGCAGAGTTTTTAAAAAAATTGAATTATGTGGTTTAAGAATGTGAATGTATGTCTGACTTGTGTTCATTTTTTTAGATTTAGATCAATCACATTACCGTTTTAAGTTGCTTACCTTCATTTAGCATTACTTTTTAGTGTGTTTTTCTGTGGGATGGAGTTGGAATTTTGAAGTGCTTATATTTCTGTGTTCGGAGTTATTCCTATACATTAATCATTATTAGAATTCGTTTCTGTTGTTTTATCTACTATTATTTATTTATATAGAACATCTCTATGATATCTCTTCAGAGTCCTGCTCAAGGCAGTTTACAATTAAAAAGCACAGCATAACAAAAGCCATTCAACACATACAAGTGTGCTGCGGTTATACTAAATATAACTATTATTTACATATTCTTTGTGACAAATTTCCCCCCTTCCCTGACAAAGTGCTATCCATTCAAAATACATTGGTACCTACATTTTGGAATAAATAATTTCTTTCTGTAACTGTTATATTCTCTCTCTCTCTCTCTCTCTCTCTCTCTCTCTCTCTCTCTCTCTCTCTGAAACAGACACACACACACACAAACCTTTCAACACCTTACAATTACCAAACTCAGTTCATCTTTCACTTCAGTTTTCAGGCCATCCAAAGACCTAGCTGGCTTTCAGCCCAGTTTCCCTTTCACTGGGAACATAGGGGTACTAAAATCTGAAGATGGACCCATATATGAGGATGCATTCATTCATTTCTAAACTTATGCTAATATATATTACTATAAGAGGCAGACAATGAGCAAATATTCTTCCTTCAATGTAGTGTGATGTGGTGCTGTTGTGCTGAAGCAATGTGGACAGTAAGAGAGGATGAATGGCTAGACAAAAAGAGGCTACCGAAAGATTCCTTTTTCTCTGCCCTAAATCACATCATGGGGGGAGAGAAAGAAATAAGTGTACAAATATAAGCTCCTCCTGTGCAAAGTCCAGAAAAGATGACTCATGATAGATTTGGCGTTGCATTTGCCAGTCTTTCTAAGGAGGCATCTGACCACCAGGGAAAGAATGACAATTATGGGGTTCCATTCATACCAATACAATGACATCTAATTCTGCAGTTTATGCAAATATAAATGGGCTTCACTAACCCAGAACCAAACCCCAGGCAGTGTCACACTTTGCCACAAATGTTTCCTCTTGAATATTTATGTGCGTGTCATGGAATGACCTGAAGGGGAATTGTCACAACAGAGTATTCACAGTTTCACATGTCTCGTGAATGCACCAATCTACAAAGAGTGTTTAAATTCACTTGTTTATTATTTAGCAGTCATTGTCTAGCATTTACTGATGTCACTCCCAGTGTGGAACAGTCACCAGATACATGCAGGATTGTCAGCATTCCCTGGCCATTGATTACTAACTCCACATTTTTGCCATTCATGAGCATTTCTAACCTTTACCAGAATACTGTTCCATCTATTCAAAGACTGGCTGTTTTTACTGGCTGCAGCTCTATAGGTCTCAAGCAGGGAAACACTTTCCCCAGTATATGTTGCCTGAGATTCTTTAAGGGAAAACCATCTGCTCTACGTGCGGCCATTCCTTCTTTTACTGTTAGACTTTCATTATTTAAAAAAGTATACCCTGCTTCTCCTAGGTTCAAAGAGACTTATACTCTAATGCAGGGAGGGGTGTCCAACACGGTGCCCGTGAACACCACAGTACCAGCTGACACCTTTCCTGGTGCCCACCAAGTGTTTTTGGAGAGTAGCTGAGGCCATGTGAGGCTTTTGGCCAGCAAAGCTTCTGAATGTTCACTGGAAATTTGACTGGCTGTGCAAAACACTGCTTTGGCAGCAGCTAGCACAGTACAAGGATCTTCACTGTGTAACTGAAGGGAAAAAGAAGGAGGAGGAGATTGGATTTATACCCCGCCCTTCATTCGGAGTCTCAGAGAGGCTTACAAACTCCTTTCCCTTCCCCTCCCCACAACAGACACCCTGTGAGGTAGGTGTGGCTGAGAGCTCTTTCCAGAACTGTCCTTGAGAGAACAGCTCTTATCAGAACTATGGCTTGCCCAAGGTCATCCAGCAGCTGCAAGTGGAGACGTGGGGAACCAAACCCAGTTCTCCCAGATTAGAGTCCGCATACTTAACCACAACATCAAACATTTTGTGGCTGCCTCCGTCTCCTGCACAAGCTATTTTGTGGCAGCTGGTTTCTTGCTGACCCCACCATGCTGTGTTAGAATTCCAAAGGTGCCCACAGACTCAAAAAGGTTGGGGACCTCTGCTCTAACACTTCAAAAATACACTATCAATAAAAATGACAGAATCATTAAAACAACCACCAGCCATCCATGAACAATCCCCGCATAGGGATGCAGTATAAGGGAGGGGGAAACCCTTATTAAATACAGAGCTCAACTTGAATTCTAGCCATACTCCAATAAAAGATGGGCAGCCAAAGTCTACACTAATTAAATTTTCCAGGACAGCTTCGAGAGGAGCCCATGCAAAGCGCATTACAGTAATCCAACCTAGAGGTTCCTGACCCATGGATTAGCATAGCCAGTTCAGCAGGGTCAAGAAGGAAGGGCAGTTTCTGGTCTAAATAAAGATGATAAAAGATGCTCCTATCAGCAGTGCAGAGCCCGGGAGCACTCCCATTTAAAATAATGGGACAGGCAATTAAGCCAGAGCTAATAATAAACATTAGGCTGCCTCTACTGTTTTCCCCAATTTTCCCCTCTCTCTCAGCTCTGCTTGAAATACTAGTTTCCATTTTCACGTCTAGTTTATGGGTAAAATGAACAATACAGAAGGTAATTTAAAGATGGATAGCTAGCGAACAGGTTTGGAAGCAAACTCTTCTGGTAAAATGGGTTCTTTTATTTCCTTGACAAGATCCACTGTGTCTTCAAACAACTGTAATTCTCTGTTTATTCTATTCCCACAACAGAAGGAAAAGGAAAAAGAGTAGCCTGAACTGTCAGGTTTTCTAGGGCCCCAAGACAGGCAAAAGGGAACTGACTTGTGTTAGTGGCAAACTCATTTTAATCTCAGACAGACTAGAAGATTTCAACATGCCCTGTTCATTTCAGCAAGTCTCTTGAACGTGAATGCACATCCCTAACGAGTGCTTGTAAAAGTCAAGAAGAGAGGAGGAGGGCTTAATCAATAATAATCAATTTGATTTGCAAAGTGTTCATTCATTTAATGTCTCATGTGTCGCCATCACATGATGCATCGCTTGAAGGATGTAATTTATTGAAAACATGAGGGAGGGAGGGAGGGAGGGAGGGAGACTGGCACTGGATTTCATAGGTCAAGTTCAAGCAATAGGTGATTCCACTAGAGAATAATTTCCCCACCATGGTATTTATGTTTGGGGTCCTGCCATACATTTTGAGCAACACTTATCCTGACCTCCGTCTACCCCTCCAGCCCTGTCCCATCACAAGTTGCTTTTAAGTTGGAAGAGACGGATTTATGTATTAATTAAAATATTTACACACCCGCCTTTCCCTTGCAGCTCCAAGGGGGTTTACAATGCCCAATTAAAACCATACACAATACAAAAGAACTCCATTAACACCCTGTTCAAAGAAAATGTCTGCGCTTTAAATCCCATTAAAAGCTCTAGCAACCCCCCCCCTTACAATACCTCCTGAAGATGTCTAAGGATGGTGCCCCCTCAGAGTTGCCAAGTTCCACCACCACCACCCGTCACTGAGGGGGTGGAGATGGGGAAGTAGGGTTGCCAGATCCAAATTGGGAAAGTCCTGGAAATCTGGGGATGGAGCCTGGGGAGAACAGGGACCTCAGCAGAGTACAATGACATAAAGTCCACCCTCCAAAGCAGCCATTTTCTCCCGGGGAACTGACCGCTGTAGTCTGGAGATGAGCTGTTAATTCCAGGGATCTTCCTATTCCCCATTCACCTCCTCAGAGAGCTTCTTTTCAAAAGGTAGGAGCCAGTATTGAAAAGTACTGGGCTCTCTGGAGATGAAAAGTGGGCAACTCTAAGCAGGAGAACAACCAGAAGGCGGCAACTGGAGAATGGGAAGTATTGGGGGGGGGGGGGGAGAGAATGCCGCAATAAGCTAGTTTTTGGATCAGGCAGATAACCTAGTACAACAGGATCAACTAAGTCAGTACAAAAAGAAATAATCAAATAGTACTGTCTGAAGCTATATTATACTGATTCAGTGGTTCTTCAGAATCTTAAGAGAAGGTCCTTCCCAGCACCTGCGGTCTGAGATCCTTTCGCTAGAGATGGAACCTGGGACTTCCTGCATGCAAAACAGGTTCTTTGCCACTGAGCCATGGTTGCCCCCCCACGACAATCCCTTCCAGCCTGGAGCTGTATTAGTCTATTGTACCCAAAACAAGTAAGTCTTGTGACACACATAGAAAACTAACAGAGTTTATTGTGGCTTAATTTCATGCTTCTATCAAGTAAATGTTTTCATGTTTAAGGTGTCACAAAGGTCTTCGTAAAGAAGCTAACATAACATTCCAATCCAACAACTTGTAAGGGCTCTTTTTGTAGCAGGAACTCCTTTGCATATCAGGCGACACACCCCTCATGTAGCCAATTCTCCAAGAGCTTACAGTAGCCCCTGTAAGAAGAGCTCTGTAAGCTCTGGGAGGATTGGCTACCTGAGGGGTGTGTCGCCTAATATGCAAAGGAGTTCCTGCTACAAAAAGAGCCCATTTGGAAATCTCATTTCACCCCTCAAAAATCTCTTCCCTCCATGATTTTCTAAACTCTCAAAGCCTTGAACAGTTTAATTCCTCATCCCACCATTTCCCCTTAGCTGGCTCTCATCTGTTCTCAATGTTTGGGAACTTTCTGAAGCATACTCTGGTCTCATCAGACTGGTTCTTTCCTCTCCCCCTTTTCCTTGTTGGTTAATTTACAAATCAACATGTTATGGCGGAAGTCCCATGAATATGTAGAAACCTTTTCAGTGAGGGGACGCCATGTAGTGGCTTTTGTTATGGGGGAGGGAATCAGGCACTTTACCATTAGGTGTAGGCCCCATGTGGGGAGAAGCTGCAGAAACCCCACCCCACCTTCAAAGGACTGCTGGGGATTTCACCCCAGCACACGGACACACAAACTTGTTGACTTTTCTGACACTCCAATGCTCTCATCACTCCCTTCTAGAAACATTTAGTTGAGAGCTCCAGGTTGGGGATGGAGCCTGGGGAGAGCAGGGTTTGGCAAGGAGAGGGAGGTCAGTGGATATAATGCCCCTTCAAAGCGGCCATTTTCTCCAGGGGAAATGATCTCTGTAGCACGGAAATCAGTTGAAATTCCAGGAGATCTCCAGGCTCCACTTGGAAGTCTGGCAACCCAACTGGACCATCTCAGATCAAATAGGCTTTGCAGCCCGCTGAAGCACTATAAAGTCCAGCAAAACCTGGGAACAAGGATGATGATAGTCGGATGAGCATCTACACAGTGGGTACCATATGTTCACACCACCGTCTCTCCGGGAAAGCTACTGCCTTCTTCTGTCCATATATATCACCATAGTAAACTTCCTAATAATTACCTTCATGGATAACCAATGTTTGGTTCACAATAATTGGCCTCCACAAATTAGGAGCAGGAAGAAAAAAAACAAACTATGACCCCGGTCACATGGCAAAGTTGCTGTGGGAGAGACACAGATGGTGGGCGGATTATCCAGGCGCGATCACACCCAACATCTGGGAAGTGGAGCGCACCCGTGGCTTACCGCCGACAATGCGAGTTAAAAAACTAGTACCTCCAAGGTGCTAGTAAACATTTGCCACGGGCTGCCTCCAGACACCCGTGGTGTGATCGCGCCGGAGCGTGGCATTTCCCTCCGGTCCCTCGTTTACCCGCTGGTGCCGAGGGAAGGACCCGTGGTGTGCTGCCGGTGCGTCTGATCGTGTAATCGCGCATCAAACTGCACCGGGGCAATTAGCCACACCTCCCCCCCCCCGCGATATCCGGCCCGTGTGACTGGGGCCTATGATCTTAGAGTGCTAAAAATGGCTCTTTGCTTGTGAAGGCAACATGAGATTGGTGTTGAAATCCCACCAGTCCTCAAACCTTTTCTTCTATAGCTTTGCTTTTATCCTGCCTTCCTCCTCCTCCTCCTCCTTCGAAGAAGAAGAAAAAGAAGAGGAGGAGGAGGAGATTGGATTTACATCCCACCCTTCACTACTCGAAGGAGTCTGAGAGTGGTTTACAATCCCTTTCCCTTCCCCTCCCCACAACAGACACCCTGTGAGATAGGTGGGGCTGAAAGAGTTCTCTCGATAATTGCCCTGGAGAGAACAGCTCTAAAAGAACTTATTACTAACCCAAGATCACACCAACAGTTGCATGCAGAGAGGAGCGGGGAATCAAATCCAGTTCTCCCAGATTATAGTCCACGCTCTTAACCACTACACCAAACTGGCTCTCAAGGCAGTGTGCATGGTTTTCTTTCTCTCTTTCACAACCATCCTGTGAGGTAGGTTGGGCTGAGAGTGTGTCGCTAGCTTCATAACCGAGTGAGGCTTTGAACGGAGGTCTCTCAGGTTGCTGATCTCAGTGATCTAACCACTCCATCATGCTGTCTGAACCTCAGTTCCTCCTCCCCTCCACTTCACTCTCCAAAAAACCCCGTCTGACAGGGTTACTGTGGGAATAAATGAGATGCAGAGGGTTAACCTCATTTTGCCCGCAGCAAATGTCATACGATGATTTGTAATAAAATGTTCAGAAATGAATAATTAACTACAGTATCATTTTCAACCAGAACCATAAAAAAGCGGCTACCACACGGCAGCCTTCTAAGCCCATTACTGAAAACAATCCATGGGTAAGGAATAATTTTATTTCCTTTAATGTTCTACAAGGAGGCTCATGATAAGGTCAAAGTGAGAACGATGCAGGCTATTGATCACAAGACATCAAGACTAGAAAGGTTACTAAAGGCTCAGATGTTGTTTTTCAGCTCTGTAATAAGCTCTGTTCATCCATGTCCACCACCAACCCTTGCACCTCTTATGCCTTTGCTAACTGTTGAATGCAAAGTAACACAAATTTGTTATTTATGCATTGCTACACATGCTGCTTCTGCCACACGGCACACCATAGTGGCATGCAGCTGACGGATTCTTCAACGGCACACTTGGCAATTTGGGGTTGGGGGTGGGGGAGAACAGAAAGGAGTCCAATAGGCAGATTTTTATTTTTGGCATGCAGTATTTTAAAAGTTATTGGGTGCTCCTCACGCTACATTTGAAAGACGTCGATTGCATGTGCACAACTATATTTTGATAGGAGCTATATAACACCAAGGCGCTGTGGTGGCTCAAGTGGTTAAGACGCTGAACTGCAGGCTGTGGAAGGTCAGTAGTTCAGCAGTTCGAGACCTGGGTGCCGCATGATGGAGTGAGCTCTCATCTCTAGTTCCAGCTCCTGCCAACCTAGCAGTTCGAAAGCAAGAATCCAGGCATATTGCTGAATATGCTTGTAGCTTGTGGAAACTGTGGCCATTGGCTAAGAGTGCCTTTTACCAGCTTTGACTGGTTAGCCAGCTGTAGCCTTTCCTGGACAGGGCATGTGGTATTGGCATGACATCAAGCATGTCCTAGTTCAATGCTCTAACCATTACTCCACCCCAGCTCTCCAGGCCTATGGACAACCTGGCCCCCAGCCTTTACATGCCTGGTGGTCCGCAGAGCTCTAAGTGTGAAGGATATTCCATGAAGAGATTATAGATGTGTGCAGGGCTCCATGAAGACATTCTGATGAATGGTATCTGAAGAAGTGTGCATGCACACGGAAGTTTATACCAGAATTAAACTTTGCTGGTCTTAAAGGTGCCACTGGACTCAAACTTTGTTCTGATGAAAACACTGTTGATTCCATTTTTGGATTCACAGGTGGCATATATGAATGGGATTATGCCATTTTATCCTCATAGAAACCTTGTGAGGTAAATTAAACTGACTTTTGAGGCCTAAGCAGGGATTCAAGCTCAGGTTTCCCTAATCCAAGTCTAAAATTCTTAACACTCTAACCAGTATTCTATTTTGCCTTTCAGGTAGTGGTTGAGGTTTGGAACAGGGGACACAATCAAACATTAACATGAGACTGTTAGACTGGAGGTTTTACTATTACCATTTTGAGGAGTTTACAGCTGGTCCACAGAGTCATGGACTTTGCAAAGGACCTAGGATTGCCAGGTTCCTACTTCCAGCGGGAGATCCCCTACTTTCAGCCCCTAACCAATCACAGCTTCGTAGACTGATGGAGGGAAATGAAGGAAAAAATCATTGTTGGCATGACAGCATTATGCCACCGCCAGAGAAAATCTAGAAGTGACATTGCACCAATTGCAGAATTGTCAGAAACTCTATTGTTTTGTCATAGAGTTTTTGATGATTCCTAGAGTGGCATGACGTCACTTCCAGGTTTTCCCTGGAAGTGATGGAATGCCATTGTTCCAACAGTGCCCACCCAAGTTCCCACCCCTAAGGTCTGTTTTGCACCCATTAGGGGACCTAAAGAGAGTCTAAGTAAATTGTGCTTCATAAGACTCCTTTTTTGACTTGGAAAGATGTCTGTAACCATTGAGGGGCTGTCTTGTGTGGCTCTTGACAGTCCTGGTGGCCAAAAGCGGGGGTGGGGCCCAAGTGGCCGCACAGATCGGAACACGTCAGTCAATATTTTTCTGTCAAGAAAATAGTTAAAAAACAAGACACCAAAGAGCTGCATGTACCTGTAACAGAAAGAAACCAGAAAAATGCAAGGATGCATCAATGCTTTTTACATTAATAGGTTCCCACCAAAAGAAGGCAATTTACCAACCCTCCTTTTGGCTTTTCCCCTAGCCAGCCACAATAATTTAAAGCCATTTGCACGCAACTTGTCACCTTTGACCAAAGAAGCAAGCTGAAAGAAATGCCTTAAATAGCCTCAAACTGCTCAAAATTATACGCTGGCAAATCCATCTGCTATAACAATATTGTCTCAGCAGCCAGTTTGCACATGAAAGAAAACATCAGAAACTAAAAAAGCAGTGTTTGGTTCTCTTTTCCCTTCTGTGTTTGCCTTGTTTTGATTTAGACTGGGCTAGACGTCAAGAGCAGTGGCAAATCAAGGCCAGCTAAACTTTCTCGTCTTCCCAGACAGACAGTTAATACTATCAAAGTCTGGAGAAAATCCCCCCCCCCAAATTTCTCTCTTCAAGAAAAGGAGAACTGATAAAATTAAAGCTTTTTAGTAATCCCTTTCAGTTCTAATTCCCCCCTCCTATTTCTGTCATTTTTTTAAAAAAAACAACTGTTTATCCAAAACAATAAAAAGCCAAGTAAATATGAAGAGAGGATATGAGCAGAGAACTATTTTGATGTACCATAAAGGAATTTGATTTTTTTTTAAATCACAGGAAATCACTCTTTATCCCATTCTTCTTAAAGCAAGAATCCAGAATAAAAGATTCGTTATTAAATGCTCGGAGGTACTTTTTAGCATAGAAGTCCTAAGTATAAAAATAAATAAATCACAAAATAACCTTGAGACAATTTATATGAGGAGGTTGCTTATTCCATCATAATAAACTACTGAATTGATTTTAGGATACCTGATTTCAGTGGTTTCATGCTGAGCCTATCTGCCTTTTATTTAGCTTTTGTCTCTTTGCCTCTTAGGTTATGAATAATAGATCATTTTTTGGTTTGTTTGCTTTTGCCGTCAAGTCACAACCAACTTATGGCAACCCATAGGGCTTTCACGGCAAGAGACGTTCAGTGGTACGCCACTGCCTGCCTCTGCCTCCCGGCCCTGGTATTCCTTGGTGGTCGCCCATCCAAGTACTGACCAGGGATGACCCTGCTTAGCTTCCAAGATCTCGTGAACAGGGCCGCCTCACTCACTAGGCGAACTAGGCAATCGCCTAGAGCGGGCTGGCCCTTAGGGGCGCCAAACTGCACCCGTCCCCGTACTCTGTTTTTTTTTTTATTATTTATGTTTTTTATTCTTCCTAAAATGCATTTATTTTTGGGAAATGGTGGGTGCACCAGGGGGGGGCGCCAGAAGGGATCCTCGCCTAGGGTGCAAAATAAGCTGGGGCCGGCCCTGCTCGTAAGTTTGAGCTAGTGTGGGCTGTCTAGGTCAGGGCAATCAATCAGTACATGACTGAAATTCCAGGCTACAGTTTGGATCCTGCCAGCTTTTTCACTAAACCTCACCCAATTCTGTGTCTCACTTCCACCTTCTCCAACATGGCTTTGGTCATACAGGTCCCATGATCCCCAACATAGCCTTTTTGATGGTCAGAGGGAACTCCACCCCTCTCTTTTCCACCAATAGAAAAATGGATTGGGTACTGATTACAAACTTTGACAAGCCTTTATTGGCATACGTATATACATACAATTTACAAACTATCTCTCAGAAAAGAAGGAGATTCCAAAAGACCTCTACCAATGTTACGCATAACCTTTTTAGATATATAGTGTATACGTTACTGTATTTGACTATTTAGAAATTTGTTTCTTAATATTAATATCTTTCTTATGCTGATAGTATTCAAATTTGATGTATATCGTTTACCCTATTAGTTTTGATGTTTAAATAAAAATATTTATGGGTTGGATCTAACCCTGGGGCTATACCACCAAGAGACACTAGCCTTGTTCAGAAATCATGGACACAACAGGGTTGGGCTGACAGGAATATGCCACATGGTTGAACTCCCACCTCTCCCTCCTGCCTGCCTTCGAAGTATGCTGATGTTTATTTATTTTGATATTTATATCCCACATGTCTCCCCAAGTGGGGACTCAGAGCAGCTTGCAACATTGTTCTCCTGTCCTCATTATCCTCTCAACAACAATGCTGTGAGGTAGGTTACACTGACAGAGAGTCATTGGCTTCAGGTCACCCAGCAATCTTCCCAGTTCACACAGAGGAAGAAGAGGAGGAGGAGGAGGAGGTTGGATTTATACTCTGCCCTTCACTACCCGAAGGAGTCTCAGAGCGGCTTACAATCCCCTTTCCCTTCCCCTCCCCACAACAGACACCCTGTGAGGTAGGTGGGGCTGAGAGAGCTCTTTCGGGGACTGCCCTTGAGAGAACAGCTCTGAGAGAACTTGTGACTGACCCAAGGTCACACCAGCAGCTGCATGTAGAATCCAGTTGGAAAGTGCATTGAAAGCGGATTGAAAATGGATTTAGTGTGCGTGACCATAGCCTAAGAGTGAGAAACTGGCTCACCGTCATCCAGCAAGATTCCATGGCAGAGGAAGCATTTGAACTCAAGTCTCCTAGCTCCTAGTCTGAAGGTCTAACTACTATACCACACAGCCACACAATGGAAGGAAGGAAAAGAGTGCCCAAAACTACAGCATGCTCCTGATATCCAAATTGTGTTTTGGTATGGGTCTGAACCAGGCCACTGTGTGGTAGCAGAATGTCAACAAGAACTTCCGGCACCCTGAAGTTTATAGAGCTGTCTTTGCTGTGCCACGTATGATGCTGGTCTTTGAGGCCTAGAACAGCAGGTGACGTCAGATCAATACAGAACCCTGTTTGGAGCCATTATTAGGAATGGGGGCAGGGGATACCATCACAGGCCAGCAGAAAACTATATGGCATTGGCTAGGGATTTGGATACAGTGCCTGCCAGTTTTATTGAATAAAATGAAGGATCAAACAGGGCAAATATGTGAGCAACTGAAAAGATATGATCTCAAGTTCTCCCCCCCCACACACACAAGAAATGCTTACATTCCTGTTTGCACAGCTTGCATAATGCTATATTGTCTTAATCTGCTATCGTTCAAGCCATTTTTCCAGCCAAAAATCACTAGCTTGGCCTGCCCAAGCTGCTTTCCAAACTCGGGGGTGGGGGCATTATATATGGGGGCCCTGATTACTGATCACCTGTTGGCTCATCTAGTTTGGCCCAGAGAGAAGGAACATTTTTTCCCTTCCATTATAACGGGGTTTATTAGTTGCCTGTGGCCGAGCTGTTCAATAACAGTCATTGAAAGCTGAATTTCTTAAAATACCCTATTGTCATTTCACTGCATTTAATTGGCTACCGGGCAGCCATGCTAGCTAAGCACTTGTGGCTTGCCAGAAAGCCCACATTGGGCAGCACATTGCAGTGATGCATGGAGCTCAGGAGCGGCGGCGGCTTTAAGAGCTAAGACAATCTTCTTTTTTTCCCCCCTCAGAGGTCATGATAATCAGCTCCCTCTGCAGTAGCCATTTACAATCCCAGCTCCTAGGGTCTTGTAATCAGATTACTGTCACTAATGGCTAAGCACATGCAAGATGGCGAGTCTCTCTCGCGGCAAGGGACCCTGCTCTCTCCTTGCTGCTCTCTCACTCCATTGACATCAGTCCTGCCTCCACTTGTTCAGTTAATGCGCTATCCAAGGACCAAATCTATCATCCCTTCCCCGTCTCCACTTGCCCTCACCCCTGAAATGTATTAGAGAAGCCCCCCCCCCCAAGACAGCTGACTAAAGTAATGCGAAAACAACATTAGCTCGATTAGCATATGCCACTGCCGGAATTCAGCACGGAACACAAAACAGATGTCCAGAGTGGGGTAATGCTGGGGAAGAGGAAGGACTGGAATGTTGAGTGTTTCTCAGCCTGCGACACCTGAGGGAGGTTATTTCTCACTTGGCGTTTGGATATGGAGGGGGTTCTTTCAGGCAAAAAAGCTGTCTATGCTGATGGATGATGGATGCGTACAAAGCTTCATCGCTTATCATTGGTGGTGCAAACCCAAAATAATTCACAGTAAGGGATTATTTTCCCTTACTTTGGTGTGGACTCTGTGTGTGTGTGTGTGTGTGGGAGAGAGAGAGAGAGAGAGAGAGAGACAGAGAGTTTTCCCCTCAAATGGCGTGCCCCCCCCCCAGACAAACCATTAGTGCTTTTCATTTAAATATATTAAAACTGGCTAACCTGATATTATAACATTATGGATTTGACACCCTAAAGCCATTTATAATTTGGGTCACTGAGTTAAGGTTGCAAGATCCCTGAACCACTGGTGGGGGGTGGGGTTGCCCAACCCAGTATGGGAAACTCCTGGTGATTTGGGGATGGAGCCTGGGGGACGACAGGGACCTCAGTGGGGTGCAATGCCATAGAGTCCACCCTCCAAAGCAGCCATTGTCTCCAGGGGAACTGATTTCTGTAGCCTGGAGGTGAGTTGTAATTCCAGGGGATCCCCAGGTCCCACCTGGAGGCTGGCATCCCTACTGAAAACTGTGTTTTTAATGACAGATTGACATCAAGGCTCTCAAATCAATCTTCAGTCACAAATACACAAGGGTAAATACACATGAGGATATTTTGCTTTCAAGTACATATTTTCAATGTGGAAAAATATCAGTCATTTCCATCCTGTTGCGGTTACTGCTATTTTGTCACTCTTGTTGATTTTTCACTCTACCCATAACTCCAGTTTTGCTGACTGAGTTTTATATAGTTACTATGCTGCACATCTATTCTAGGTGGTGGAAAGTTCTGTCCAATTGTAGCCAACTTATGGTGTTCCCACAGGGTTTTCAAAGCAAGAGATGTTCAGGGTTGGTTTGCCATTGCCTGCCTCTGTGTTGCAACCCTGGGCTTCCT
>NW_015173130.1:379253-393758 GCF_001447785.1 Gekko japonicus
GGCAAAGAACCAGCCCTGGATGCCAAGCAAAACGGTCAGACTTGTCCCAGTACAGCATTGGGTGTGTGTATGTGTGCCTCACTCTAAGTCAGAGCTGCCTGTCTTGACATATTCAAAAAAAGATGGAATCCACCTTCTGTGGATTTTGTTTCTCTTTAGCTCCAACCTGTAGGGAGCAGAGAAGGATTTAAATACCTGGTTTAAATACCTTCCAATGTTTCTGCTGTATCTACCGCATTGGTTCTGCAACAGTGCTACTTTAAAATGCTCCATTCTCCCCCCTCTTTAACCCAATCTTTTGGTGAGGCTGCACTGTCCTTGTGCTATTCTGTTGTTGTTGTTTTTTAATAACTGATGCCAGATGCAGGAAGATCCAACAAATTAAATCCTTATTCATCTTGGAAATGAAAGAGAAAATAATAACCACTGGTCAGCTCTACTGACTCCAGTGAATGCTTTTTCAAAAAGCCCCATTCCCTCCCCTGTCCTACACACACACACACGGATATATATAACTGATAAGGGACAGACTGGCCATTTTAATTTATTGGAAACTTCCCGATGGGCTCCTGCCCTAGAGGGCCCGGGTGGCCAGAAGTGATCCCAGCTGATCTCCACTGTCAATGGCATACCACAAGTTCACACTCACCCACCAGTGACAACGGGTGTACATTTCTCTGCTACCTCCTTCAATGGTGTCACTGAGCAGGACTCTGCAGGCAATGCTCAGTTCAAACATGGCCAGTGGCAACACATGAGCAGTTTCCCCACCCCACCCCACCATCACCCCTAGCTGAGTACAAACCCCTTGTGGAACTGATGGTGTCAGAGGGGCTGTTTGGTTTGGCTTGCTGCTGGCCATTTAATGTCCCAATCTGCCCTGTCAATGCAAAACAAAAGTCCAAACTTTTGTAAAAAGCTATATCAACACAACACTGAAAAGTTTTACCATGTTCATTTCAGTACATAGGTGGCTGAATAATTGAACATCTCTTGCCTTTTAGTAAAATATTCACACACACAAAATTCTCTGACCTGTTTATGATTAACTTTGGTTATTTTAATTTAAAAAAAAACAACAACTCAGAAACATGATAAAGTGCAAACAGTCTGAATTCTACCTGCTTGCATAAAAACATAAGAAGAACCCTGTTGGATCAGACCAGTGGTCCATCTAGTCCAGCATTCTGTTTCACACAGCGGCCAACCGGTTCCTCTAGAGGGTCAACAAATGGTATATAGGTCAAGGCCTTGCCCTGCTGTTGCCCCCCAACACAGGGTTTCAAAGGTTTACTGGCTCTGGACACAGAGGTTCCCTTAAGACACTAGGGCTAGTAGCTATTTGTGGACTTCTCCGTGAATCTGTCTAATCTCCTTGTCTAGCCATGTGTGCTCATGGTCATCACGGAAACTAGTACCTCCGAGGTACTAGTTTTTTGCCACGCAGTTTCGGCTGGAAGCCTCGGTTGTGCCACGGGAGTGCTACGCTTCCCAGATGTGCTGGTGAGATCGCGCCCGGAAACTCCGCCTGTTTTCCATCTCACTTGTGTGGCTTCTGTTCTGTGTGACCGCAGCCTTTGGTTATTTTAATTTTTTTAAAAAACAACAACTCAGAAACATGATAAAGTGCAAACAGTCTGAATTCTACCTGCTTGCATAAAAACATAAGAAGAACCCTGCTGGATCAGACCAGTGATTCATCTAGTCCAGCATCCTATTTCACACAGCGGCCAACCGGTTCCTCTAGAGGGTCAACAAATGGTATATAGGTCAAGGCCTTGCCCTGCTGTTGCCCCCCAACACAGGGTTTCAGAGGTTTACTGGCTCTGGACACAGAGGTTCCCTTAAGACACTAGGACTAGTAGCTCTTTGTGGACTTCTCTATGAATCTGTCTAATCTCCTTGTCTAGCCATGTATGCTCATGGGCATCACAACATCCATTGGCAAAGAATTCCACAATTTAATTACTCATTGAATAAAGAAACTGGTGCATCAAAACACAGATGCATGATATGCTTCCCTGCTACCTACTGTTACTGTTGAGTTTCCTAGTCCAAGAAATGGAGAGTGGGGTGTGTAGAACTATGGTAGCTGTGCATTTTCTCTCCTTCTAGGTTTAAAGCCCTGCCCACTTTCTAAAAACACTTTATAAGTACTACCAAGAAGGTGTCAGCAAATGCCATGGTGCCTTGTTCTAGACAGATGTTGGGAATCCTTGTTCTAGACAGATAGAGGTGAACATACAAAGCTAGCTTATATAATCAAGGACCACTGGTTCCTCTGCTTCAGAATTCTCTTCTCTGAGTGCCAGTTGTTTGCCACCATCTCAGGAAGAGAAAGCGCTTCCCCTACCTGAGATCCTTTAAGTGGAGGTGCCACAACTGGCCCTGGAACGTTTGATACGAGAAACACATGCTAAACCCCTGAGGCAGAGCACCTCCTGTATTTACTTTGGGAGATCCTGCCATTAAAAATAGGCCCAGAACTAAGCAGACATGTTACTACAGCCACACTGTCAGGCCAAATGGTTAAAATGAACGGCACATGTGGTAGTCATGCTGAGCTTATTTCCCTTGCCTCTATTCATGTATTGCTTCTCATAGTCACTCACTCTGCAGACCATTAATCATGCAAGCAGGATGCTGGTGCTTCCGCTTTTTAAAGTAAAAATTCTCAAATCTTTTCTTTCCCTTGTTCAACTTGCATAGAAAATATGAAAGATGCCCAAGAATGCATCTCTTTAATAAAAACCGTGTTTAAGTTAATGGGTCTGAAGGGTAAGCAATTTCATAGTCTCTAATGTTTTTCATTGGCTTATTTTTAAGCTGTACACTCAGGTTTTTGTGAAAAACCCAAAGCAGGTAGCAACAAAACGTTAAATCTATGACAGACAATAAAACACAACATAACAAACGGAACAATGAAAACCAAAACCAAAATCCAAAGTCAACAGAAGCTAAAATCAAGTTTCGACAAAGCATCTCCATTGTCATCAGAGCTACCTTAAACCAAAGAAGGTGGTCTTCACTTGAAACTTAAAATGGCTGGCCAAACACACTCCCCATTCAAAGACAAACCTCTGATGGTCCAGCAGACCAAAATGTCCAGGGAGACCCAGGCTACAGACAGCAACCCTTGAGATACTGTGCATATCTATTTATGGATCTAAGGGTCCCAGAACTCTGAACTGGTCTCAAAACCAAACTGGAAGCCAGTGAAGTTGAGTCAAAGTAGGAAAAAAAGGATCAAAGAGGCTTGGTCCTATCAACAGTTAAGCAACCACCTCTGGACAAGCTGTAACTTCTGATCATTTTTCAAAGAAAACCCACAAAGAGCTCATTATATCAGTCCAGTATGAAAACCAGCAAAACATATGTAACGGAAAAGAATCTAGATAAATCTATCTCGTTCAAGAGAACCTGGAGCCAAGAGACTACCATGTGCTCATTCAATCTGCTCATTTAATTTGCCCAAGAATGGAATACTGCACCTGAGGTTGGAGTAGTGTTACCAACCTCCATATGGGGCTCAGACCTCTCCCAAAATTACAGAGATCAGATCCCCTAGAGAAAATTGGGGTTTTGGAGGGTGGATTCTATGGCATTATACCCTGCTGAGGTCCCTCCCCTCCCAGGCTCCTGGCCCAAAATCTCCAGGAATGTCTCAATTTGGATTTGACAACCCTAGCTTGGAGGCATCAAGGAATAGTACCATGACCTCCTTAAATGCCACAAGAATCACCACCTCCCTCAATGAGGCATTCCTTCCTTCCGCCATCCATATGACCAGTTCTTCCATAGTCCCTTTCAGCAGCCAGGGCAAGATCAAGCATCCTAGCTGTCAGCCTCAATTTCCAAAAGTTTTATCTATATCCTCATGTGCAACAACCTGAAAAGTAGCAATCAAACTCAGATAAGTGGTATTGCTAGAGTCCACCATCAGACCTACTGCATGTAGTCTCTAAGCCAGAATACATGCAAGCGATTTTATCAGGAATAGGTTCAGCCAATGAATGAGTTGTCAAAACCCACCACCACCCACACCTCATTACACTTCTTGTGGGTCAGAGTGAAACAGATCTCTATTAGAAAAGTTTCTATAAATGTCACTTAGCAGACTAGGTGGTGGCATTTCTTCACTACCACTGCTGTAAAATAGGCCCCCAAACGGGCTCTATTGGATTTGGTCCATGTCTTCTGACATTGTCATTCTAGCAGTCATCCTAAAACCCACAAGGAAAAGCAAGGTATAAATGTTTTTATAAATACTCTGCTGTTTCATTGAGTTTAGCTCCAAAATAAAACATGTGCAGGGTTGAATGCAACAAGAGAGGGCATTTAGGATAATTATGTCAGTTGCCTAGGCCATTTCTCCATTGCAGAGATCAGACAGGGCTTCAATAGGGCTGCCAGCTATATCTACTGGAAAATTTCCCACAGCTGCCAGAAAACCACCCAGATCCATCAGTCTTTGGGGGAGGACAATCTTAATTCTGACAGAGTTAAAGAGGCAGCTGAGTTTTTATTAGATAAAAAGAGTAGGACAACGGGAACACCATGTGACTGAGCCACTATCATGAGTTTATCTGGCACGTTAATTTTAATTTACCACTCCTTATTATCAGAATGTACATTTTCATTGTGCGTGTGACGCATGTGAACACCCTTATTAACATTTTAGTTGCAAAATACTAATAATATTCAACATTTTAAAACAGAGAATGTCACATGAAGGGGCGTGGCTTAGAGGCAGAACATAGGGTTTTAAAACGCAGAACCCTCTGCAATGTTACTACAGTCTAAACCCGCTAAAATGAATAGGCTTAGGCTGGAGTTGTACTGCACGGGAGAGCACTGTGTGTTCAAAATCTGCCATTTTCAGCCAAAATGATTTTATGTAGCAGCACGGGGAAATACCCTCCCTGAGACTGGAGAGTCACTGCCAAGAAATTTGCTAAAGGGGACCAGGAGTCTGACCCAGCATAAGGTTTTTTATATGTTGATTATGTCCAGGGAGAATCCAGCATGAGAACCGCCCTTATTGAATATGTACAGTTCTTGTATTCTCACAATTTGTAATGCATTAAACATGCACACTTGTGGCTTTTATCCCGGTTAAATAGACATACTTTGAAGGTACACAGTTTTAGTGGGAAACTCTTGTGGCCCAGCAAAAAGATGAAAAGAAAATTTCTTTCACTTTGAATCTTAACGATTTTTATTCAATTATTTATTTAGAAACTTTTACCTACTGATTTCATAGCATCAAAACTATAGTGGATTCTAGTACCAATGGCACTCTTAAACACTACACTCTCTTAAGTCCATTCAAGTCAGCAGGAAGGATTCTTGCTTGGAGCATTATAAAACCGAAACATCCTCTTTACAGGATACAGAACCCAAAACAGTCAGTTGCCAATGAGTTATGACCTGATGTTCACAGTAGCAAATCCCATGCTAAAAAAGGCACTTGTGTTTTTTGTTTTACAGTTAATAATTGCCACAGAATGAATTTACGGTGCACTCTTTAAGCATTACTAAAAAGACAGCCCAATCATATTTTAGGGGATGTACTTCCTCGTAAGTATGTTTAGGATTGTAGCCTTAGTCCTAAATAAATTTGCACAGAATGGCAGTCTCAGACTGATTCCACAAAAGCAGTTGTTCCACCCTCAATCTGTTGCTTCCCCCGGTTGTACTGCTCAGTTTCCCACTATTTGCTGTGCGGCCGCATTTTGACCCGCATCTCCTCCCGATTTCCCCCACATATTCTTGATCCTTAGGATCAAGAAGACACGGGGGAAATCGGGGGGGAGCTGCAGATCAAAATGCAGTCGTGCAGCAAATAGTGAGAAACTGAGCAGTGCAACCGGGGGAAAATGGCAGACCAAAGGTGGAACAATTGCTTTTGCAGAATCGGTCTCAATCTGTTAAATTAACAGAAATGTTATGTTCCCCAAATTCTTCAATTCACTGTTAGGTCAGATATTTGCTCCATTGCACAATGTCACAGTGGATGGTATTTAAAGTTTTCTGACTTTTTAACAACACGAATTCCTGTCTGATTGCCGAACACAATTATTTACTGCTTCTTTCCCACATATTTTACTACAGCCTGGAACTGTGTTTTGCTGGTGATAAGGAAATTAACAATGCAAAGTCATACCCTCCTAAATCCATGGAAGACAGTAGGCTTAGATGGGTGTGACTGTTTTGGATTGCACTGAAACTATTCCAGCATCAGACCCCAGCACATATAGCACGAGAATTTCAACATTTTCATGGTTCATATCTTTAAGAGGAATTTGAAACTAATGAGTGAGGCCCTATTTAGTGTCATCCAAGATAGTACGCTTGGATTTAAGCCTGTTTGACATAGCTGATGTCAATGGGAATGTAAATCAGCCTAAAGTCATATACACTGGCTTAACAGGTTTGTCAAATTCAGCCAGCGGCCCACCGGTTCTTGGTATAAGCTTCAACCATGATGGATTACACTTCACTTCTCTAACTCCAGACTCTGAGGGAGGGGGCCTGGGAGAAACACAAAGCCTGCTCAATATTCAAAAACTCATACCCTCCTGTCCCTGCTTTCACATTATTTCCGTCTGTCTCCACCTCAAGCATCATTCTGTCTATACCATCTCCTTTTTCTTTCCCGGTCCAAAGTCACTTGAGGCCTTGGTTCTTATCCTGAAGCATTCTGCCAAATCAAATGTAAACAAATGACATGCACAGTTGACATGGAAACACAGCAGTAGAAGATGCTAGTGCTCCAGAGCCAGGCAGCCTCTTCCTGCAATAAGCCAGAAATAATCAGCGAGGAGCAAAGGAGACATCAAACAGCAGCACTTCTACTGAAGGGTTGGATGAAGGCAAGAGCGACCTTTATACTGCCGTACAATCTATTGGGCCGTGGCTGTACTGGCTCCACAGCAGTCAGTTAAGATGGCAGGAAACAGTCTCCATCCACTTAACAGGAACAATGACTCTACATATTCAGACCAGGACCAGGACCAGGACCAACAGGTTGAAATTAAATCTGAAGAGTTTTTGGCTAAACATTAGGAAGAACTTCCTGACAAAGCGGTTCCTCAGTGGAACAGGCTTCCTTGGGAGGTGGTGGGCTCTCCTTCTTTGGAGGTTTTTAAGCAGAGGATTAATGGCCATCTGACAGCAACGCTGACTCTGTGAACTTAGGAAGATCATGACAGGGGTGCCAGGAAGTGTTGTATCAGTGCTTAGTTCTCGTGGCCCTTTCTTACATGCCCTGAATGCCACTTTGGGGTCAGGAAGCATTTTTTTTTCCAGGCCAGTTTGGCCAGGTATCCTGGAGGATGTGGGGGGAGGTATTTGTGAACTTCCTGCATTGTACAGGGGGTTGGACTAGATGACCCTGGAGATTCCTTCCAACGCTATGATTCTATGATTGTGTACCAGATCCTAGTGTGCATCAACACTGGAAGTTGTCCTTGATGCATACTTTTTAAGATAGGGGGGAAATCCTCTTTTGTCCCATGGCACCATCTTTGCTTCGATCATGAACTCCCTTTCAGCTTGTGGTAGGCACTTCTACTTGCAGATAAGCAACACAATGCTTTCTATAGCCCTCTGCTCTGTCCCCCCAAGATCCACAGGGGAACATTTTCCAGTGGCATAAATGACTACAGCGAGAAGGGGAAAACACTGTTCGTGCAGCGTAACACTGCTCAGACTGCATAGATTCCAATCTAATAAAGCCAAATGGGAGATGACCCATGCTCCCTGCAACATTGTCACCAAAACCTCTGAAACCATTTCCTGATAGGAGTGCTAGAAGGAGCAGAGCTCTGACTCTTTCATTGTGCTTTTAGACTCATTGGTGCCAGTCACAGTTCCCTCTAAGCTGTGCTAGGGGGTGCTGGCGCACAAAATTTTAACAGGCAGCTCAGGGGTTGTGTCAGTAGGTGGTGCAAGCTGGCATGCGTGGAAGTTTAAAAAGAAGCCCACCAATGAGTGAGCTAGATCGTGGCTCTGAGATTTCAAGGTGAAGCTCTGAGAATGAACCCCAGACCATGAGTCTCAGGACCTAAACCCAAGATCTCGCCATCTCTCTTTTATATAAAGCTCATTTTGTGTGAGACTCACCTGAACGTTCCACATGCCTCCCTAGACATTGGGTCTATGACCTGTCACTCAGCAGGGGGGCGGGGCAATCCCATGCCTGGATTGCCACCCTCCATCGCCTCGGCCCTGCCCACAGAACCGACAAGCGGCCTCTCGCCCTCAGTCTGTGCAGGGCACAAGGCAGGACGGACGCTCCGCCACTGGGACGTGAGCAAGCCAGGGGGCCAGTGGTGCCCCTTTCCCTCCCCCTGCCACCATGGTGTGGGGGGGAAGCTGGGGACCCCGGGACAATCCTCCCACCACCACACAAGACCTCCAACCGCCCCATTTCACCTTTCCCTGCTCCACCGCGAGGACACTGACTCGCGGCCGCATCCCCACTTCACTCGCCTCTCTTCTGGCAACCCCCCTGACTGCCGCCGACTCATCTCCGCCCGCCCCCCTGCTCCTGCCTTCTGTGGCTGCTTGGCAACCTCCTGGAGGGCCGGGTGGCGTGGGGCCTCTCCACCAGTGGTGCACTTGGGCGTTTTCGCCTGCCAATGCCTCCGGCAGCCGGGGGAAGTCCAGCCACCCGACTTGGCCCGCCAATGGCTCGATCCTGCCATGGGGGGGCCGCGCCCGGCCTCCTCCACCCACGGGGGCCTCGAGTGTACCGGTCACGCAGGGTGCCAGCTGCCCCGTTGCGGGAGGGCCGCAGCTGGTCACCTTGCCCTGCCATGGCCTCGGGCCGATGGCAGGGCCACGCACCGTCGCCCCCTCACTGCTCAGCCACCCCAGGTGGGCAGCTGCCCACTGCCCACGCTAGCGCTCGCTGTCTCTTGCCACAGCGGGCCTTCTTCCTAGTTCAACATAAAGATAATAGTAGTAACACAATGACCTATGGCTTAAAAAAAACCCTCCATAAAAACATAGCTCTGTTCCTCTCCCAGAGCGTGTATCTGAATGCAATTTGTGAATAAGACTGTCAGCTGATATCAGTTTTTAAGGCACTGCTACCTGAATATCTCTAGACCTATTAACCAAAAGCCGTGTAAGGAAAAGTAAAACAAGGTATAATAAAAATAGGAATTTTTGTACAGATTTCTTTTGCTTTGTTTTTAACTTCTCCTAATCTTGGCAAAGAGGTTGTGCAAATGAGACTGTTTATCAAAGCACACAAAGCTTTCCTAAATTGCATTAATTTTTTTAAAAAATCTATTCTAAATATTTTGCAGTAATTGCACAAATGGAGCTGATAGCTAAAGTATGCAGTGACTATAAAATGTTTTGTAGCTGACAATGCCAATTTAAGAAATACAAATCTGAGCTGTATTTCTCATCTGTATTTTTGTTGCAAATGCACTCCCCCCCCTCCTGTTCTGCCAGTAATACTGGCACACAGCAGTCATTCAAAGTTCAGTAAGATTCAAAATATTCTACTGCAAACTTCCAAGCAGTCAAAATATGTCACCAAAATCAATTTTGCCTCCTCTAAATAGCAAGAGCAAAATAACAACATCGTTTTTTAAAAAGCTGGGATGTATGTTTATACCGCCATATGGTTGTTCCTTATGCCTTTTCTGTAAAGTGATAACTCAGTCACTGGTGGCCATGAAAATATTTAAAAATGTATACATCCCATTTGCATCCGTTGATTATACCTTTGCCAAATTTCATATCAAGGTGATTGCTCAAAGGGATAACCACCGATTTAGCTGAAGCAGAAATGGCTTCTCCCCACTGGCCAGCATGTTGCCCCTTCTCTCCTTACGATGTGTGCAAGAGGCCTGGAAATGAATAGGCTGCTAGACAGCTCTTTGTCAGGTGGAGAAACACTTTGCGTCATTGGGAATGGCTCACTATGTTTCAGTGGGCCCAGCTGAGGGCCAGCTGGCAGAAAGCTCAGTAGAATACCTATGGCAGTGATTCCCATGAGTATCATGGTGCCCACTGTTGTGTTTCCTCACTTGTATCTTCCCCAAAGCAAAGAGTCCATCCTGCTTTCCTCCCCTGCACTGGAGCTTCAGAAGAGGTATCATCTTTGAGCCTGCGGGCAGCACCCATTTGGATGGTTGGCTTGGAACCTCCCAATATCTTATGACTGGCCCAGCCCCTATGGCAAGAATTGTGTGGTTATCCATGCTCCCTTGCAGCCATTTCCCTTGCATGCCTGTTGTCCAAATCCAAAATTGCTCTCAGACTCAAGTAGGTTGGGGACCCCGACCTATGGGGATCTCCTCAGGTGAGCTACATAAGGGGGAAGGATCATGCCCCAAGTTAGCTATAAACGAACCTTGATTTCCCACACACCACTTCTGAACATCTCTTGACTTGAAAACCCTACAGGGTCACCATACGTCGGCTGCAACTTGACGGCCCTTTCCACCACCAATAGTAGGTGCCAGACCTGCTCATTTTTGGGGGTGTCATCGTAGCCTTGGGGGTCCTATCTGCCTTGGGGACCCTATTTGGGTGAAAAGGCGGCATATAAATGTTTTAAATCCACAAATAAATACAGTAGCTTCCACTCAACCCTGAAAAGAATTGGACCAAATACACAATCAAGGCTATTCCTTCTTTCATTCTTGTCCTTGAGAGACTACAGCAATGTGCAATATTAAACTCTAAGATTATCTGTTATTGGGGATATCTATCCTTGATGTCTTATCTTCTCTTTATTAACATGATGACTATAGTCTTCTTTGAATATATAAAAGGTGTGTGCTTTTAAGTGTGTGAATAAGGACACATGGGCCGAGTACAGACTGGCAGTTTGAAGCGGGAGGGAGTCGTTGCAAAAAAGAGTCGGAACAAACTGTTCTGGGTTTTCCTGGTCACACTGCGTGGACTGATGCAGAGGCGCAAGGCAGCGTTCACACTCGTGGCCCGGAGGCGCGGCTGTAAGCGGCATTTTCCTCACGGCAGACGCCTACGCGCATGGGCGCCTAGCGCAGCAGCAAATAAGGCAGGATCCGGCCACTGTAGGCCGTAGGTACATCCGGCCACATCACTACCCCCTCTTCAAGGCAATCACCTGTACCTTCCTGGTGCCAGAGTGAGGCTAGGAGGTCAGTCAGCGTAAACAGCCGGCGCACATTATTAACGTAGGCTGTTCCCGGCTTTTAGCAGTTAGCGTTCACACTTCCGGGAAGTGGAATGAAGCGGGATAAATGGGCTCTCCAGGGTTTGCTACCACTTTCACCAGGTATCTTTTAAACACGGCAGGCAAGCGCTACAAGACGGGTTGAGTACAGGTGGGGAACGCCGGACAGATGTGCCTGTGTGAACGGCCCCTTTAATCCGCTTGTGAAACATTCCTCACATGGGCCTATATCGGGGCAAACTGCCAGTCTGAACTCGGCCATGCATACTTCAAACTGCCTCAGATGGAGTCAGACTATTAATCTATCAAGATCAGTATTGTCTCCTCTGACAGGCCGTGCCTCTCTAGGGTCTTAGGCAGAGCTCTTTCACATTGCCTACTGTCTGGTCCTTTTAAAGAGAGATGTTGGCAGTATTCCCTCTAAGCTGAGTTAGTGTGAGCTAGCTCACAGTTTTTTAGCCTCCAGCTCACATATTTTTGCCTTAGCTTGGGAATGATGGCTCCAGAGCAAACCAGTTTATGCAGTAGCCAAATCCCTCACTCACAACTTTAATGCCAGTAATTCACAAAGTAGAATTTTTTGCTCACAAGACTCTACAGCTTAGAGGGTGCACTGGATGTCGGGTGTGCTTTACTATTGATCTATGGCCCATCCCTGGGTATATATTGTCTTCTTATATATGCCACCTTGAAAGCCAAATTTTAGGCCAAATGAGCAGGGTATGAATAAACAAATAAAAAGATAAAAAAACAGAAAATGATCCAGAACAAAACAATAAAAGTATGTAGAACTGCCAAAGATATTA
Source organism: Gekko japonicus (assembly GCF_001447785.1). Taxonomy (NCBI): domain Eukaryota; kingdom Metazoa; phylum Chordata; class Lepidosauria; order Squamata; family Gekkonidae; genus Gekko; species Gekko japonicus. Next base: position 391,248 of record NW_015173130.1, read on the forward strand.
AAGTACTTTAGGAAACAGGATCCAAAACAATAGAAATGCAGTCTCTTCAGATGGAAAGCAGAGAGACAAAGATTGAAAAGTCCAAAGGGTCCAGAAATATTGTTGATCTGGTTCAAAATTAATTTACAGGACAATGTTATTTGTATGCCGGCATGTTATTTGTATGCCAAGGTGCACGGAACACCATTACCTTTCCACTGAAGCGGTACCTATTTATCTACTTACAATGTCTTGCTTTTGAACTGCTAGGTTGGCCAGAGATGGGAACTCACTTTGTCATGCAGCACTCGGGTCTTGAACTGCTGAACTACCGACCTTCCAGCCTGCAGTTCAGCATCTTAACTACTGAGCCACCGCAGCTCCAGTACCTCCCACCAAAAGAGTTTAGATTGCATTGATTTTATTACATTTTTATCTATGCCTTCCTCCAAAGAGCTACCTAGTTCTTCCTTCATTTTAGCCACAGAGCAAACCTATGAGGTAGTTCAGGCTGAGGAACAATGAGTGGCCCACGGCATAGCAGAGTGGGGAGGATCTGAACACAGATTTTGCCAGTACTGCTCCGATACTCTAATAATGACACCACACACTGAGTCTCACTGATTAACCTGTCTCATTTATTAGTTTAGGAAATTGGTGATCAAAAGACATTTTGATGGACGGCTTCAAAAGGGAATTAGATAAGCATATGGAGCAGAGGTCCATCAGTGGCTATTAGCCACAAGGGATAGATAGGGGCTCTGGGGCAAGTGATGCTCTGTCATCTTGGTGCTTGGGGGGGGGTCAACAGTGGGAGGGCTTCTAATGTCCTGGCCCCACTGGTGGACCTCCTGATGGCACTGGTATTTCTGGCCACTGTGTAACACAGAGTGTTGGACTGGATGGGCCTTTGGCCTGATCCAACATTGGCGTCTCTTATGTTCTTATGTTCCTATTCAAGGCAGCTAACAATCAACGGATCAATGAAGTGAAAACGTTAAGAATATTGCAACATGGATCAATGCATAAGGGTCAATTTAAAAGAATCACAACAATCAAGATCTAAAGGGATCTTCTGATATCCTTCAGAAAATGTTGGGGGGAAATTAGGCCAAAGACTGAATGAACAGGTACATTTTAACCTGGTGCCTTCTGGTATGAAGACCCCACCCCCATACAGTCTATGATCACAGAACAGCCTTGCTATCTCTCGTCAGTGAACAGTGAATTTGATTTTATAAGGTGGACTGACATGTGAAATAATGAAGTAGTTCAATCAGGAGGCAAAATGAATGCCAGATATGTCCCTTAAGTACAGAGAGACCGGAGGAAGTCTGTACCTACCGAAGTGAGCAAAGAGAAGACTAAAGAGGCATTGCAATTATAAAAGGTAATGGAGTCTGATTTACATTTCAGAATTTATTAGCTCATTTTTAATTGGGAAGTCATTTGAATTGCAAGTGAAATGATGAGATTAGAAAACCACTGAGCAATTTAGCTCACCGGACTGCAGAAAACAGTCCTGAACCTTTCTGCAAACTGATTTTCAGACTGTGTCTCCCCCCCCCCCAATCCATTTCCCACTTATCCCGTGCCCTATTTTGCTAATGAGCTGGCGCTAGAAGTTAAGCTGCATCTTCATTAATGAACAGATTTTGTAACAGAGATTTCGGTGTGTTTCAAACTATTTGGCAATTTCTTTCCAGAAGTTTTTTTTTCCCTCCTTGAAAAAAGAATTTCCTGAGAACTCTTCATAAGAAAAGAGGCTGGTGGTAGCTGACTGTGAAAGGAGTAATATTTGTTCTATGGCTGAACGGTTTAGTGAACACTTGCCCCATGCAAAATCCTTTGAAAAGCTGTAGCAGTATCACATATCTGTGTAGTACATTTTTATTCCACTCTTCCTCCAAGACAGCCTCCAAAGACCTCAGGGTTTTCACCTCCCTAGGGTTGCTAATCCCTAGTTGGAGGCAGGTGATCCCCTGGTTTGGAGCCCCTCCTCCCAATTCAGGGCTGTCAGAAAGGGGTGTGTGTGTGAAAGCTGGGCACTCCATTATATTCTATGGAGACCAGTCCCCATAGGGTATAATGGAGAATCGATCCGTGGGTATCTGGGGCTTGTGTGGGGGACTGTTCCTTGAGGTAGAAGCACCTAATTTTCAGCACAGCTGGTGGTGCCTCTCCTGGGGGGGAAAAACTCCATGTTTCAAAAATATTGGACAAGGGGTCCAATTCTATGAGCCCCAAATGAAGGTGCCCCCATCTTCTATTATTTCCAATGGAGGGAAAGCATTTAAAAGGAATGCTTTTAAAAGGAATGCTTAAATAGGACAGTCAGAACTCCCTTCCGGATTGTCGCAAAAGTGATATCACATCCTGGCTCCTGGCTCCACCCCCAAAGTCCCCAGATATTTCCTGAGTTGGACCTGGCAACCCTAGCAGAAGGTTAAGCTGAGAGCATGACTGGGGATATGAACAAAAGTCCCCTATTCTACTGTGATGCCATTTCAGATGAACAGTGGGGCAAAGTCA
>NW_015173130.1:393869-397797 GCF_001447785.1 Gekko japonicus
TTCCTGCTAGGCCTCCATTCTGTTCAAAATCAGATTTTCTTGGAAGTAACCTGCTGTTAGTTTCAATGGGGCTTCTTTTGGAGCAAATATATTTAGCAATATAAAAACGTTATTTTTACAGCTTAGGTAGTTGGCTCCATGGTTGCTCATCCAACTTTGTCAAGTGACCCCAAGTTTTCTAACGAACTGTTTCTACAGCACGGCAATTTGCCACAACAGCCAATGAAGTTGCTTGAGTGCCAGCACAATCCCCTGGGTCAGCTTGGGTCACAACTGATAGCTGGTTTTGCACTGGGAAAGCCTTTTCAACCAGTCCTTCAAAAAGCAGCTTTGTTGGTACAGCGACATATAAACCCATTGGGCAGCATCCTGCCTTAGGCTGAAGTTCCTCCAACGTAAGGAGCCTTCCTCCAGCTTAACTTCATTGGAGGAAGAGCCTCCAATGAAGGAAGGCTTCAAGCTCTGTTTAGAGGAGTAGGTAGGACACGGGCCATTGCATTTTATGCCAATCTGTACAGTTTGTATTGGATTTGGAACCATCCAGGGAGATTCCAAGGGTAAAATTAAAGCAATTTTGAGTTACAGTTATATTAATCTCCACTGTTTACCATTTTGTTCTTGGAAGAGCAAACCATGCCCCCCCCTCACTCCATCGGCGGCGGACATCGGCTGCAGCAATGTACCGGCGGTGGAGGTGGCATGGCGCGACGACGCGGCGACAGCAGGCAGCAGCAAGGCCAGAGGAGCAATCCCTGGTGGCCAGCGGCAACATCGGGCAGCTGTCGTCGGTGAGGCAGAGGTGGAGGCGCGCGATGATGTCATCAGCAGGCGCGGCGGAGCCAGAAGGACGTGGCCGAGGCCGGAGGAGGATGCATCGTGTGCCGGCCCGCCTGAGCGCCAGAGAGGAACAGCTAGCCAACGAACCACTAAGAAGAGAGCCGAGCCGATTCAGAAAGTCTCCACCTGGGTGCCGGTAGGCAGCCCCATCCCCAGTACAATGTGCCCCAAGTTAGGTTGAAATGTGCTTAGCACCCCCCATGTAAACCACCCAGAGACCCCCTACTAAGGGGTTAGGGCGGTATATGAAATCGAAGGTTAAATAAAGAAATAAAAAAAATAAAAAATCTCTCTTTGCTTTTCCACCTCACCAGAGTTTCAAGGTATTTTGTATAGACTCAGGGAGAGAGGGAAAGACTCCATGAGAGAATGTAGGGGGAAACATATCCAGTGGTGAAGTTCCCTGGATCACAGTCATAGAATATCTTTAAGCTCAGCAGCTGGTGTACTGTACTTGGGCAAAGCTATACATTAAGCGTCCATCTGGCTGTTTCTTGGAGGGATGAGATCTTAGGGAAAATGAACGGAAATCCCTCTTTTAAGAAACGGGCAATTGGTTACAATATCCAAACTAGGGCAGCCACGCGCCTCCCACTGCTCTGGGCTCCTACTGCCACTTAGTACAGCAGCAGGAGCAAAAATAAAGAGTGGCACCACAGTGACACTCTAGAGATTCCCCAAATATGGTTTTATCATGTAGGGTTGCAAGATCCCCCTGGGAACCGGCAGGGGGTGGGGGGACATCAGGTGGTGGGACCCTCACCAGCAACATGCTGACATCACTTCCTGTACACGATGGAGGTGATGACAGCGTGTTATCAGCATCACCAGGAACACTCTAGCATTTGGGCAGTTGTGGCCCCTACTCTATGGAATGCACTCTTGGATGACATCTATGCCCTGTTATGATTTATATATGGGTACATAAGCATTGCCCTGCCCCCTAAAAGCTCCTGGAGGTTGTCAGCAGATGGCTGGCAACTCTAGTCTAAACAGCTCCCTTCAGTATAGTTCATATGGTCACTCATAGACCTCAAAGCATGGGTAAATAATTAAAATGCATGATACCTGTATGTTCACACAGTCAATCACTCAAATTAATTGCAGGTCTATCTTTAATAGTTATATGATTTACATTCATTTCATGCATTTTAATTACATACACATGCTTAAAGGTCTATGGAGATTGCACACCTTTTTTAAAAATCTTAATAATAACTTTGTCGCCCTACTAGTCTTGAAAGACAGAGAGTGATTCCTTCTGATTTATTAACCAGAACTCAGAGAAGTTTTATAAAGGAGCAAACTAGTAGTTTGGAATGTATGTCCCATTATAAATTACAGACAGCTTATTGTGGAACTTGCCCAGAAAGCAATTCGTTACTCATTTGATTAGTGGCCTGTTCCTTATTGAGCTAATTACCGTTGATTACTTCAGCACTGAAAGGAAGGAATTGAACTCTTAAGTCTGTAACCATTCAGCTTCAAAATCTCTTTGCCCATCCTTAAATGGCAGAGATACCGCAAAGAGGCTCTGAGGTCAGATCTCCCAGAAGGTGCCCAGATGGCACTGTGAGAAACAATCCATTTTGGTAATCCATTCAACAAGAAGTACCATGTTCCAACGCTTTGAAGCACTGGCCTGCATAAGACTGTCTCACACACAGGGTTGCCAGGTCCTACCTTTCTGCCAGCAGCTCACACACAGGTTTGCCAGGTTTGCCAGGTCCTATCGTTCTGCCAGCAGAGGGCTTGAAGGTCCTCTCTGGGAGTTCTGCTTGAAGGTCCTCTCCCGGAGTTCTTTGCCGTGCACATGATGTCACCCGGAAGTGACATCATCACACCAATGTCACGTGGCAATGCTCTAGCTTTTGGGCAACACTCTATGGTTTGAGCCCAAATTTACCACAAGGGTTTTGCCCCAAAACTAGAGCATTGCCGCATGATGTCAGCAGCATGACGACATCACTTCCAAGTGACATCATTGTGCCACATTTGGGGGGCATCTGTGGGTGGGGTTTCCCCTGCCAGCCAGGAAGCTGGCAGTGGGGAGGGGCCAGCAAAAGTGGGGGAACCCCCACCTGGGCCAGTGGGCTGGCAACACTACTCACATGGGCATGTTCTTCACTTAATTCCTCTACACTTGGGGTTGGATGTAGGGTTGCTTGACAGCCTCCAGGTGGTGGCTGGAGAGATCTCAGAATTACAACTGATCTCCAGGCTACAGTTTCCCTAGAGGAAATGACTGCTTTGGAAGGTGGACTGGATGGTATTATCATCTATTATTATTATTATTATTATTATTATTATTATTATTATTATTATTATTATTATTATTATTTTGATTTATAGCCCGCCCTCAGGGCAGAAAACAACATTCATAAACAACCCATAGAGTTAAAATACAAACAACTCTACAGCACAACAATAACAATTAGATGGCATATAAAAGGAGCACAACCTGGTGCTCCTTATCCTGGGAGGGGAGGAAATATCCTAGAATCAATCTGGCAAGAAGGAAAGGGGGAGAGGAAAAAAGGAAAGGAGAAAGGAAAGGGAGAAGGAAGGGGGGCCAATTCAGAATGGATACTGTTGCTGCCCTCAACCCCAGGCTTGGTGGAATGGCCTCTGTCTCGCGGGCCCTGCGGAACTGCATCAGGTCCCACTGAGCCCAGTCCTCAACCGTCAGAGCCTTCCACCAGGTCGGAGCCAGGCTGAAGAACCCTGGCTTTGGTTGAGGCCAGCTGGACACTTTTCGTACCAGGGATCACCAGCAAGTTGTTGCCGCTGGAGCGTAGTGCTCTTTGGGGGATGTCCCAGAGAGGCAGTCCCGAAGATATGCTGGTCCCAGACTATTATACCCTGCTGAGGTCCCTCCCCTTCCCAAACCCCACCCTCCCCATGTTCAACCCCCCAAATCTCCAGGAATTTCCCAACCCAGAGCTGGCAATCATAGCTGGATGTGAGAATTTATTTTACAGGAAGTTACACCTACGGTGATACCTGTAAAAGCGCATTCGCACATTAAAACATGAGAAGAACGCTGGGCCATCTAGTCCAGCATCCTTCCATTCCCCCCCAGGTATCAATT
>NW_015173130.1:397886-426013 GCF_001447785.1 Gekko japonicus
TTCTGACCACCAAAGTTCCCTGAGCTAGTGGCCATCATCACGCCTTGTGCCTGTGAGTTCCATACATGAATTATGCATTGCATGAAGACCTGGTGAAAATCCACCATCTAATACTGCATCGACCATGTGACAATCACATGTATATGAACTAGGTTTTTGCTTAGCAATTATTTAAGAAAACACTTTCATCTGAGCCTAATCTCCATACAACAGTGACTTGAAGCAGTTTACAACAGTGGACAAGCTAGCGACAGCACTTAAAATTAAAAATATCCAAAGCCAAACACTGAATGAATTTATGACATGAACACCAACCATCAGCCATAGGAATAATGCACTCCTCAATTCAATGTCCATCAAAGACCTGCAGAAAAAAACATTGCCAGTTCTCACTTGCAGCCCACTCTTAAATTTGGAACTAAGTCTTGATGAGACATCAGATAGCCATTTCCAGTCTATCCAGTATTGCATAGATACCTGATCCCAGCTCTTAAAAAACTGTGGCTCCCCTGGAACTCCAAAGTCTTCATGTCCACATCCATTTGTAGACATGGCACTGCGATACACGGTGCTAATCCGTGGAGAACATGAGGAGGCCAATGCTGCGTGTAAAGCAGGAGCAGGGCATGAGTGAGAACTGTGAGGAGGCCATCTGGAAGACTATTTATTTATTTATACCCCACTTCCCCCTCACTAGTGTCCCAAAGTGGCTTACAACATTCTCCCTTTCTCTGCTTTACCTTCACAACAGCCCTGTGGGTTGGGTTAGAGTGAGAGAGTGTGAGTGACCCAAAGTCACCCTGCAGGGCAGAGTGGGGATTCAAACCCGGATCTAGGGATCCCAAGTCCCCCCGGGGGGCGGGGAAATCCCCGCCCCAGAGGCCCGTTCCCCAGCACCGCCGGATCGGGCCCTGGGGGGAACTCCTCCCCGACATGCGCGTCACCCAGAAGTGACGGGAGGACGCCAGGCACACTGGGGACGGGGCCACGGCCATACAAGGGAAAACTCTATGGTTTTCCCTTGTATGGGCGTGGCCCCGCCCTCAGCGTGGGCGGGCGTCCTGGGTGACACGCGTGCGGCGCATGCGCACCAGACGCCAGCTGGGAACCCCCCACTCCCGGCGAAGATCAACTTGGCAACCCTACCCGGGTCGCCCAGATTCTAGTCCAGCACTGTATACCACATTGGAAGATTAGCAGCGGCAACAAGTTCTAAAGACAGGTTTGGCTGGACTTCTATGCATAGGCAACCCTTATTCAAGAGCAGCAGCAGCAGCAGCAGCAGCAGCAGAATAAACTATACAAACTATCAGCCAGTTCACTTAAACTGCATAACACAGAGAAGCCATCTTATCTTGTACAGAATTTCAGTGCAGGCTGTTTGTAACTATGTATGCAACTTCTACCTGCTCCTGTAACTTGGAATCCATACATTTAAACCACTGAAGGACATTGTGAACATGTCCCAATTCACCACAGGCAGAATATGCATATACAGATCTTAACGAGTTTTATCAGAGCCTGAGGTACTATTTATTTAGTAAAGCATTTATGAAGAATGCTTCTGTGCTGCCTCTTCAAAGAATATGTGCCATCCAGTTACTGGAAAGGGAAGGACTATGTGTGCATTCCTTGACTCAGCTGGAGGGTTGGAACCATTGCCAGCATGATGATGTCTCTTCTAGGGAAAACTCAGGCGATTCCTAGAGCTACCCACTATCACTTCTGGGTTTTCTTCTGGCACTGAGAAAATTCTAGCACAGCTCAGTATTTCCCAAGTCACACCGCAGAGTAAATGAATCCACTCCCCCTTGTTTTCTTGCCCCATCTCCCTCCACTTTCCCCTCAAGCAGTCCTTCTGCTGGAGTAGCTGTCGGAAAGTTCAGTTCCCTGGAAAGCACCACTATTTTGCTTAGCAGGAATTCTTGTCAGGGAACTTGAGTTTGCATTTGCCGTTCCCTCCCACAAGTTGACCTCCACCCCAGTTCAGGAAATTCACCTTTCTGTTATACGTCTCCTCAGCGAGCTGTAGGGTTGCCAAATTCAAAATACTTACCGGCGGGGGAGCGTCCAGTCGCTCCGGGAGCCGGTTGGGGATGCGCGCGCGCGCCGCCAGAGCGTCACCGGAAATGACGTCGCACGCTGGGGCGGGGCCACACCATTTGAGGGGAAAACAAAGAGTTTCCCCTCAAATGGCCCCGCCCCCAGCGTGCGACGTCACTTCCGGTGATGCGGACGCCGGGGCAGGGTTCCCCCCGGGCCCCGATTCCCCGGCGTCGGGGAACGGGGCCTCCGGGGCGGGAGATTTCCGCCCTACCGGGGGAGTTGGCAGCCCTAGCTGCCAAAAATCTAGTTTCGGGCCTATTCTTTTAAACTTTTGAATAATTCTCTCTCTGGATCATTATAGCTTTACAGTAAATGACAGCAGGAACCGTGTATGTGTGTGGGGTGTGTGAATCTCCTAGCAGTATCAGGAAGTACAGTGTTGCAAAAATCCATGTACATACGTGGATTTATGTACACCTTCAGCCAACACATCTGTATACCAATTATATAAAAGCATACCATTTATAAAAAGTCTATTGAGGGATATTCTAATAATGTGCCTCCCTTCCTTGTTCAGCAAGTCACTGCCATTCCATTTTTGCCTCATGCTGTAAAGTACTGGCTTCCTGAAGCCATTTGGAGGAACTTATTAGGCCTGCTTTCGTAAGGGGGAAATCTCATTAATGTCAGCAAAAGGAGAGAGAATGCTGAGATGCTCACAGCTAATTTGCTTTCCTTTTAATTCCCTCCACCCCTCAAGTACAATGAGCAATACACAAGTCTATTAAAATGGCAATGTAGGCCTTTAAAAAAAAAATCGACTTCTGCCCTTCAACCTGGCAAATTATGAACTGTAACATCATTTACTTTATCAGTAGGGCAAAACGGGGAGAGAAGTTAGGAGTTGTCATAGCCAACATTGAATCAAGTCATAGCTTCTGAATCATGACAGTCAGTGTAGATATAGTGATTAAGCATGTCGGACTAGTACCTGAGAGACCAAGGTTCAAATCCCCACTTGTGCCATGGAAGCTCACTTGGGGGACTTTGGGCCAGTCACACTCTCTCAGCCTAACCTCCTCACAGGGTTGTGAGAAAAAAGGAGGAGAGACGAATCATATAAGCTGCCTTGGGTCCCCTTTGTGGAAAAAGGCAGGGTATAAATCTATTAATTAAATAAACAGAGAATGGAAAAAACAAGCTACTTCGTGATGGTGCCAAAGTTCATAATTACCCAGTTCGAAAGACAAATTTGCCTCGCTTGTAATTCTCAAATGAATTGCAAATTGAAGCTAATTTCCTTGAGAAACTCTAAATTGCTTCATAACGTGAAAGAAAATTCTGTGCATGACCAGAAAGCAGTTTTAGGTTTTTTCCCCATTTACCTTTGTGACATCTTTGAATCTATCCAGTCCTGACTTTCCATCATTTGCAGCTTTTTGCATAAATGTATCTTCCTAATGGATGAACTCCTCATGCATCTGATGAAGTGAGCTCTGATTCATGAAAGTGTCCTTAAAGTGCCACTAGACTCCTGCTTTATGATGCTGCTACAGACTAATATGGCTACACATCTGGACAGGGCTTTTTTGGTAGAAAAAGTCCAGCAGGAACTCATTAGCATAATAGGCCACACCCTGACACCACAGCTCATTAGCATATTAGGCAGCAGCCCCATGTTGCCAGAAGTGTGGTCATTCAGCCACACCCACCTTTTGCTTCTTATTCTGTTTACCTTGTTTGTTGTCAAAACCCAGGACCTTTTTTTGTAGCAGGGACTCCTTTGCATGTTAGGCCACACATGCCTACTGTAGCCAATCCTAATGAGTTTCTGCTATTATGCTAATGAGTTCCTGCTGGGTGTGGCCCACTCAGGAGCCAGCCGGAACTCCATTCCTGTGCGTTCCTGCCCAAAAATAGCTCTGCATCTGGACCTTTAAAACTTCCTTTCCTTGGGAATTCTTTAAGGATGCTCTTACAGGGCCATCCTAAGAACACTTTCCTGGGAGTAAGCCCCAATTACAAAATGAGACTTACTTCTAAGTAGACCTACTTAGGATTATTCCCTTTGTCCATCACTATCCACATTCCCAGTTTTCACTCCTCACTATTTTATTCTGCAACTTTATTTTTCAGTGTCTCTGTGCAACAAAATAATACTAGGCATTATATCTGTACAACATTAGTTGTTAACTAGATCTTTTTCCTTCCTCAAAACAATGCTTGTAGTTCTTTCCTACCTCCAGAAGCCTCACCTTCCCTTCCGTTCCATCTTCCAAATATTCTTGAATCAGAAGGTAGGATTGGTTGACATTTTTGCATTTACTGTCCTGTACAAATGGGAGGGGCAACTCTGTCCAAATTATTTTCCCTTATTATGGGCATAGCTCCCAAAATATGAACACTTAATTTAAAAAATATCAGCAGATGGCACCCTTAACCTTGCTAGATTCACTCCCTGCAAACTCAGGCAGATTATGGGCCTCTGAACAGATTTTGACCATTTTAGTCCTTGTTTTAGCTTTTTGATACTGTCCATGGGTTTTCTTGGCTAGCAAGGTCATGCTCAAGATTCTACAAGCTAGGCTTCAACAGTATGTGGATAGAGAACTGCCAGAAGTACAAGCTGGGTTTTGAAGAGGTAGAGGAACTAGAGATCAAATTGCCAACATTCGCTGGATTATGGAGAAAGCAAGAGAGTACCAGAAAAACCTCTACTTCTGCTTCATTGACTATGCAAAGGATGAGATGGTTAGACAGTGTCATAGATGCAACGAACATGAAATTGAGCCAACTTCAGAGGACAGCGGAAGACTGGAAGGCCTGGCGTGATCTGGTCCATGGGGTCGCGAAGAGTTGGACTCGACTGTGCGACTGAACAACAACAAGTCCTTGTTTTGCACTAAGGAAAATCCCTGGTTGCTTTGCCTCCCCCCCCCCCTTTTTTACTTCTGTTGTCACAGTAATATTGATTTTGCAATTCCCACATCCTGCCTTTCCTATGCATTTAGTCTTCTACAGTAAATACAGCTTGCCATCTTTTTAAGTTAACAACTCTGCACTTCAGTCTGTATTGGGAGGGAGGGAACCACACTCAGGAACTGTGTGTTTCCATAAAATGGCACACAACATTATAGTTTTCCTTTTAGAGAAGTTGCAGTGTTGCTGGTTTCTCTTGCCAGCTTTGGCAAGCTGAGAAACTGCCACACTTGTATCCCAGGCATCTCCTGTGTCACGTTTAGATAATAATAATCAAAAGGAGTTCAAAGAAGAGGTTGGCTCCAGGGAGTGCTAATGGAACACAGAACCATTCACCTCTAATCACCAGTCAGCAGCTAACAAAACTCTATTGTTATGGGATGCCTCTCTGCAAGCCACAGAGCTCCCAACTACTACAGAGCTCTTGATATTTTCTGGTTTTCACCCTCTGAAGTTTCAGCGCCTGAAATTTTAGGATTACAAGTGAATCTCAGCTGTTTTTAAAAAATGAACTTTCCACTCCGATTAGTGTGGAGGGGAAATTTTGGTATCACTAGCCATAATTAAATGATAACCACCTCAGGTTTATTACTGCTTATAAAAGCCTTATTTGAGATCTTTGCTTACTTTAGTTTTGTATGAGGTGATATCTTAAAGGGGGGGGGCGTTTAAGTAACCATCTCAAGATTTTAAGGGTCATCATGGTGTTGCTTTTCCGATTAATTAAGCAGCTCTTTTTTATTCTTAGGGAATGAGGTCCTACATCACAAGAGCTGCCACGGCCACAATCGCTGCCTTGTTGATATTCTCAGCACACAGAAACTTTGGGAACATGGCATTCTTACCAGCTAATCACACAGAAATGGCCTTATGGGGAGAAAAACCTTCAGGCACTCTCAAGAGCTGCTGAAGCCACTGGATACTTTCTCGGCTATCTCTACTGCCATAGTCTTGGAACACGAATCCCAGAAGCCAAGCTGGCATAACCATGAGCGGCCAAACAGGGGAAGTACTTTACCTCCGTAAGAAGTACATGTCTCCTGTCGCTCACCAAACAGGGAAGCAATTCAACGAATCTCCCCCTGATAGGGTTGCCAAGTGGATCTTCACTGGGAGCAGGGGGCTCCTGACCGGCGTCTGGTGCACGCACGCCGCACGCACGTCACCCAGAAGTGGCGGGAGGACGCCAGGCACACTGGGGGTGGGGCCACGGCCATACAAGGGAAAACCATAGAGTTTTCCCTTGGATGGCCGTGGCCCCGCCCCCAGCGTGCCTGGCATCCTCCCGTCACTTCCGGGTGACGCGCACGTTGGAGCGGAGTTCCCCCCCCCGGGGCCCGATCTGGCGCCGCCGGGGAACAGGCCTCTGGAGCGGGGGTTTCCCCGCCCCCCGGGGGGACTTGGGACCCTACTCCCTGACTCATATACACACTAAGGGAAGGGCTGTGGCTTTGAAGGCAGAAGGTCCCAGGTTCAAACCTCAGCATCTCCACTTACAAGGATCACTTAAAAGGTGATGTGAAAGTCCTCGACCTGAGTCTGAAATCCTGAGGGGTTGCTAGCAATCAGAGTTGATGATACTGACCAGAACTGACTAATAGACTGGCACAGTTTAAGTGTGTGTGTGTGTGTGTGTGTGTGTGTGTTCAATAAACTTCTTCCACACTCCTGCTTGTCCCTTGGCAGCAAGTTATCTGTCTAGGGTTGCCAATCTCCAGGGAGTGGATGGAGATCTCCTGGGTTTACAAATGATATCCAGGTGACAGAGATCAGTTTACCTGGGGGGGAAACAGCCACTTTGAAGGATGAACTCTATGGCATTATACCCCACTGAAGTCCCTTCTCTCCGCAAACCCCACCCTCCTCAGGCTCCACCGCCAAAATCTCCAGGCATTTCCCATCCCAGAGCTGGGAGTCCTACATAATATCGGCACATATTTCCGCATTTTTGCTATCTTAACTGGGTACATGAGTAAAAGCATGATGAGGGGTAACATGACTTCAAGAGAGTCTGCATGAACACATGTGCCTGTACCACCTAGTAGTCCATGCTCTTATACTGTCTTAGTACATATGATTCAACCAATTGCTCAGGCCCCAAAGGCCTTCATCATCAGACCAAGTCTAGAGAGAATCAGGCAAAAGCAATCTACCACCAAAAGCAACAACATCTATATGTAGTTCAGACCAGTCTTGACCTGGAATCTTTCAAAAAGGTTTTTGAAGGTAACCAGCTCCACCTTATTACTGTTAGCTCTACCTTATTACTGTTAGGAAGCTTCTTTGCCTTTTTCCCTTGTTCTCTTCTGGACACAGCTTGGTGACGGCTAACAATCCCTGTCTGGCATTGCTTAAAACACAACTGGCTGCGGGTCAGAGTTCTGAAACTAGTACAGATATTGATCTCCTTCCTTTCCCCCCCCCTCTTCCTTTTCTGTGTCCTCCCCCACCAAACCATCAGACGATTCCACTCTGCTGGAAAACCCTCCACTGTTCCTAATCAAGCCAAAAGGAAGACTCTAGAAGATCAAAGAATGCAGAACCATGTCAGGTATAGATTCCTGCCTGTGCCCACTAGGAGTCGCACCTGAACCTGTCTTTGTGGGTGTTGGGATTTCCTGAATCACTGACTGGACTCACTGTATTTCGGGGATGAGTGAGATAGTTGTAATTCAAGTGTGCAGTTTTCTATGTGTTTATGTAAATAAATGAAAATAATTCAGATTATTTTTGCACACCTTTCAACAAGAAATTAGTAAAGTAAGCTACAAAATGATGGGTGATAAAGGTTAACTTGGTTTCCAAATATGCTGCTAGTCCCACCATGACTGTATGTGTTTCAGCCCAAATAATTCATTTTCCTCTTGCTTACTACAAAATGTATTTTCTTCAATGTTTTATTGTTCCTACCTCTCACATGGCAAAAACGAAGGTACATGCGCTAAAGATGTAATAATTTGCAGCTCCCTCTCAGTAATACCGCATGTATTCAAAAATTTTGCTTGTAAAAAAACTTAGGCCTTTCCGCACAATAGTATCTGCCAGCTAAATTATAAATTAGGATAAAGCAGTGTAATAAATTTAGCTTTAATAAGAGAGCATACATTGTATGCATTTCAGTCCATAACCCCCCTTCCATAGGAATGAATTCTGTGTTGCTGAGACTTTATAATTTTTGGAAATTTTACATGGTTATTCTTTTTATGCATGAAAGAAGTATTTAAGCTTACCATATACCCACTTCTGGCAGGAGATCTCCCACGGCCTGCTGCTGCCCGTTGCTAGTCAGCTGGGCAGTGGGAAGAAACTGGCCAGCAAAACTGGGATGCAGTCATCCCTGCATGATGACACTTCTGGCCGAAGAAGAAGAGATTGGATTTATACCCCACCCTTCAATCGGAGTCTCAGAGCGACTTACAGACTCCTTTCCCTTCCCCTCCCCCCAACAGACACCCTGTGAGGTAGGTGGGGCTGAGAGAGCTCTTTCCAGAACGGTCCTTGAGAGAACAGCTCTGACAGACTATGGCTTGCCCAAGGTCATCCAACAGCTGCAAGTGGAGGAGTGGGGAATCAAACCCAGATTAGAGTCCACGCACTTAACCGCTACACCAAACCCAGAAGTGACATTACCATGACAGGGCAACACTCTAGCATTTGGCCCAAAATCTACGGTTCCCATGGAATTCTGAGTTAGTGCTAGAGAATCACTCCCAGTGTGATGACATCGCTTCTGGGTTGTGCCAGGTTGTGTTATCATGCAGGGATGATGCCCCCCAGATAAGTTCATGCTTCCCCCCATCTCCTGCCACTTGTGAAGCCAATACTTTTGAATGTGGAAGTTGTCTTCAGCTATTGTGGCTAATATGTATTGTTATCTTTCGTGAATTTGTCTAAGCGCCAAAGCAGAGATGATGCTGGGTGTTCCATGAATGAGTTCCCAAGCAGTTGTTTTTTGTTTTCTTTCAGAAATCATGCCTATAGGACCATAATTCAGATAGGGACCATGGTGTTGGGGATGGAGTTAAGTGTTCCCCCGAGTTACTAACCTGACATGATATCATATCTTCTTATGTTCTTCGAGGGCAGGTATGTCCAACAGGTAGATCGCGATCTACCAGTAGATCGCAGAGGGGTCAGAGGTAGATCACCAGCCCCTTACCAGTAAATGACAGAAGGTACATTATGAATGGGGGGCGGGCGGTGGAACCCAACGTTAATGGGTTAAAATCTAATTTGAAACTAATTTGAAACTTTATTTTCATGGTGGTAGATCGCCGGCAATTTTGGCCAGAAAAAATAGATCACTACCTGTTCGAAGTTGGACATGCCTGTTCTAGGGCATCCTTGAAACTGATGGGCAGTAGGTTCAGGATGGACAAAAGGAAATACTGCTTTACACAGAGAGTGATTCAAATGTGGAATTCGCTGCCAGAGGGTGTAGCGATGGCCACAGGAATAAACAGCTTTAAAAGGGGGTTAGATAGATTCATGGAAGGTAAGTATCAATGGCTACTAGCCATGGTGACTGAGGGGAACCTCCACATTCAGAGGCACTAAGCCTCTGAATCCCAGAGCCAGGAGGCAAGAGCAAGGGAAGACCTCGGCCCCTATGCTCTGTTGTTGGCCATCCCATAGAATTTTGGGTGAGTGCCAAAGAACCACCCCGTGTGGCCGTGTGAGACTGGACGCTGGACTAGATGAACCACTGGTCTGATCTACCAGGGCTTCTTCCTATAATCTCTTGCTATGTGCATCATACTGGTTCTTATACTTGTATGTTTGCCTCTGTAGGGCAAGTAGTGGCTCTGCAAAGCTGTTTCAGGTTGGGGAAACAGGGGGCACAATTTCCTGGTGTGTGTTTCTTTAAACCTAGTAGGAAGCTCATTCACGGAACACCCAGAATCATGGCAGAATCGGTCCCAATCCTTGCACTTGGACTGCCTGCACTGGCTCCTTGCATCCAGGCACTTAAAACTGCTGTACACATCCGTTCCCTGCTTGTGTCCTGTCGGATGTGTACAACTCTGCCTGCACATTGCTTTTTGCATACCGCTGCAAACTTCCATGCAGAAAACATTTATAAGCTGACTAGTGAAGCTTTACAGACCTTATATAAAAATAGCAAAACGTTTGTTAGTGAAATAAAATCAAACAACAAAAAGCAATCATACTAGTATGATTTATTACCCTTCTCCTTCTCCCAAGACAACAAAATCTGCTGCCTATGTACAGTTCTCACGGCTTGCTCTTGCTGCTTCCCCCCCCCTCTCTCTCTCTCAGTATATGTGTGTGTGTGTATCCATTCTAATAAAACTATTTTGCTTGCAGAGACAGAGAGAAAGAAAGAGAGCCATTATTTAAGAGCCAAAATTATTTGACTAAAGATCATCTGGGATGTCTGAAAAACAGCAAGCGACGGGGAAAGGAATCCTGTATTGTACAGGCCGCTGCAGACAAGCGATATATCCAACTCACAAGCGGTTAGTGTACTTGAAAAATTGTGTTTTGCTTGTATTCTCTAAATCCCTCGTTTCAATGAGATGTTGTTAATCTGACGCCAGGTGCCGCCCATTATTTTATAAAAACAAGAGCTCGAATTCACCCACAGTTTACCCACAAACTGACACCATGGCTCTGGCTAACGCCACAGGATCAAGGCCCCGCTGCTGATCCCGCACAACCTCCCTCCCCAGAAATGTTTACGTCATGTTCGTATTGGCCGCGGCACACAGATCAGAGGTGCCAAATTGACTATACCACCCTCTCATTTGGAGGTGTACACACAAAAGCGAGAGATGCACCTCATGCTCAGAAAGTAGAAACCCGTGCGCGTTTGCAAGGGCTTGTCTGCTTTGCTGTTCTTTATTTCTGCAAGCCAAACAAATGCAATCATTGCACAGGAGACCAGGGGATTTCCTTCTGCCACTGTGCAGCCTGCCTGCGTGACAAACGCTACAAGCACAGAGCAGAATGATCACTCTCCGGTGACTTCCCTTCTGGGCCATATGCAAGGGGGTTTGTGGACAGCTGATTCTGAAAAAGGGGTGCTGAGGGTGCATCCTCGTGGCAGCTGCCAAGTTCCTCATTAGGCACTTGGCTGCCAAAGGACAATGAAATGTGTATCCAGAAAAAGAAGAGATTTTCTGCAGAAATATGGCACTGACTTACCCAGGTGCCGTTCGTTGTGGATGGGGAGGGGGAGCAAAGCAGAGGAAGTAGTTTTTGGCAGCCTCGTGCTGCCTGCAGGCTCTGTGAGGCAGGACCAGCCGCAGCGGACAGTATCAGCAAGTAGGGCAGCCCAGAGGGGCGGGGCTGGGATGCTCCCTTGGCTTCTTAAGCCCTGCGCTGCAGCCAGCCTGCCCTCAGTTCTTCCTGATCGCCTTGCCCACCCCTCCCTCCTATGTCTTTCTGCCTTTCAGGTGTTACAGGATGTTCATGGTATGTGAATTTATGCTTGTTCCTGTCACAGTTTGGGTGGTTCCCACACTGCGATGGATCCTTTCGGGGGGGAGGAGGCTGTGCCTGCATGCCCCGGTTTGGGGAGTCCTTTAAGGGGTCTTGGGGGCGGAGCCACACACCCGCAAGCCCAGCTCACAGGCTGCCAGCTGGCTTCCACCATGAGGGGGATCCATCCCCATGCTGCGCCATTGCTCTTTTGACTGCCACAGGAGGTGGTGGCGGCTACAAGCATGGACGGCTTCAAAAGGGAATTAGATAAGCATATGGAGCAGAGGTCCAGCTCTGCAGTGTCCTTTCTGAGATACGGTGACCAGAACTGTACACAGTATTCCAAATGAGGCTGCACCATAGATCTGTACAGGAGCATTATAATATCGGTCATTTTATTTTCAATCCCTTTCCTGATAATTCCTAACATAGAGTTTGCCTTTTTCAACGCTGCAGCACACTGAGTTGACACTTCCATTGAGCTATCCGCTGCAGCCCCAAGATCCTTTTTCCCTCTCAGTCTCACCAAGTTCAGACCCCGTTAGGCTAATAGTTGAAGCTGGGATTGTTTGTCCCAATGTGTATCAGCTGACACTCACCAACACTGAATTTCATTTCCGAAATGAAATTGTGCTCATCCAGTTTGCGGAGATCCTCTTGGAGCTCTTCACAGTCAGCCTTGATTTCCACCACCCTGAATACTTTTGTGTCATCTGCAAACTTGGCCACTACACTACTCACCCCTAGCTCCAGTTCATCTATGAATACATTAAATAGTACCCCAGGCTCCATCCCCAAACCTCCAAGAGTTTCCCAGCCTTGAACTGGCAACCCTACACCCCCATCCCCCGCCAGTGGCCAGGGAGGACCTGGCAACCCTACAAAGGCATGTTATGCATAATGTCTGAAATTATATGGATTATATGAAGCCACCTTATCCTGAGTCTCTGATGGACAGCAGCTCTCCAGGGTCTCAGACTGAGGACTTTCTCATCAAATGCCAAGGACTGACCTTCTGCATCTAAAGCAAATGCTCTACCACTGAGCCGCTGTGGCTGAAGTGTGCTTCCTTCTGCATTAGACTTTGGAGCAAAGCAAGGGGGGGGACACTAATAAGCCATTGTATGCCCTTAAGAAACCAGTATACTACATGTGGCACGTCCACACATGCATGTTCCTCACCTGGTGCCTGAAGTAACAGGTGATATAAATTGTCCCACATTATGAATATGGGGCTTTTCAGCAGAGGCTAATCAAAGATTGAATAAATGTGGTGGCAATTGTACCAAGCTTAAGGCATCTTATTAGAGGTCCTCTCACTGTGTATCCATCTCTGTGCATTTCTATTATGTGTTCTGTGTTCTTGAAATGAAGCTTGGCTTGGCTTAAGTCACAAAGTAAGAGAAAAAGGGACAAAATACTTTAGCCTTAGAAACTGTTTTGCTTAGAATTTAGATGTGAATCCCTTCACAACAGGGGCCATATTTGGTTAATGTTATTCTTTGAAGTACCAGGTGCACTGATGGTGGTATCTGAACAGTTAATAATTAAAGCCCAATTAAAGAATTCTTAGTCAATTAATCCTGCATATTTCAATTTCTTTGTTTTTAGAGAAGAACCTTTGAAGAGCCCTGTTGGATCAGACCAGCATTCAGTTTCCCAGAGCAGATAACCAGGTGCCACCAGAAGACCTATAGGAAGGACATGGAAGCCAAAGCCTGTCTTGATCAATCACACCAGCAACTGACGTTCAGAGATACAATATGGAAGTTCTTAGGCTTAGTCCAGATTCTGCAGGAGTCATGGGAATGTTTCTCTCTTCATTTGACATATTATGCGATTTAGAAGATTTATTCCATGCATTTTTAGGGTCGCCAAGCTCTGTATTGGGAAACCGTTGGACGTTTAGGGATGGCTTCTGGAGAGGGTGGAGTGGGGAACGTGACGCCAGAGTTCACCCTGCTAATCTGCCATTTTCTGCAGGGAAACTGATCTCTGTGGTCTGGAGTTCAGTTGTAATACCAGGAGTAGTCTAAGCCTTGCTTGGAGGTTGGCATTTGCCACTGCAGGAATCCACCTCAACCAATTCCACGATTGTTTCCCATGGCAATTAGAATATTTGCATTATAGGCTCTCAGGATCAGCTGTCCATTGAACTTTGATTGCAAACCATCTGAAAGAATGGGGACTATCTAGCCATCTATGTTTATAATTCTTCTTTCAAAGTATTGACTTCCGCAACTCCTTTAGGAACCTTATTGTGACATACAGGATAAGCCCTGTAGACCTCAGGGGAAAGCGAGTGGGAGGTCTCCAACTATACTGAGAGTCCTGGCAACCCTACTAGCCATGAATATAATCAGTGTACTGTCTAGACCAATCAAACCCATTGGTTACAAGGGTCGAATCTGACATAAATGTCACTTTGTTGGGCTGGGCCATGTGTTCCGTAAAATGTAACACCAGGTACCAGAGATATAAACTTTATAAAGGATCTAAGCAAACCTAATTAACAATATTATTTTTACTCAAAATACAAACAAAAACAATTAATTTCTAGCAGTTAAAGCAATTGATTTACTGGGGAATGTACAAAAGCCCCAATAAATGTATTTGTTGCTGTTCAGTCGCACAGTCGAGTCTGACTCTTCGTGATCCCATGGAACAGATCACGCCAGGCCCTCCTGTCTTCCGCCGTCCTCTGAAGTTGGCTCAACTTCATGTTCGTTGCATCTCTGACACTGTCTAACCATCTCATCCTTTGCCATTCCCGTCTTCTTTGACCTTCAGTCTCTCCCAGCATCAGGGTCTTCTCCAGTAAGTGCTCCCTTCTCATTTGGTGGCCAAAGTATCTGAGCTTCAGTTTCATTATCTGGCCTTCCAGGGAACAGTCAGGGTTGATTTCTTTTAGGATTGACTGATTTGATCTTCTTGTAGTCCAAGGGACTCTCAAGAGTCTTCTCCAGCACCATAGTTCAAAAGAATCTATTCTTCGGCGCTCGGCCTTCCTTATAGTCCAACTCTTGCAGCCATACATGACTACTGGGAATACCATTGCTTTGACCATGCGGATTTTTGTTGGCAGGGTGATGTCTCTACTTTTTATCATGCTGTTTAGGTTCGCAGCTCTAGTTCCAGCTCCTGCCAACCTAGCAGTTCGAAAGCAAGAAATTGCAAGTAGATAAATAGGTACCACTTCAGTGGGAAGGTAACAACGTTCCGTGCACCTTGGTGTTTAGTCATGCTGGCCACATGACCACGGAAACGTCTTCGGACAGCGCTGGCTCTTCGGCTTTGAAACGGAGATGAGCACCGCAACCCTAGAGTTGGATTCGACTGGCTTTCGAGCAAGGGAACCTTTAGGTTCGCAAAAAATGTATTTAATCATATACAAATCAATAAATGTATTTAATCATATACAAAACTAGGTTTTTTCCAAGGGATACCACAAAAGGGGAAGTACCTTACAGTTCCATACATATCAGTTGCTTGAGGGCTGGGTAAGAGCCCTGGAGAGGCTGCTTCCAGCTCCTGGGCCTTATGTTTGACACCCCTGGTCTAGGCTTACTCAGCCATCATGGCTATTGAGTGACCTATTCTCCATGAATTTCTCTAATGCCATTTTACAGCCAACCTAGCATTTTCCTGCCAACCTAGCAGTTCGAAAGCAAGAAATTGCAAGTAGATAAATAGGCACCACTTCAGTGGGAAGGTAACAGCATTTCGTGCGCCTTGGTGTTTAGTCATGCCGGCCACATGACCACGGAAACGTCTTCGGACAGCGCTGGCTCTTCGGCTTTGAAACGGAGATGAGCACCGCAACACTAGAGTCGGACTCGACTGGCTTTCGAGCAAGGGAACCTTTACCTTTAAACTAATGGCTTTCATAGAATCTTATGGCTGTTATTGCCATAAGATAATGCATGCATGTGTATCGTCTTAGAAGAGGCATACCCCCTTATTTTTTTTAAATCCAAGATGGAATGCCCCTTTTAAGAGGGCCTTCGCTATCTGCAGTATTGATAAGTACTTGTTTTAAAAATGAAAGCAATCTTAAAAAAAAAAAATGGTGCACAATTCATTAGGAGTACCCTTTTAGTCTAGCAAAATGCTTTAATCCATTATGTTAATTGATTAATCAGTTTAATGTTACAGCCCTAATGCTAATAATTCATATCATATCCACATCATTAACAAGAGTTGCTCTAAGACAAAGCTTCGGATTTTCAGAGGGGGGAAAAATCCACTGGTGTCAATGATTCCTCCCCCCCCCCTCCACATGTAAAACAGTCTGACCCACGTCAGTTACACATGCTTTAGTTCTGTCACAGATTATTAAATAAATATTCAGAAGTACTCTACTAAGTGGCAACAATCTGAACAGTGTATATTTATTCTGACAGACTCAAATCCAATATGGTGTTTGCAATAATGAGCTGTGCATTGCACCAACTAGGAGAAGACATCTCTTAGGGTTTTTGTTTTTTTAAAGCAAATCTGGAAGTTTACTGCCACCAACATTTCCTGTGCTGAAATGAAGCCCCAATGTTTCATCACTCGCTTCTGAGCTTTGTACAACACTGGAATTTAGGCAAGCTGTTATCTGTTTACCTTTCAGATTTTATTTGTCTGTGTTAATTTTACTGTGAAACTCAGTGAAACGCTACCCTTTCATCCTGATTTTAGCACTCTAGAGGCAGTGGGACCAAAGAGTGGGACAATCAAGTGAAATGATGAATGGCATTTTGATGCGTGTGTGTGTTTAAAGATTTGCTTTCAGAAACCAGCCTACAAAATCACTTGCTCCTCTTTTTGAATGGGTCATAAAAGTGCTTTGGTTAGATCATGTTTTGTATTGCAAGCATGGGTACCAATTTTTTTTGTTTCGAACCTGTCATTATTTTAATTAATTGCTTCATCTCCTAGGGATGCCAGCCTCCAGGTGGGGCCTGGGGATCTCCTGGAATCACAACTCATCTCGAGACTCCAGAGATCAGTCTCCTTGGAGAAAATCGATGCTTTGGAGGGTGGACTCTATGGCACTGAACCCCACTGAGGTCCCTGTTCTCCCCAGGCTCCATCCCCAAATCTGGGGCCGTCAACCTTCCCCTCCTCTGCCCCCCACCAGAGGGGATCTGGCAACCCTATAATCTGCTACTTTTTGTTGCTGTTATTATAGGATTTTTAAAAATCTGCAGCGAAAATTATTCTCTTCTGCTAGAGATTTTGCTTTCGCTGGTGTTACTGTTTTACTGCTGTTGGTTTACTTGTTTTCACTTATTCTGATTGATTTTATGGCAAGGGTTGTATGTTACTTTGTATACTGCCTCGGGATCTTTGGCTGGGAGTCTCATAAATAAATAAATATTTAATGGATCTGGAAAGAAAAATTATCATCTGCAATTCCAATAGAGCCCAGTTCTTCCTCTATCCATCCCACTTCCTGTAATACTTCTTACTTTGTGGAAAGCTTAAATTCATTCATAAATATTAGATGATTAAGCCTGGAAAGGGAAACAGCAGGAAACAACATGTAATCTACCAGTGAACCAGAATGGACTGTAATTGCTTATGCCTTCAGGTTCTTCAGGTTTGGGAGGAATTAAGGACAATTGGACAGCGGTATGAAGCCACTAGACCTGGTATAAACATGAAAGCTCTGGCTTTCTGCCGTTGGTGGTGGAAAGTGCCATCAAGTCACAGCCAATTGACAGTGACCCTGTGGAGATTACAAGGCAAGAGCCATTCAGAGGCGGTTTTCCATTGCCTGCCTTTGCATCGCGACTCTGGACTTCCTTGGTGGTCTCCCATCCAGATACTAACCAGGGCCAACATTGCTTAGCTTCTAAGATCGGAAAACACATCGGGCTAGCCGGAGGCATCTAGGTCAGGGCAAGCGCTGCCTTTATCTGGTCAATAATGCTCTGCCTTCAGTTTGTCACACTTCACATTCCAGTTAGGGTTGCCAACCTCCAGGTGGTGCCTGGAGATCTCCCAGAATTACAACTGATCTTCAGACAACAGACATGCCAGGAGAAAATGGCTGTTTTGGAGGATGGACTCTATGGCATTATACCCTGTTGAGGTCCCTCCCCAACCCTAACCCTGCCCTTCCCGGGCTCCACCCCTAAATTCTCCAGGAATTTCCTAAACCAAAGTTGGAAACCCCAGTTCCAGCTTCTCCCAGGAAGCCCTTGAACTCAAGGACCCTGAGTTCAAGAGCACTCTTGCCAGGTCTAGACTCGAGTACAACCATTCGTGGATACAGCCTACCTCCGACAATGCTCTACTAAAAAGTAAGTTGACAACCACCCAAAGACTTCTGATCTGTGCCTCAGAAAGATCCTGTGTTATTTTCCCAGACTGAGGCCATGGAAATGTTAGTTCCAGTCCCCATAACAGCTGTGAAGGCCAACCCGATGACCCTGGGCCAGTCACTCTCACTCAGCGCAATCTCACAGCATTATCATGAGGGTAAAATGGAGAATAATTGAAGCACCATGAATTCTGTATTGAGTTCCTTGGAGGAAGGGTGGGGCAAAAATATAATTTAAATGGTTGCAAAAGTCTCACGAAGGCAAGTTTCTGTTCAAGTAATGGGGGCATGAATGGACTTATGCAGACACATTCAATCCTTACAGGTTAGAAACACATTTTCACACCATTCAAGCTCCCCTGCCCTTCTGCCCCATGGTACACTTAATACTCTCCTGCATTCTTTATACAAATTTGGCATGACCCAGAGATGGGCTGGACAGCTGTCCTGTCTAGCCAGAACCAGATCAAGGTATTTTGCTGCATCAAGCAGGTGAGGTATTCTGGCAGCACCACAAGGGCTTGGCTCAGAACTGGGTGGTAAGCACTGCATGGTTGGGAGGCAATGACAGGTGCTCCTCCATACTTCCAGAACCTGGAGGAAACTGAGTCCCAGTGACACTGTGCAGCTCACTTTGGGCACAGGTGTGGCACAGGTTGGGAAGGCGAAGACAGACATAAGGTAGGCCTGTCCCCTCCTCCAATGCTACCAACAGTTTCAGAGGAAAAGAAGCACCAGCTGCACTGCTGGAGATGCCTTGGTCTTTGTTGGTGGTGGGGCAGCTCGGCCTTGTCAGTCCCTTCCACCCACACTTCCATCAGATTGTGGTACCTCAGATGGCTGACTGGGGGAGGAACCAGCTCTGTGTCTAGTTACCCTCTGAGGATGGTGGAGGAAGAGATATGAGGGGTGACAGGATATGAGGACAGAGAAATAAATGCAGGGGAATTTGAGGGTTTTAAGGATATTGAGGGGTAAGCCAGCAAAGGAAGCTGAGGAAGGGCCTCACACAGTCTGGGTGACATGAGAAAGGGGCCTAACTCTGGATATAACTAAGAGTTCTGGACACTGATGAGGGAAGAACCAAGAAGAGAAGGTTGCAGTTAACGTACATTTTTCTTCTGAACTGTGTGGCAGGATCCCCTTTGGGTTACTTGTCACAACAAATAATAGTCTGGTAATTTAATTAAGGACATTGCCTCAAATAGGTTAACAATGGCCCCAGTCACACTGGCCGGAAAACGTAGGGGGGAAGCGTGGCTGTTTGCCCCAGAGCAAAGTAAAGCGCGGCAGCCCGATCACACGTCCTGTTGAGGTCCTGTGGTTAGGCCATTAGGTGCCAATCACACGGCTATCCTGAAGCGCGGCAAAGAAGCGGCGTGGCGCGATCACACCGGCAATCGCTAGGCGCCGCTTCCGTGGTAAATGGGAATTCCCCCCCCCATTGACGTTTGCACATGCGCCGTTGGGTGTTTGTGTGCATCCTGTGGAGACTAAAAAAACCCATCCAGTTTGTGACGGGACATGGACGAGTGCCGGATGCCACGGGATTCAAGCGGAAACGCGATCAGGTGCCCGCCCCCGCCCCGCGGTTTCCGGAAACAGTGTGCTTTCTGCAGTAGTTTTTTACTCCGCATCTTCGGCGGGAAGCCACGGGTTAGCCACGGGTGCACTACGCTTCCCAGATGTTGTGGTGTGATCGCGCACCGAAAATCCGCCTGTCATTCGTGTCTTTAGCGTGGCAACTTCTCTGTGTGAATGGGGCCAATAACATGCATTTTTTCTTTACTGGCTTGACCAGAATATGGTCTTAAGAGACAGTATATCCTTCATCTCAGTGGCAGAAAGATTCTTTTGAGTGTTTTACATGCTAAAGGGCTGGCAGCTGATCTTTTTCCTGAACCAAAAAAGAGGGGGGAAAGTTCATTGAGTCTGGCACTTTCAAAGGCAGTAGTCCGCTTTCCTGAAGCACTTGGAACATTCTGGTATTTTTACCTCATACCTATCCGATCATGTGTTTCTTTTCTCTTCCCACTCCAGTTTGTCATGTCAAGGCTGTTATTGATAGCTTCAGTACTACGCAAGCAAATTCATTGGAAAAAATTCCCCACATATCAATATGTTCTCAGGCTTCGTGAAAGGGCAGGTCAAATGAGTAAGATAAAATGTAATAAAGCACAAAGAGAAACAAAAGACTATCATGTTACCATTAATAATTTATCATGCCCCTCCACAAACTATTCAAACTATATGCTGCAGAACAAACTGCAGATATCCTTCAGAATCATGTGAACAACCTGTGAAGGACCCTGCTGCAAAGATCAAACACATATTTCCTACAGTACGCTTATTTATAAATCAAGTTTCCTATTTCCTCAACTCAGAAACTTAAAAACCAATATTTTAAAAACCAGAATTTGCTAAACAATGCCAACTAAGAATAAAGACTTCACAGTTACGGAGCACATGTGCTAAGTATATGTAAATCTAAATGAAAATTTTCAGGTGATCTAGTGTACTATAATGGTTGAAAGAATTAGTTAGCTATCCTGGAGACTGCCTGTTTGAATCACTTCTCAGTACCAAAATGTCTGTAAGCAAGGAACTATCCCTGGTAATTCCTGACAGAGTTATTGTAAGGATGACTGTGATAATGTATGAGAAGGGCTTTGACTACTGAAAGTGCTATATACATGCGAATTAGTGCTATTAAATGTATATATTTCACAGAAATAATGCACAAAGATGGAACATTCTGGTGGGGAATTTACATTTCTTACAAAACGAAACTGTGTAGAGCCACTGGAGGCCAAATTGGCCTCCATATCTGACCTGCAACCTGCCAACTGGCTGTCCCCGTTTTAGACAATCACATGGCCCAGGTCTAGCTCACGGTCAAAATACGTATGTCAAACAGTAAAAATATCCAATAAATTAAATGGCTTGAATGCAATCAGTTTTTCTGTTGGTGAAAACAGATGGAAAGGTCCACTCTAACCAAATAAAAAAGCCAAGCTGGGGATTACAGGAGCAGCATATACAAAAGCCACGTGAAATGGGGGACGTGGTAAAACAAGGAACTGGGCAAGACTAACTGGAAAAACTGGCTGGATCCAACCCAGTATCTTTAGTGGCACCCAAAGCCTGCTGCTAGAAGTGACTCCACTATAATTCAAGGTAGGGGCCTGAGTTGGCCCAGTAGAAGATGTCACCTTAATTATTCTGTACTTCTATTTCTGTGGGGACATCACTGCTGCCACCACCCTGATTTCATAACAGTGTTAGAATTTGTAAGGAGCTATGCAGTTTCTTTAACTAAATGACATCCTTTCCACCTAATCACTGCTAGTAGAGCAAATTCATACGAGGGGTATTTCTTTCTTTACTCACTGGGCCCCCCGGGACCCCCCAAAGCCACTTTTCTGGGCCAGGGAACCTCAGTAATGGCATAGGATACCATGTCATTGCTGCAGCAAGGAAACAAATCAGCAGCAATCATAGACTATCTTAGTTCCACCTACAAAAAGAGCTCACACGAAAATGAAGTGGGTGATTTCTCCTCATTCCTTCTTCTTGCTGCAGTCTCCCCACTGCATCCTATGCTATTCCTGAGGGTTTCCTGTCCCTCACGAGTGGACAGAGGGTTGCAGTGACCAAAGATTGCAATTAACAACTGAAGCAAGAAACAAGACATCCTCAAAGGGATGCGGTTCACCTTAAAATCTTCTTCTCATCTCTTTTTTTTGTTTTGTTTTCTTTCCAATTTGGCAGAGGATTATCAGCACTTCTTTCTCTTCCTTTGAACATTATAATGATCAATTAGAAAACTATAAAGTGATTTGTGGAATTTGGGTTGATAGTACTACCTCTTCACTGCAAAACAACCTGGAAGGTTATATAAGGTAAACTGCAACCTGTTGGGTATAACCCTGCACTTGACCCAAATCTGATTTTCAGTGGCTAACCTAGTTAGAGTAGAATAATCACAAGAGTTAAATGTAATGTTGGTCTGCGGACACTGTGGATTTGAAACTTCTACTTTTTTGGGGGGGGTATGTTTGCTTTTCAGCTGAAGGTCAGTTCTTCCTCCCCCCTAACAGTTCTGTATGCAGAACTGAATCATACAGTGGATTTACAGAGTGGGTCCAAATCCTTGGAAAACAGGGAAAAGGTTTCAGGTCCCTTTCTCGGTCATCATGGCTACCTTAACAGTTAGATAAGGTGAAGCAGTAGCTTCAGGTGGCAGATTTTGGGGGTGGTAGCCCCCATACACCCCAGAGGTAAAGCTTTCCCTCCTCGTACCACAGGCATCTCCCAAAATATTAGAACTCGAGGGCATCCAATGAAGCTGATGGACGGACAAAAGGAAATGCTACTTTACACAGAGAGTGATTAAAATGTAGAATTTGCTGTCAGGGGATGTAGTGATGACCACGGGAATAAACAACTTTAAAAGGGGATCAAATCAGGGTCTCCAGTCCCCAGGACCCAGCGGGAGTTCCCCTACTTCTGGGGGTTGTGATCCACAGCCAGCTGGTGGAAGCCCCACCACCAAATAGGGACATCATCGGGCGACATCCCCAATGTGATAATGTCACCCAAAGTGATGTCATCACATTGGCAACAACACATGTGACACTCTCATTTTTGAGCAAACTCTATGGTTTCGAAGCAAAAAAATCCCATAAGAGTTTTTGCCCCAAATCCAGAGAGTTGTGTGCAATGTTGCCAGTGTGATGATGTCACTTCCAGGTGATGTCATCGTGTTGGGACGTTGCCTGACAATGCCTCGGCCACCCCCGGAACAACCCCCAAGTTCCCCGCTGTGATGGCAAGGGGACCTGGAAACCCTAGATTAGATAGATTCATAAGTCTATCAATGGCAACTGGTCATGGTGACTGAGGGGAACCTCCACATTCAGAGGCATTAAATCTCTGAATCCCAGAGCCAGGAGTAAACATCAGGGGAAGGTCTCAGCATCTCTACCCTGTTGCTGGCCCTCTAGAGGAACTGGCTGACCACTGTGTGAGAATCCATGATGCTGGACTAGATAGACTACTGGTCTGATCCAGCAGGGCTCTTGTTATGTTCTTAAAGACAACAGAGCAAAACTGCATGTGCCCAGTGGGGCTTTCCAAATTATCTCTCTTTTGGCCTATAACACTAATTCCAGAGGGGTGGTGGATCCATGTTACCATAAGCTTTTCATGGCCTTCTTCAGATGCAGTCAGCTTAGGTTGGGGTACAGAAAAAAACAAACAGCAGGGTCAAGGGGCCATGAAATGTAATAAGGACAAGATGATTATGCAAAATTCAGATCTCATCCAGAGAAATATAGACATCATTCGCTGGTTACACTGAGCAAGCAGAGCCGGCCCAAGGATTTTAGGTACCCTAGGCAAGCGGAAGGCAGGAAGGTAGTACCCAGTCTCTCTGTCCCCCCACCCCAACACTGAGGCAAGGCCTGGTGGGGGGCAGACTCACCACCCACCTCCTCCCCTCCCCCGTACCATATGGTGTGCATTCCCTCCTCAACCCCTGACAATGGTGCAAGGACTGGTGGCAGGGCGCACTAGCACCCACCCTGCTCACCTCTCCCCACACCACAGAGAGGTAAGGAAACACAGGAGTATGCCACCCATCCTCACTCCCAACAACAGGGTGAGACCCCATGGCAGGCCAGGATAGTGCCTGCTCTTCTTGTCTACTCCCTGCACTACAGGGAGGGAGGGGAAGGCAGGAAGACACCATCTACCCTTTCACTCCCCCCCCCACACACAGAGGATGAAGCTCAGTAGCAGAGTGTTCACCCTCCTCATCACAGGGAGGCAGAAGAGGCGCCCAATTCTCTCCCTCCAGCACCACAGGCAGACCTGCTCTGCCTCACCTCATCTCCTGAAAGTGTTAGAGAATAGACTTCCTGCTGCCAGTTGGCCGTTTGGGGAGGCCACCAGGATGTTTGGCACCCTTCCACTGCTAGGCAATCACCAGGGCTGCCTAGTAGACGGGTTGCCCCTGTAACCCCTGTAACCCAGTTAACATCTGCAATCAGTGGGGAGTCCCTAGTTTTGCCAAGATAGTTAACTAAGGTGAGTCCTACATCTTAGTTTAAGCCAAGGGAGGAGGTAGAATGAAACATCACAGTAGGAAATTTGTCTGGACCTACTTCCAGAGTGTCATAAGATAGGGAAATGGCCAAACAGCCTGCAAGAGAATATTCTAGTAGTCTGGAGCCATGACCTAGAAGACCCTGCTTCTTCTGGAAGCCAATCTGGCATCCGCAGAAGAGGGAAGGCGAACCAGGACCTCAGCATCTGATCTCTAATTTCAGAAGTGTTCATATAGGAGCTCCCTGAGACACCCAGGACCATTTTAGGGCTTTATAGGTTGCACTTGCAACATGCTCAGAAACACGCGGCAACAAAGGTTTTCAAAAGAAGTGTGACGTGGGTTACCAAATTTACAGCGGTCACCAATACGGCAGTGGTATACCCTCCCATTTCAAGAGACCCTATGTGCAGGCACCTTGGGCAGCTGTCACTGAAATGAATGGAGGTTGTGCAGCACCGGTCATTCATTAGCACTCGGTCCAGCCGGTTGGCAGCCATGAAACCTCAGCCTGTCCAGCTGCAGTTAACTGAGAACATCGTGGATGCAAAGAGAGCCAAAGTTAGCAGGAAACGTGGCAGAACCCCACAGGCGCTGAAGTCATGGCCTGGACAGTCCCTGAAACCCAAATCCCTTTTTGTAAAGTATTAATGAAGCTCTTGTTCAGGTCATTTACCTGAGTCTCTCCTTCGGACTCATCGGTTTACAATCCAGTTCAACGTATTTGTTGAGTGACGCAGCCCTGGAGATCAAAGCCTCTAACAGCGGGAGGTGCTTCCCAGCAGAACAGGAGACTCCCACAGAACTGTGTTATTATCACCTAGCATCGTAACTATGGTAAGACAAGCCTCATCGGCCCCGACCTTTCTACCATGGGGAATGAGGAAGTTACTCAGCCAACTCAGGCCTCCAGCCGCTAGGCCCCGACCTCTTTCTCCACACCCCACTTTACACGGGGCACGCCACTGCCACCAGCAGATCAATGTTCAGTGATTTCTCCCGCCCTGGGATCTGCACTTGAGCTTCTGTTGCATTTGGTGGTCGGAAGCGCCATCAAGTCACAGCCAACTTGTGGAAACCGTATATGGTTTTCAAGGCAAAAGACAACCGGAGGTGGTTTGCCATTACTTGTCTCCGCGTCGAGAGCCTGGACTTCCTTGGTGGTCCCCCATCCAAGGACTAACCGGGGCCAACCCTGTCCAGGCCGTCCAGGATTCCTCTTGCCCCCCCCCAGCCTCTCAAAATACCTCAGTACCACTTTTGAGTCTCCTTCTCTTTCCCAATCAGTACAGATGGGACCAATCTCTCTTATGTGAGCTGTCTTGTTAGCTTCCCCCTCTCCATGCACTCTCCCGGTTAGTGCAGACTGAACTGGGCTTAATGTGACTTACGGAGATTAGACTGATGTATTTAAGATGAAAAGAAATTTAACAAGGAAATTAAAAGCACATGCCACACAGACAAACACAAGAGCAACATATACATCCTCTTCCCTCGGCATTATACTTAACTATTAAGAAGGAAATAACAGAGAAGCTATAGAGGCCCCGGTCACATGGGCTGGAAAATGCGGGGGGGGGAAGCGTGGCTGTTTGCCCCGGGGCAAACTAACGCGCGACTGCAAGATCAGACGTCCGATTGAGGTCCCATCGAGGTCCCGTGGCTAGGGGGGAGGTGCCGATCACACCACAGGCAAAGAAGCAAGGCGGCGCGGCAAACGTTTTTTAAAAAAAAAAACTTTTAAAAACTGAAGTGTGCGCATGCTCCGTTGGGTGCTTGTGCGCATCCGTGGAGCCTTGGGGGAAAAAATGACCTGTTTGCGATGGGACATGGGCGGGCGCCGGATGCCACAGGAAATGCGATCAGACGCCCGCACTTGCCCCGGGGTTTCCAGAAACTAGTACCTCCGAGGTACTAGTTTTTTGCCGCGCATCTTCGGAGGGAAGCCTCGGTTGAGCCACGGGAGCTCTACGCTTCCCAGATCTGGCGGTGAGATTGCGCCCAGAAAATCCGCCTATCTTCCGTCTCTCTAGCGTGGCTACTGTTCCATGTGACCGCAGCCATAGATCCTCAAGTTGCATTAATTTGTGCTCATCCATTATGTTGGCTGCAGTAGTCAAGGCTCATCCCTTGACTTTACAGGACCATGTACTCGTGGCTGTTCTCCTGAGCGGAGATTCCCCCGCTCCTGACACTGTATGTAAAAAATGGCTTCCTTCTTTAAACAACTCCACAACTGTATTTTCTGCCCTTTCCATCCCCTAATAGACACCCGTGCCCCAGTCTCTTCCTGTTTGCTCTTATCTTAGCTGTCATGTCTTAGGTGTGACTCAGGGCTGCGCATTGTCCTACTCTGGCTAGGGTCACCTGCTTTTCTATGGCACTGAATGGCTCTGCAGCAGGGAGGTGGCTCCTACCAATCTGCTTCACCCCTTTCCTCCTGCTAGCTGGCAAGGAGCATGCCATTGCTTCTGTGCCTGCACAGAGTGCAAACTGAACAATCAGAGCTGTAAACTGTGGTACTAGACTCATGGGGTGGAAGGCACATCAACAGTTCCACCATGAGTGAAAACTACAGAAAAGGGCAACCAAACTAATGAAGAGGTTAGGATCTTTTCCTGCAGGGAACAGGAGATGTGTTTGGGGTTATTCAGGGCCAAACCTGAACCATTTCTCCAGCCAAGCCACCCAAGCAATTGTTTGGGGGTGTCACGACATTGAATGTACCACAAGAGCTATGCTCCCTTCTAGCTACCAGCAGGGTGGGAGGTTATCTGCATGCCTTCCTGGGCCCACATTGCCCCTTTCATTCACCTTTTTTAAAAAAAGCATGACTTGCTTGAGCCAGGCTCCTTCTGCCCTTAAAAATTAAACTCAGCTCAGAAAATACAAAAGGAAGTTGAGATTTGCAGCATTCTAGCTATGTCAAAAGGTAAAGGTTTCCCTTGCTCAAAAGCCAGTTGAATCCGACTCTAGGGGGCAGTGCTCATCTCCGTTTCCAAGCCAAAAAGCCAGCGCTGTCCGAAGACGTTTCTGTGGTTATGTGGCCGGCATGACTAAACGCGGATGCACACAGAACATTGTTACACCTCCTCTTGCTTTCGAACTGCTAGGTTGGCAGGAGCTAGCTATGTCAACCAAGCACTAAATTTGCTATGGAGACAGAAACATTCATTCCCTCCTATATTAAAAGTCGGCTTTGAAGCCAAAGGAAGTAACTGCTACAGGCTCTGGAGCAGATGCTTTTTACTTTCTTCCACCCTACATCACTGTGCGTTTGTCACTTAAAAACACTGACAAAAGGAAGGTTGCCATTTTAAGTTCTTTCTTCAGATGCAAAAATGCTTCAGGCCGGCTGGCCTCACTTCAGTTTTACACCTGAAATACTCAGCCAGAAAGCAATCAAGTATTTTTTTTAGAACAAGGGCACATTTGGATGTTAAAACGGCCCAGGAGCAAGCTGAACCATGTGATTCCCTACAGTTGCTTTAGTCTACAGGGGCCAATCCTTTCAGACCCAACCAGCAAAGATGGCAACAGTTCTAGACCAGGAATCACCAACCTCTTCTTGAACAAGAACTACTTCTGAGTAATGAGAAGTATCTTGAGCCACTCCCCCCACACACACACACACACCATCCTGTTATCAAGTTTTGTTCTTCCTAAAAACAGAACACGGACCAGGGAGAGTACCAGAAATGAAGCTACCAGCAAAGCGGTGTAGGGGAAAACCCTACGAAACGCATGCTTTTTAAAAGCCTAGAGCAGATATTTTTGCAATCTTTTCCTGGGCCTCCAAGGGGATGTGTGAGCTGTTGGACAACAGCTGGCGAGATACCGACAGCTCACATTCCCAAGTAAATTAAAGGACCAGTCTGTCCCAGTTTAGAATCACATGAGAAATTGATGATACACTGAAGTGGGAAATGAGTAACGAAAGCCAGACGTCAGGTTCATAGAATGATTAGCCCTCTTCAGATAGTTGCCTATGGGGCAGTGGACACATTTACAAGAGAATGGGAAACCTGCCACCAGGGCTGGGCCCTGACCCATTGTTACGCAAATGTCCACAACAAGTCCCTACAAGCTCATGTATGCACACATAAACTCCTCCAAAAGACGGGGAATACTGATTCCAGTTGTGAGCAGGAATTTAACCATGTACACCTATCAATGCATCACGACTCACAGCTGAATTTCAGTTGAATACATAGATGTCAGAGGGGTTGC
>NW_015173130.1:426048-461371 GCF_001447785.1 Gekko japonicus
ACGTGTGGGTGAACATCTGAAGAAGGTTCCATTTACATACAAATGTGCTCTGAAGCTTAACTATATATGCATGTGCTTCAGTGCAACTCATACAAAGAACTGCTGAGGGTTTGAGACAATGGGGTTTTTTTAGAAAGCAAAATTTGTGTTTAGCCTTTTCATCATTTGGTTTTTGGCCATTTTGCCTTTTTTAAAAAAGAAGAAGAAGAAGAAGATGGTCCTGTTGTCTAGGAGCTCATTTTCTCCTGCTGCTTATTCCGTTACCTGAAGTCATAATCCAAGTCACATCAGAAATTCTTAAAAATTTCCATGTCGGCTGGTTGTACGCTACCGGCAGAGTGATCATGACTTTGAGAGGGAAAGATAAGCAGGTGGAAATTACAAACTCTAAAAAACAAACAATCCTTTAACATGCAAATAACCTGAGCAGCAATGAACAAGGAACAGAGAAAGAAAATATAATACCTACTAAAGGATGGGCTAAAATAAATAAATCAAGTTTGGGGATGACTCTGGAGATCTGTCCATTTTTGTGGACAAAACCCCCAATTCTTACAGTCTATGCCTGACAAAATGCCGATGACCTTCAAGGGAGGGGCTGTTGTGGCTCAGTGGCAGAGCATCGGCCTTGCATGCAGAAGGTCTCAGGTTCAGTTTCTGGCATCTCCAGATAGAAGGACCAGGTAGTGGGTAATAATGAGGACCTCTACCTGAGACCTTGGAGAGCCGCTGCCAGTCAGAGTAGACATTTACTGTGATATACCAATGGTGTGAGTCAGTGGAAGGCAGCTTCATGTGTGCCTGTGACCTGTTCCTACTTAAGATTCATGATGTAATTATAGGCAGGAGTCTTGGGGGCAAAATTAGAGGGACCTCTCGAACCCTGAGGGGGTCATGAAACCAGTCAAGTCACATGGCTTCTTTTCATATGCTGCCTGGGACGCGTGAGGGCTGCAAATGGAATCATTGTACAGGGCCCACTGTGCCTTTAGTCAATCCTGGATGCAAACCTTTGAGATTCAGTGAACTCACAGCATACTTGTATTAGATGGTGTCTGCTCAGACGTTCCCAAAAGGTTTCACTGAAAATGTCTGTATACCGTTGTCAAAACAATTTGGTTTAAGATATGCAAAAGGACAAAATCAAGGGCCATCTGTATCATTATAAGTCAGAAAAGAGATGTGCTTACTCCTTATAACCAAAGCCATACTAGTGTACCCATCTGGTTGCAATAAGACGCTGGTAAGAGGGATTATGGAAATACTTTTCATGGAAGAACTTCGCATGACCTTGAGCTCATATTCAAAAGTTCAGCAACAAAGCCAGGGAAGCAGACAGACTTGTTTTGAATGAAACTGCTTAGGGAAGCAAAGTGGCACCCGACTACACTGTGTTTCTAATCCAGCACCTGTTGTGTAAATGGCTCTTACGATCTGGGACTTGTTGAGGGAAACATCTTTATAGAATCAGTAGTCCAATATACATTATGTACAAAATTGTACATTAAAAACACAAAATGATGTGCCTCGTCACTAAGCCAGGTCACTAGATCCACCCAGAAAATACTGAAGAAAATACAGTAGCTGCAGAAAAGGCTGCAACCAGGAACCTTCAAATTTATACGCTGATGCCCCATGAGATGAATCACCGGGGATATTGTTTGGAGTGTTCCCTGAACTATGAGGTTTTCATAGGCTCCAGAGGTAAACCATTCTTAGAACAGTCATTGGCACCCCCAGTCTTGGAAAGAAAACAAAAGGTTTCCAGGTCAGGTAGGGACTTTGCTTGGCAACAGCTTATCCATAGGGTTTCACATCTGGAAAAGTATGTCATGCTCCTACCTCTCACTTGAGGATTTCTTGAAGCTCAGCTGATGTTCTTCCATTGCTGCTACTCAAGATCCCTCAACCAGAGACACCAAGGACTAAGCCAGGGACTTCCATAAATGGATATTATACCGCTGTACTGTGTTGTCTGCTTATGCGTACGGTCTTGCCTCACATCCACAAATATTACTAGCCCACCAAAATTCTTTTACTGATCTACTTGGCCATCCCCATCCTGATGCAAGTCATTTTGACATCCTAATAAGTTATAATAAAAGAAAAACCCCAGCTAGCATGCTTCAGGCTTACAGAAAGTTTCCTACTTGGCAGGGACGTACATTTCATTTAACAAAGCAACCTTTTAAATCATCAAAAATGCTGTAATTTAAACATTAACAAGCTCACGATTTATCTAGCCCACATGCATATTCTTACATATTATCCGCTCCACTATTGATTTTATTAAGAAAAATTAACATGTAGATGTGATCTACGTCTTGCACACAGAGTATTAACGCTAAGGCCAGAACTGGAGAATGCACACTATGCAGGAAAAGAGAATCCTGTAATGCACAGGTAACCTTAAATGCATACAGCAATATACAAACAGTAAATAGGTAGTTACAGTTTGGTGTAGTGGTTAAGTGTGCAGACTCTAATCTGGGAGAACCGGGTTTGATTCCCCACTCCTCCACTTGCACCTGGCTGGATGACCTTGGGCAAGCCGTAGTTCTGATATGAGCTGTCCTTGAAAAAGAGCAGTTTCTGTCAAGAGCTCTCTCAGCCCCACCTACCTCACAGGGTGTCTGTTGTGGGGAGGGGAAGGGAAAGGAGTTTGTAAGCCGCTCTGAGACACCTTTGGGTAGTGAAGGGCGGGGTATAAATCCAATCTCTTCTTCTTCTTCTCTTCTTAATGTCTTGCATTTTTTGCTATCTGCTCACGTGCAGCAGCATCTTTCTCATGCAGAATTATTTACTTAGAAACAGCCTCGCTTTTCTCCCCGGCAGGCTCACAACGGCATGTTCCGCTCCTCTGGTTGATCCTTACAGCAACCGTACGAGGTAGCCTTGGCTGAAAGACAGTGACTTGCCCAAGATCATCCAGCAAGCTTCCATGGCATAATGGAGATCTGAAGGTGGGTCTCCCAGATCCTAGTCCAACACGAAGCCAATGTTTTAAAAAAATGTGCACAGCCAATCAGATCTCAAACGGTCCATCCGAAGCTCTGCTGGGCAAAATCTCCACCCGTTTCCTAAAATCAGTTGGCGAGCACCAGGAAAGGTGTTGGCGGGATCCGTGGTGCTCACGGGCACCATGTTGGGGACCCCTGCTCTGACTTCTGTCCCATGCTGGCTCTCTGACTAGGCAAGTGGATATTTACAGAACACCAGGCAGGGCTTTTTTTGTACAAAAAACCCAGCAGGAACCCATTAGCATATTAGGCCACACCCCTGACAGCACAACTCATTAGCATATTAGGCCACACCTTGGCTTGGCCGGGCACCCCGCGGCTGTGGGGAGCCCAGGCAAGCCCCCCCCCGGACAGGCCGGGGAAGGCATGGGGAGGCATTTAAATGCCTCCCCGATCCTTCCAGGCCCCCCCGGCCCGCTCACCTTGGATTTGCCGGGGGGGGGGTCACTTTCCAGGCCTTCCCTCCATAGCCACGCATGGAGAGGTTTTGGCTGTAGTGGGCGTGGCCAACTCTGAAGCCAGCCGGAACTCCGTTCCTGTGCGTTCCTGCCCAAAAAGAGCCCTGACACCAGGTAAAGGGATATTTACAAGCCCATCTGAGCAGGTACATTTTAAAAAGGCCACTTCTCCTCCCAAATCCTGGTGCAGTTCCATATAGATTATACAGTAACTAAAGGAGGAAACAAAATTCACATTCATATCGTATCACGTAGCACAGGAATATCTGCGATGCCATCTCTTCCCCCTTGCACTGACAACCAGCATTGAGAGCAGATGACGCAAGGTGTTGTTACCTTCTACACCACCAGATGATCACCCTGCCTGGCCCTCCTCTGCTCCAATTACACCATCTTTAAGGCCAGAATGTGTTAGCAACGAGGCACCAGGCAATCATGCCACCGCCGAGTGTTTCTTAATTAAAATACTTAGGGTGAATTCTAAAGCTCATTGCGTGCCATCTGGCCTCCCTATTGGCGGCTACTAATTCCAGGTGATGGAAAAGATGGTATCTGTGCCAGCTCACATTCAATAGCCCTTCCTCACCCTCGAGTAAGGTACATGGGCTATTTATACCCATCACCTCTCTTGGAGGGTGGGGAGGTGAATCTGTCCTCACAGAATCAGTCCTGACCATTTCCTCCAAAGCTTCGTCAAAACTGGGGATTTAACTGTCTCAAGCAACACCTCATTGTCGAGATTTAAAAAAAAGAGAGTTCCCCGGTCTATTGGGATTTATTATTAGGATGTTTCTTAATAACGTTCATTTCCTGTTTATGTTTCCTTAATGCCAGCCCATCTGTCTTCCTAATGACCTGGCAACAAAAGCAATGGAAAACAAATCATTTTCTTTTTCAAATCTTTCTGAAGTTGCATATCGCCTCTAGCATACAAATGAGGATCTTGGTTAGAGAAGAGACCTTTGCTCCTCCCAGCACACACCCCCTTCACCCCCACCACCATAAACAAAAAGACTAAGAGACAGGGAAATGAGTGTCCCTCATGACTTCATCAGCTTCCCCCCACCCTCTCCCCACCCTCTCCAGTAACTTCACCTCCCTGCTTTGTTTTTCAGGAATAGATACTGGATATGATAATATGAACGCT
Organism: Gekko japonicus; assembly: GCF_001447785.1. Taxonomy (NCBI): domain Eukaryota; kingdom Metazoa; phylum Chordata; class Lepidosauria; order Squamata; family Gekkonidae; genus Gekko; species Gekko japonicus. The sequence goes on from NW_015173130.1 coordinate 430,674, forward strand.
GGCAACCTTTGAACAAGGTTCTGAACAGCAATTCGGAACCAAAGACCTGTCGACCATCAGGGTTCTTCTCAACCTTGGCAACAATAACAGAACTGTGAAAAACCAAATACTTTCTTTTTCCCACCTCATCAAAGCCTTATTCCATACAGCCGCCTGCAGAAGAATAGTAGGTTTTTATACCCCACTTTTCTCTACCCTAAGGGGTCTCAAAGCAGCTTACAATCACCTTAAGAACATAAGAAGACTCTATCTAATGTAGCCGAGGCCTTCCCCTGATGTTGCCTCCTGGTGCTGGGATACAGAGGCTTAGTGCCTCTGAATATGGAGGTTCCCCTCCCAGGGCTAGTAGCCACTGATAGACTTATCCTCATTGACAGACTTATCTTCATTGATAGACTTATCCTTTCCCTTCCTCTCCCCACAACAGGCACCTCGTGAGATAGGTGGGGCTGAGAGAGTTCTGAGAGATCTGTAACTAGGGTTGCCAAGTGCTTTTTGAGCCGCAGCGGGGGACTCCCGGCTGGCGGCTGGAGTGCGCGCGCGCGCCACACACACGTTACCCGGAAGTGACATGACGACGCTGGGCACACTGGGGCGGGGCCACGACCATCCGAGGGAAAACCATAGAGTTTTCCCTCGGATGACTGTGGCCCCGCCCCCAGCGTGCCCGGCGTGGTCACGTCACTTCCAGGTGACGTGCACGTCGGGGCGGGGTTTCCCCCCCCCCCCCCGGGGGGACTTGGCAAGCCTAGCTGTAACAGGCCCAAGGTCACCTCAGCAGGCCTTATGTGGAGGAGTGGAGGAATCAAACCGGGTTCTTCAGATTAGACTCCGCCGCTCTTAACCACTACAGCACAGCACACTGGCTCTCAGTACGAGGTCCATGTGAGGACCTCGAGCAGCCCTGCAGAATCCCAGGCAACTCAACAAGATAATCTCAAATTAATTCCCTTTCCCCCCCCACCTCCACCTAGCAAGCTAATTGCAACCCTAAAATCTTTTCATGTATTTACTGCACAAACCTGTCTGCCCTGAAGGATGGGATTGTTGGCTGGCTGGAATGTTTCACTTAATAAACCTTTTTGAGGAAAGAAGTGAGGGTGTCTCTCCCACTCCCACCCCCGGCAGGCACCTTCTCCTTCTAGATGGAAATCAACTGCTGCAATGCTACACTGTCAAAGTTCCACCTTCTGATTAAATTAATGCTTCTCCAGCTCTGATTAGGTCCCCCCCCTCTAGTGTCTGAAATCTGCATGTAAAGAGTGAATAGCAGAGCAACTGACAAATCGTAGGGGGGAGCCCTGCATGCGCGTCCCACAGAAGAGCTGCCGTTCAGCAGTGCTGCTGTTACCTGCATTTTTATAGGCACAGCATCTGTTGCATTTTAACATAGGAGATACAGTGAGAACTCGCACAGTGCATCTTGATCAAATTCATCAGCGTGAAGAATCACATCGCTGATTACTTCCAGAACTGTAACTGTGTTAGTCTGCTGCAGTGAAAACAACAGGCAGCCCCTTGAAGACTAACAAATCAACTGTGGCATGAAATTTCATAGGAAGAAGCATACCCCCAAAAAAGTAGCGTTCACGGGGCTGTCAAGGTGCAGCTGACTTGCAGCAACCCCTCATGGGGTTTTCAAGACAAGAGAGGAACAGATGTGGTTTGCCATTGCCTGCCTCTGCATAGCAACCCTGGACCTTCTGTGGTGGTCTCCCATCCAAGCACTAAGTAGGGTCAACTCTGGCTTAGCTTCCGAGACCTGACCAGATAAGGCTAGCCTGAGCCAGCTAGGTCTGGGCACAAGAAGGTACCAGGGGTCCAAAACCAGGTTCTCCAGCCAGAAAGACTCAGTCCTTTTCTCACTGTCCCGCCATGGTGCCTTAGCAAGAACGGATGGACCTTCTCTCTGCTGTGCTACAGCGCCACCACTGCAGATGGCCATGAGGTGGTATTACAACTACAGTTGGGATCAAGTGACTCAAGGGGCTAGGAGGGTTCAGCCTGGTTTAGAGCTGCTAATTTTGGCTTGCCTCCTCAATCTAAGTAACTTCTTGTCAGTCAGTCACCTTTACTGGCATGTACAAATACTACAAACAGCAGAAGTAACTTGTTATTCAGGCACAGACTGAATTGTTCCTGTTCTCCTGATCAATCACCCGCCTACTTGACATTGGCTACCGATCGTAAGTCAGATACCATTTACACCCATTCAAATGACAGTAGATGGATTTCTGGAAGAAGAACACTTATCTTGAACCCCGGTCTCTTACCTGTAATATCTGGACTGAAGGTAAGTTGAGCACACAGCCTTAGACACGTGGCTAGCGGAACCAAAGTCAATGACCTTGACCCTGTATGGCTGCCGAGATGGATCCACCAACATGATGTTTTCTGGTTTGAGGTCTGCATGAATCAAGCCCAGGCTTTTCAATTTCATTAGGGCCGTGGCTACCTGCTGTAAGATTGGCCGGATGTACTTAAGTGGCAACGGGCTGAACTTGTTTTGTTTTAGAAAATCATAGAGGTTCTGTTCCAACATTTCAAAGACGAGGCAGGTGTGATTCTTGTGCTGGAAACATTCGTAGGCTCGGACGAAGTTGTAATCATCTGCGCTTTCAGTGCTTAGCCGGGCCAGAATGCTAACTTCGATTTGACCTTGCCGGGCATAAGAAGGATGGTTTTTAAGGATCTTAATGGCCACAATTTCATTGGTGCCACGTTTCCAGCATTTGACCACTTGCCCAAAGGTTCCACGGCCAAGGAATTCTAATACTTCATACGTGTTGGTCATGGAACACAGCACTTCATGTTGTACCAGCTGGTAATCCCCTTCACTGTTGGAGCCACTGTTTTTCGATGTGGCCGTGGACGTGGTGGTGGTGGCTACCGTGGCCCCACTGGCATTGTTCTGAATCATTGGTGGATGCTCTTCGATAATCTGAACGCTGCTCGTGTTCTCAATTTCCTCACTTTTGCGCTTAAGTCCACATTTTTGGTAGGTGTCCAAAAGGCTCACAGTGCTTCGACGCATCAGGTTGTGTGGTCCACCCAGTGCTTGCCCAGATACTGCGACCACACCAGAGGTGCTGTTGGCGGATGTCACCACGATGTGCCCCGTGCTGGCTGGGAAGATGATGGTCTGCTCGTAAGGGATGCTGGGGTTGGGGATCTGGAGAGAGGCGTTGATGGCGGCAGCTGCTTGAGAGGATTGCACGTTCTTGCTCTGGCTGTAGACTTTGCTATGTGTGCCGTACCCGGTCATATCCCAGTTAGAACTTGGTTCCACTTTCAGTTTCTTCACGCTACAGAAGGCACTTGATTGAAGGGTGTGAGGGGAGAAAACTTGCACATGTGAGGCCATACCTGCAACACAACGTGAAAAGAAAAAAACAGTGTTCAAATATAATGCTATTTATGACATATATTTGTTGTCAAGGTGCTCTGGGTGATGAACATAAATGTACAAACATCAAAAAACCCAAAGAGCACAGCACTTCATGTTGTACCAGCTGGTACAACACAATTAAAACCCACAATTAAAAGCAGTCATTTAAATCCAAAGTAATACAGTCCCATCCACTACAATGTTTAATCAAAGCACACAAACGCCTGAGGAAACACATACATTTTGAATGGACAATGAAAAGCCTGAATGAAGACATCACTCTAAGCTTTTTAGGAACAGCATTCTAGAAAGTGGGGGACACAACTAAAAAGGCCCTGCTGCACACCTTTTGGGTCATTACTGGGGGTGGGGGGAAAGACAGCACAACTGATATGGTCTCCCTCTGTGAGCATTATCTAAAGGTCATGAGAATCAGCATATTAAAAGGAGAGTATTCCCTGCTCAGCATAGCAGACTGTTCAATCAAGTCAACTTACATCAAGTTCCCAGTTTTCTAATTCATGTCTTTTTGAGCAAGCATAACTAGGAACATAACCACAACTAGAAACCAAAACTCTGGGGAGTCATGTATCCCTCACGACTTGAGCACTGCAGAATTTACATCTGCTTAGAGGGAGAGGAGGGGGAGGGAAGGCAGCATGCTATAGCCTGATATTGTCAGAACTCATAAGATAAGTAGAGTCATTACTTGGAAGGAAAACCACCACTTGGAAGGAAAACCACTTCCTCTGTAGAGGAAGGAAATGGCAAACCACCTCTGCATCTCACTTGCCTTGAAAGCCCCTTGCTGGAGTTGCCGTAAATTGGCTGTGACTTGATGGCACTGCACACACACACACACACACACACACACACACACAGAAGAAGAAGAACAATTGTGAAATCAAGGAGTTCTGTCAGACTTTCTCTATACATACTAAAGCAAGTGAAAGTTCCCAGAACTTTACAAAGGCAAGGCGTGCTACTTACAGGGTGCTACTCCATTAGACTGCATGAACTTCAGTAGACTATCTAAAAAAGTTATGGTTTTCACAAATATCATACTGATGATCTGTTGTGTCATATTCAGTCTGAGGATGTGGACAGGATTCTTGGAAGTTTGTGTAAATAAGTTTTTGTGTAAATAATTTTTTTATTATTTTCTCTTAAAAGGGTGGGATACAGAAGGAAAAAAGGGGTAGGGGAGAAATATAGATTCTTGGAACTTTGTGACCTAGTACCTGATTGTAAAACCCTTGTCCCTCCTGGCTGCTTAATTCTGCAGGGGGAAGGTGCTGGCAGACTGGGTCCAGGAGACAGTAAATGCCTCCCTGAAAGAAGGGTGGTTGCCCCTGCCTTGAAGTAGGTAGTAGCATGTCTACTCCTAAAGAAACCTACTCTAGACCAAGCAGAACTGAATGACTATTGCCCACTCACAAATATACCATTCCTGAGCAAGGTAATTGAACAAGTGGCGGCTTGACAACTTTGGGGATTCCTGAACAAAGCAGTTTGTTTGGATCCACTCCAGTATGGTTTCAGGCCTGGTCATGAGACTGAAATTGCCTTGGTTGTCCTGGTGAATGACCTGCAGCGAGGAGTGCGACCCTGTTGATTCTCCTTGACATCTCAGTAGCTTTCGATACCATTGATCGTGGTATCCTTCTGGACCACCTTTTTTGGGTTGGGATTGGGAGGCACTGTTCTGTGGTGGTTTCGATCCTACCTCAAAGGTAGATTTCAGAGTGTGATGCTAGGGGCTCCTACTTGGCCGCTTGGCTTCTGGGGCCCACAAGGTTCCAGCTTATTGAGCTTTTTAACATCGATGTGAACCCGTTGGGAGAGGTCATCTGGAGTTTTGGTCTGAGTTGCCACCAATACAGGGATGACACTCAGCTCCACCTTGCATTTCCAGAGGAGCGGTGGAAACTGTAAACAGGTGCCTAGAGACAGTTTTGGGGTGGATGAGGGCTAAAATGATTAAACTTAATCCCAACAAAACAGAAGCGCTACTGGCATAATGTTTGAAACAGACTAGTGTAATCACAACTCGCCTCTCTGCATCTGGATTGAAAGGAAAGGGCTCCTGAGTCAGACCCCATGGTGTTCTGCTGCATCCTTTAAAAATAAACCACTGCTTGAGACAAGAACATGCCCTTTATTCAAAGAATGATGGCTGGGATTCTACCAAATGCCAGTGGGTCGCACATGTGACCAGTGAGTCACGCATCGCTCACCTGCAGTCTTTAACAAACTAAAGGAAACTGGAATTTGCCATGGCAAATTATTCAAAGGTTATGTTGTCACAGAGTACAAAATCAAACAGTACTTCTGTTTGCCATTTAAGTCTCTGCCACTCCCTGTACTGAATCTATTTAAGACATCTATGCTCTGCTATTTGCTGTTTCAAATAGCTAAGGCTGAATTGGGCACACAGGTGTCCTCTCCCCCCACTTCCTTCCCACCAGGCCTTTCCACAACCGCATACTGAGCCCTCTACACACCTGTACCTCTCTAGAACTGTGCTCAAGTGAATGGGATGGCTCTAAAGATGTCTTTCCACTCACAAAAGGAATCCTTTTGTGAGTAAAAGACTCCCTCCCATGCAAAGAAGGACAACTTTGGATTAAATTCAGGGTTCCCCCATCCCCAATAACTTTTATTAATTTTTATTTAATTGAAACATTTTATGCTGCCTTTCCACTCAGCTCAAGGTCCCCATGGTGGTGAACAGCCAAAACATTAAAACAAAATCTAAAATGCATCTATATAAAAACCAATTCAACACAGCTCCCTTCGTCAAGTGTTTCTCAAAAGCTTATGCTACAATAAAGTTTGTTAGTCTTAAAGGTGCTACTGGGCTTTTTACTGTTTTGCAGCAACAGACTAACACAGCTAACTCCTCTGGATCTAGGCAGGCATGGCTCCTTGACTGGAGGGCTTGGAGAGTATCTCAAGCTGATGCTCTTTTCATGGAAGGCAGATGGCTGAGCTACTGGCCTACAGAAGCAGAAGGGGACAGCACTGCAAAGCCTACAGAGTAGGGTTGCCATCCTCCAGGTGTGGCCCGAAGATTTCCCGGAATTATAGCTGATCTCCAGACCTTCTTTGGAGGGTGGACTCCACAGTATTATACCTTGCTGAGGACCCTCCCCAAACCCTGCCTTTTCTGGGCTCCACCCCCAGATCTCCAGGAATTTCCCAACCCAGAGCTGCCAACCCTACTGAGAACACCTGCCATGCAGTCCTAAACAAAGGTACACCCTTTTCAGTCTGTTAAAGTCAGTGGGCTTGGTAAGGTTTAGCTGTGTTCAGGATTGCACTGCTGGACACTTGCCCCAAAAGTAATGGCTAGTCATGAGCATGGAAAGGGAAACAGTTAGTAGTTGTGGTCAGGGAACTGCTGCTGATAAAAGGCACAGGATGGATCCTTTCAAAAGCCATCTCTGCTGGTGGCCAGCAACGTTCCCTCTAAGCTGCGGAGCCTTGTGAGCAAAAATTCTACTGTGTGAGCTACTGCCATTAAAGTTGTGAGTGAGCAATATGGCTACTACCTGAATTTGTTTGCTCTGGAGCCCTCCTTCCTGAGCTAAGACAAAAATGTCTGAGCTGGAGGCTAAAAAACTGTGAGCTAGCTCACACTAACTCAGCTTAGAGGGAACACTGGTGGCCAGCATCATTTCTTAGGTTAATGAATTCCAAGAAGGTAATTGCATATTGCAAGAATACTTCCTGCAATCAGTTCTGAAGCTATTGTCCATCAGCATCCTTAGGATTCCAAGTTCTGAAAGGGAGAGAAATCTCTAACCCACATCTTTCCTAATTTTCAAATTACGAACTCCTCTCCTACCAAATTCCAGGCCATGCCTGCCCCACCAATACCGCCCTTGCAACACGCTACAGAACAGACAGCGATGCAGGATTGATCTGAAATATGATGCAAACGCTCAAGTCAAACGATCACTGACGGTGCACCCAACATAGATCTGTCAGGCAGATTTGTAGCCCTGTAGAAATGCCTCGCAGCTATAGGAGAAGTAGGTATGAGACTGCGCTAGCATTTCGCCTCCAGTATCTCAGCTTCAAATCCTAGCATAGGTCATCATCTGCAGTTCCCATTTTCTGTCCAGGAGCGTTCCTGGATGAGATTAGCAGGTGGCGTCACGAATCCAAATTAAAGTGCATTAGCAAAGTAAGGTAGTCAACCGGAGACCAAAATAGCTGCTGATGCTACAGGCCGGGACTGAAGTCCTTTTGCCAGCTCTCCATGAGGCAATCTTCACACAAAGCCTGAAATGACTGCCTATAATCTTGCCGTATTCTTCAGTTTTGCAAATGACTCCTGTATGGCCTCTCATTACCTCTCCTGCTTCCTGTGCAGGCCCCAACTGTCAGTGATATAATAAGGACGATGAATGGAATGATATGCCAGGCATTAAGTCCAGCAAAATTTGGCCCCATTACTGACAAAAACAGGAATGGCAAAGTGTGCTGCTATCCCTTTATATTTTAAATATCAAACAAAGATAATAATGCTGTTTTGCAGCCGAGGTTTTCAAACTGTGCTCTGAACGGCCCAGAAGCTTATAAGATGGATAATTGAGAATTCCTCATTTCTGATGCTTTGTACCAAAAAACCCCATTTTGATTTCATTTCTTCCTTGTGCAAATCAAACCCATGGGCCTTTATTTTCAGATCATTTTGTTGCACCAGATTTTCTCCCAATGCATTTTTCAACTATTTCTGAATTTATTGGGTGTATTTTTAGATCACAACTCCTCCTTCAAGGCACCCAGGGCAGTGTACATGATTCCCCCCCCCATTTTGTTCTTTCAACAACAGCCCTGTGGAGTAGGCTAGGCTGACAGAGAATGACTGGGCTAAGGTCACTCAGTGCATTTCATTGCAAGCAGAGATTAGAACTCAAGTCTCTCTAGTTCAACATTCTACCTACTACACCACACTGGCACTCATAAATAAGCGTTATAAATTATAAATTGATGTACACTGTACATACAAAACCCGTATCGATGATGCATAAAAACTATACAAAAATGCATACACAACGCTAATTAATTTCTATAACCTCTACAAGACCAGCAACCAAAAGTGGAGAAATCATTGCTAAAAAGTAGATATAAAAAATAGGAGAGTCATGCCTAGTGTCAAGAAGAGCAGTAAGGACAGACCAGCTTTCCTGAAACACAGCCCAGCGATCATAACCATTCTTCTCCTGTGCTGCTGGGTAAATTTTAGAGCACAGTGTAGGTTCATTGGAGTAAGACGTGAGGCCACCCCCCCCACACACACACACACGTTATCTAAGAGCACTTTCTAGAAAGCACATCACAGTCCTCTGCCACACATGGAAGTTCTATGGCAAACATGCAAGGGTTCCTTTCCTACCTGGAAAAGATTTCGTGAGAGTAGGTTCAGTTAAATGAAGTCAGCCACAAGACATGTTACCCAATGAGGCTCTGGAGCAACCAAAACAAGCAGTTGGGGCAATTCTAGTTCATAAATTCAGTGTTCGAAAAGAGTCAGAGTGAGGCCCTCATAGAGGAGGCGGAAGGTAGAGGAGGCGGAAGGTACAGTGTGAACAGCCAATACTCTATGATGGGGAATGGGTTATAAGCCACCAGATAGGGTTGCCAAGTCCATCTTCGCCCCCCAGCAGGGGACTTTGGGAGGTGTTCCCGGAGGGGGGGGGGCATCCCCGACGTGATGACGTCACGTTGGGGACGTCCCGCCTCCCCCATCGCTTTGCACGCCTGAACACCAGCTCCCTGCACTTAAAGGGGCCCCTTTAAGTGCAGAGAGCTCGCGTATCCCCACGTGCCTGATCTTCAAGCGGAGATCGGGCACCTGGCCTACAGCCACCCCTCTCCCTCCTCTCTCTCAAGAGAGAAGGGAGAGGGGTGGCTGTGGGTGTTGGGGCTTGGGGGCAAGGGACCCCTAGGGTTTGGCAACCCTAACCAGAGATGACTAGACAGGATATACACAGAAAACCATCCATCATTTGTGCTATCCAGATTTACTTGAAAGGAAGGCAAGCCTGAATGTAAGATGGCCCCCTTAAAATGTTATATACACCCAAATGATAATTATTGGATATAATTCTATCTTATGTGAATATATCACAAACCCCCCACGCACACACCTTCTGATGGCATACCTGGGGGGGGGGGGAACTAGTCTTCAATTGAAGTAAATACTGTACTTTCTCCTGGGATTCACTTGGATCAGGTCTCATGCCCAATCCACCACTGAATCCACACAGGGGCTTTAAACAGCATGTGAGGGAGGGTCGCTATGGCCCACCTCGTCATCAGCCGAGTCAACAATAGCCTCAGAACTCAGAGGGGAGGGGGCTGCTGCCATGCCAACCCCATGCCTTGTTATGTCACAAGCTCTCTCTGGCCCAGCCTGTGGACAGCTATGGGAACTCCTGCTAGGCCTTCATCCTGGTCCCTTGTAAAGACACTATGGCAAGCCACACATGCCTCCTGGTATTCTTGCAGGAGGATGAGACTGTCAGGCTCCCCCTGCGTCCGCGGAGTAGCGCCCCCGGTGGCCGTAGTGTTGGGGGAAGAGTTGAACCTTGGCGAGACCGGCGGTCCAGGAGGCGGGAGGGGTCTTCAAAAAGGGGGGAAGAGCAGGGCCTCAGACCGGCAGGGGACAGGGTTAAGGTCACCCCAGAAGTCCCTCTGCCCACACGCTGTGACCACTTTTCTCTCACTCTCTCTCTTCTTTGTCCTCTGGCTCTCTCTCTCCTACTGTCTCAGCGTGTCATTCCTCCCCGGCCCCTCTCTTGATGCCCGCCTTTTCCCCTGTCTCCCGTCCCGGGACCGCCCCTCCACCCTCGTGGCCTTGGCCCCACCCCTTCACATAAACGGAGACGCCGACGGAGCGCTCCCTGCACGGGCGTTGGTACACCGGCGGCGGTCTTGGCGGTCTCAGTGCCCCGCCGCCGGCACCGCCCTGCTCCTCTAGTCTCTTGGGGAGGGCTCCTGGCTTGCTTGCCGTGCCACCCCGCCTCCCGTCCCCTCGACTACTTGGCAAGCCCTGGTCCCGCTGTCTGGCGCGGCCGGGTCTGAGTGCTTTGTAAGAGCCCGCGCCGTCTCCCCCCTCCGCTGGCTGGCCGGTCGGCTCTGTCTTCGCCAGATGAGGTAAGACGGGTTGCGGTGGCCCTCCGTGGGGTGTCGGGGGTTCAGGGGCTTGTAGCTCCTGGTCCACGCTGTCCGCGACCCTCGGAGCGGGACAGAGACACACTCTGACAATTTCCTTACTCCCACCCATCCCCACCTGCTGGGGTGCTTATTAAAACAGACCATTCATGTAGCACAATCTCTCCTCACCCCATTGCATCTTCCCGTAAATCCAGTGATTCCCCTGCATCCTGGTCAATACAGTTTGGGAGATGTGGGAAGAGAGGCACCTAGGGTTGGGAAGTCCTGGAGATTTGGGGGTGGAGCCTAGGGAAGCTAGGGTTTGGGGAAGGATGGGGAGGGGCATAAGTGGGATATAATGCCAGAGAGTTAGGGTTGCCAGGTCCTAGGACTGCCGGGCCCCCTTGTCGTGCCAGCGGGGGGGATTTGGGGGGCATTCCGGGATGCCCGACATGATGACATCACCCAGAAGCAAATGAGAGCATCACCATGCGACATCCCCGATGTGATGGTATCACTTCCAGGTGACGTCACTGCATTGGGGACATCGCACAGGGACGTTGCTGTTTGGGGGTAAGGTTTCCCCCGCTGGCCAGCTGGCTGGAGGTGGACAGAAGCCTGGAAAACCAGGGGGAACCCACACGAGAACCCAGGGGACCGGCAAACCTACCAGGTCCCCCCAGCAAACTGGTGAGGGATAGGGGGTAGGGTTGACAGATCCAGGTTGGGAAACTCCTGGAGATTTGAGGGTGAGGCTTGGGGAGGACAGGGACTTCAGTGGGGTACAAGGCCATAGAGCCCACCCTCCAAGGCTTCCATTTTCTGCAGGGGGACTGATCTCTATAGTGTGGAGATGAGCTGTAATTCTGGAGGATCCCCAGGAGGATCCTATCTGGATCCCTATGCGTCTACCCTGCAAAGCAGCCATTTTGTCCAGGGGAAATAATCTCTGGAGTCTGGAGATCAGTTGTAATTTCGGGAGATCTCCAGGCTCCACCTGGAGACTGGCAACCCTAGAGGTGCCTTCTAAATGCGTGGTGGAAGTGGTGGTGGAATGCTGTAGAGACTCCCCTAACAAACCCGTCGTAAAGGAGGAAAGGGCAGGGGGAAGGAAACTAGGAATAATATTCTTTCGTTAAATATAGATAAGAATGTAGCCATTCGTGTTAGTTTTTCTGTAGATTAAATAATTTAAAACAATTAACCTAGCATATAAATAAATAAAATCCTCCCCCTCCCCAGGGAAAAAGAGGACAATGTGCTGAGCTGGCAGTCTTTCTGGAATTTTAAGAGCAAACATAACCTTGACTTGCTCCCAACTTTTGAAAGAAAACAAAATCAAGGCTAGATAAAAGGCCCGGCAGCAAAAACACCACAAAACCAGCAAGGCGTACATCGAGGAGCTGAAGTATCCACCAAACTGGATGGGCCTGAGATGCGCATGCACAAATGCACATTCACACAAACACACACAACCCAATGAGAAGAACACTTGCAATTTCTAGCATGCCTTGAATATTTATTTGGCCTCCTCGGTTTCAAAGCTGTTAACAGAGGGAAAAAGAGACTCCATTAAGCAAATACACACCTTTTGGTTAATGTGTTATCGCTGGAACCCAGGAAACCCCATCGGAGTAAGTGATCTGGAAAAACATCCTGGGTTACTGATGTGCATTGTCACCACAACATTGAGTGCACCAATTCATCCCAGAATCCTGCAATGCATATCCGCCAGGGAAACCAGCTTTTACAGCTGGAGCACTGTTAGAGAAACTCCTTATTAGACAAGAGAAAATAAAACATCCCTCTAACCTGCGACATGAAATGTCTGTAACTCCAGCACGAATTGTGCTGTGTGAACATTCCCGGTTAAGCTTGAATGTGACTTCCTCTCATGTTTGAGGCTTCCAGTACGTAATGGGGGGGGGGGAGCCCTCCAAAGTTCCTGTGACTCAGATTCCAGGTCTCTCTTTCGCTCCCCTCCCTCTGCTTTTTTCCTGACTTTCCACAGGGTGATGATGTTGCAGCAACTGATTTTAGCATGAGGCACATGGTGAGCTCAGAGAACTGCAGCAATATCACTCAAGTTGTCATCCAGGACGCAAACATCATAGCTGGCTACGGTCAGAGATGATCTTTTCCCCTCCCACTTCCCACTGAAAAGAGTCATCGATCCTTTTCCCCCCCTAGGACTAACCTTTCTGATGTACATTTCTAACCACCCGCACGCCCACAAGCCTCAGTATTCCTCCAGTAATGAATAATAAAGAAAGAACTGTTGATACACTGAGAATGGTAACAGAGGGACAATTTTGGCAATTGGACGGCTTTTGGCTTGCAGGCTTTCCTGGAACCCAGCTTCTTTTTTTTTTTAGTCTATCTGGATTCAGGGCCTGTTCTGGATATTGGATGCCGGCACAAGATGTTGTTCCAGCAAGCCCCCACCTCCCATGGCTGTGGCTAGGCACCACTGTATCTCTCTCACAGCTGTCCAGAGAAGTACCAGCCAACCTCATTTGCCTGCCCTTTTCCTCTGGTCGGTAGAAGTTGCTTCTAGTAGATGTTACTGCTCATCAAGTAGACATTACTGCACAAGTGCGTGTACGGTGGAATGCAACCGTCAGGGCTGCCTGTCCCCCTCTATCTGGCCGAGGAAGAGATGTCGTGTTGCACTTGCCAAGTGGAGGAATGTCACCAGGCAGACTTAGAAAATTCTCCAGGTTGCCCTGAGAACTGATCCCAGCCTCTTTCTCTTTATGAAGGAATCTGGTGTGTTTACTTTACATATTATACTGTTGGGGCCTAGAAGCAATGACTGCACCCACTATGGCAGCCATCTTACAGCAGGCTCCAGGCTCTCCCTCCCAGAATCCACTGGGAGACAGATGGTCTTGCCTCCAAACATGAACTCTGCTGCTTGGAGCTGGGCAACACCAATCACGCTCCTCCATTGCCCCCAGATATTTTTCTTCCACCATCTAGGGCAGTAGCAGCTGGCACAATGGGTAGAGGGTGGGAGGTTGCCTGCTGGAGGTAGGAGACCAGGTTTTAGGGTTGCCAGGTCTTACCTACATCCCGGGATCTTACAGCATGCACACAAAGTGCACGCCACTATGGAATCACCTGGAAGTGACATCATCACACCAGGCACATTGTTCAGGGGATGCTCTAGCATTTGGGTAAAAAATTCTATGGTCACCATAGAGTTTTTACCCAAATGCTAGAGCATCCCCCACACAATGTGCCTGGCACAATGAGGTCAATGCGCTGAGCACATCGGGCGTGACAGGGCTCTTCGGGGGTGGGGGTGGCCGGCAGCAGATTGGAGGCCCCAGGGAAACCCCGCCCCCATTGGGAAGATGGCAACCCTACGAGGTTTCCCTATGCCCATGCCCTCTATATGGAAAGGGGAGATTGTGTCTCTAATTTTTAATATCAACTCAGGTTTTTAATAGAGCATAAGAAGTTACACAATTTCCAAAATGTGTTACAAACCTTTTTCTAACTCATATTTACATGCACGTGAGGTTTCTGTTGTTGTTTTTGATGAAGCCACTTTAATTAACATCCGTCAGTAGCTTACCTAGTCATAGAGTTCACCACAAGGCATATCAAAGTTTAATTTGCGCTGATGCTCTGCTTTCAGTAGAGCAACATGAAGATGATTTCATTTATTTGTTCAAATATTGCCCATGATGGAAAGCCCATATTCAGGGGAGGAGCTGTGGCTCTTTGCATGCAGAAGATCCCAGGTTCAAACCCCATCATCTCTCAGGAGAGACACTACTGACTGTGATAAACCAAAGGTTTGATTCAGTATAAGTCAGCTTCATGTGTTCATATACATCTATTGTTAAGAGGCATCAATATCATCCGTCTTTCAACTCCAGCAAGCTGCCTGCCTGACGAGCCCCGGAGGGGCGGGAAAAGGAAGACCGGTGGAGAGGGCTGCTGCACTCAGCTCGTCGGGGCTGCGGCGGAGCCTCCACCGCGCCAAGTCCCTCCAGGTGATCCTGCCGGCCATGGGGCAGGCTCGGGGGGCTGCTGTTCCTGCCTGTGGGTGGCAGGATCGCCTGGAGGGACTCGGCGCGGGGGAGGCTCCGCCACAGCCCTGACAAGCCGAGCTGTGAGTGCAGCAGCCCTCTCGGCCGGTCTTCCTTTTCCCGCCCCTCCGGGGCTGGTCGGGCTTGCTGGATTTATTAAGCGCATGTTTGCCCAAGCGCTCAAATGGGAAGCTTTTTTTAAAAAAAATTGCACAAAGAACGATCAGACAGCTCTAATTGCAATCGATGCAAAAGATGGCTGTCCAGATGGGCGAAATCGCGCATTCAAAGCTCAAGTGCCAGGAAAATACTTGATTTCCCAGGGGGCAGGAAAACCCGGGAGTATTGAGGGAGTGAGCCCACTTCGGCATGGGAGGCGGATTCGCCTGTCTGATCAGCAAACTTAAATGTGGGAGGGAACAGCGGTGAACCCCGATCAAAAGGACCGTGTGACTGTACCCGACGGTACTATTTACAACTTAATATTTGCCAGGATTTGCCACGACTCAGCTCCAGAACCTATTTGTGTCAAAAACATGCAAAAAGAGGGAGTGCCTCTGAGCACATCCAGAGTGTATTTCCCTTGCCAATAAGTAATCAAAGCCACTGACAGGCATCTAGGCCTGGGAACACGTTCTTTGGGGGTTAAAGGAATTCTAGGCAAGCTTGAGCTCCAGCACTTTGCATTCTAAAGATTAAATACCAGGCTTTGTTGAAAAGTTCATCTATGCGTGGTGAACAAAAGGCATGTGCACACAATGAACTCCATGAGTACACTGTTATGCGCAACAGAGGTGGGACCCACGACAAAAATCAAAATTATGTGCCAGATACCACATATTACATGCACAGGCAGTCAAAGAATGGTGCCATACTTTATACAGCCATCCAGTTTACAAAGAGTACATAAATCATGTATGCTGTACTCCTTCCCATTTATGTTTTAATGGTTAGTATGTTTTTAATGGTTATATGTTTTATTTAATTGTTGCTTTTAACTGGGGTTTTTTTTTAAAGCTTGTTTTCATGGCTTTGATCATTTGCCCCCTTGGGGACCCTAACTTGGGCACAAAGGCAGCATTAAAACATTCAAAATAAAATAAATAAGATTAGCGACATACATGATTCTGTCAAGCATAACTGAGGGATCTATGCTCCCAGCTACATGGGTGTTTCAGGATGTGTGTCTGCCATTCACATGTTTTTGCTGTAGAAATCACTGGCTGCCTTGTAAAATATGAAACTGCACAAAGAACCGAGCATGCAAGGCAACAATTTGCTGGCCATAAGTACTAATTAAAATAAGGTGCACAACTAAAGTAAGAGCAGGTGTTACACCACCTATAGCTATCTTTCCTGATTTTGTCTTTTGCTTAAGGTGCTGTTTATAGTTTTAGTTTATTTGGATTCTCAGAATGTGAGCTGTGGTATTCTGTGAGGTATAGTCACACTCCCCAGATTTCAAGATATTTGCAGTGAGTGATGTGCACATTGATCCTCTGGTCTAGTTTGGTGTGGTGGTTAAGTGCGCGGACTCTAGTCTGTGAGAACCGGGTTTGATTCCCCACTTCTCCACTTGCACCTGGCTGGATGACCTTGGGCAAGCCGTAGTTCTGATAAGAGCTGTTCTTGAAAAAATAGCAGTTTCTGTCAAGATAGGGTTGCCAAATGGGGGCGGGGAAACCCCCACTTTGGAGGCCCGATTTCCACCGCGGCGGAATCAGGTCCCGGGGGGAGCTCCACCCCCAAAGCTGCGTCACCGCCACGTAGCTGATGTTGGGGGCGTGGCCAAGCTCATTGGGGGGAAAACCAGATGGTTTTCCCCCCCGACGAGCTCGGCCACGCCCCCAACATTAGCAACGTCGCATGTCACTTCTGGTGACATGGTGGCGGCGCACGCTTCGCGCGCATACAGAGCCTGCTCCCGGACTTGTTGGAGCCTCCTCCGCCGGTGAGTTTGCCAGACTTGGCAACCCTATGTCAAGAGCTCTCTCAGCCCCACCTACCTCACAGGGTGTCTGTTGTGGGGAGGGGAAGGGAAAGGAGTTTGTAAGCCGCTCTGAGACACCTTTGGGTAGTAAAGGGCGGGGTATAAATCCAATCTCTTCTTCTTCTTCTTGGTCTGAATCCATGTTTACTCTCTTTTTTATGTGAACATTGTATAATTAGGCTATGCTTAAGTGCTGCAATTATATTGCTGGATCGATGACATCACAAAAATTATTCAGGTCATTCACCTTTAGGATCTAGGTCTACAAGTGCTGAACATATTTGATAATAGAGTACAAGCACTGCTTTTCAGATTTATCTTTGCTATCTTACGTCTATCTGAGTGTCCATTACTATGTGCTTACTCTTAATTATATCTTTTCTCAACTCTGCCTGACTAAGTATGACGGTGTGACATAGCTTACACCAGAGATTAGGAGGGGGAAACAAAATCTGAAGAGTATCCAGGGCTTGCAAATATTCCATATGTGCTTTGAGAATTGCCTGTTCTTCTGCACATCTGACGGGGCTGGCTCAAGAACTTTTGATGCCCTAGGCATTCAAGTTTTGCCGCTGTCACCCCTTATGCCCTGGGGGGAAGCAACCACACATCGTTCCCCCACACACAACAAGCTGGGTTCTTTTGGAGGGAGGTACCTGCCTTGTCTCCTGCCAACCTAGCAGTTCGAAAGCAAGAAATTGCAAGTAGATAAATAGGTACCACTTCGGTGGGAAGGTAACAGCGTTCCGGGCGCCTTGGTGTTTAGTCATGCCGGCCACATGACCACGGAAACGTCTTTGGACAGCGCTGGCTCTTCGGCTTTGAAACGGAGATGAGCACCGCAACCCTAGAGTCGGATTCGACTGGCTTTCGAGCAAGGGAACCTTTACCTTTACTTTACCTGCCTTGTAAACTCCTCCCATCTCAACTGTTGACTAAATATCCATTTAGTAGGCACTTATTTCTGGATCTGAATAGCTCAGGTTAGCTCAATCTCGTCAGGCAATAGCAAACCACCTCTGAATTTCTCCGGCCTTGAGAACCCTATGGGGTTGCCATAAATTGGCTGCAATTTGACAGCAAAAAAAAGCACTATTTCAGGTTGCAGACTGGTTTTCTTCATACATCTATATGCTTATACAAAATCCAGAAAAGCAAAGAAAGGGCTTTATAATCAGCGCCCGATAAAGTGGAAAGAAGAAGGAATTGCAGCTGGCAGCTACGCAAGGCACCTGCAAGCCACGGCTCTTTTTCCTCTTCATCCATTGCACAGACTGGTGATTTATAAGGTGGGGCTAATGTGTACCAGGAGAACAAGCATTTGCTCTAAAATAACCAGGCAATCGAATTTCTCACAGTTCCTCACAGATACCCAAGACTAGAAGAATGCGACTGTCCTTATGAAAAAAATATTGTGGACAGTGTCTAACTGGTTCAGCATGTTGGTGATATGTAGAAATAATGCCTTCAAGTTTCCCTCAGGAATGCAGGAACTTTTGAAAAAAATGAATTTCCTCTGCACTCCTAAAAAGTAAGAAGGCAGAAAGGACCATATGGAACATTTGGGGGCTTTCCTCGCTCTCTCTTTTCCCTATACATCTGCAAACAAAATACAGGCAGGTTTTTTAATCTGTTCCCATATGGTTAACATTACTGCACTGCTTTTGACACAATCATTTCGGGTATCAAATAAGAGTTGTTCTTTTCTCAGTTCTTGCGATGGACAATACCTCATTCATCTACTCTTTAATAGCTGTGTTCCCTTTCCATTGCTTTCCCAGCACATTTCCCTGTTTTCATAGTCACCGACCAAATCAGAATAAACTTCCTGACCGAATCCTCTCTCGTCTGACAGTAGCAAATGATCAAGCAAGAAAACATCCCTATGTCCCTTCCCATGACAATCGTACTTTCTTGGTAAAACAGAAATGAAGATGTGTTTTCTGGAAAGCATGTCAGTTCAGGTGCAATTACCTTGGAAGCCACCCAGACCTTTTACAAAGGCAGAGTATACATTTGTAATAATAAAAATAAGTACTGTTATTATCATCAGGGGTCCCTAACATGATGCCCCTGGGGGCCATGGTGCCCACCATCCCCTTTCCTGGTCACCACCAAGTGCTCTTAGAAGATGAAAGGGGTTAGGTGGGAAGGAGGAGGAGGAGGCTTTATACCCCGCCTTTCACTACTCGAAAAGAGTCTCAGAGTGACTTACAGTCACCTTCCCTTCCTCTCCCGACCTTGTGAGGTAGGTGGGGCTGAGAGAGCTCTGAAAGAACGGTGACTGACCCAAGGTCACCCAGCTGGCTTCATGTGGAACAGTGGAGAATCAGACCCGGTTCTCCAGATTAGAGTCTGCTGTTCTTAACTACTATACCAACCTGGCTCTCTGATTAGCTATGCAGATTAAAATGGAGCTTCTGCCTGAAACGTTGAAGAGGTACTATTAGTGTTATATAGAACCTTGCTCCCCGACATTTTGTGGTTGGCTACACCTCCTGAGAGATGCTTTTTGTGACTCTGCCCACTGCCCTGTCTCAGAATTCCAAAAGTGCCCGCAGGATCAAAACGTTTGGGGATCCCTCCTCCTCCTCCTCCTCTTCTTCCTCCTCCTCCTCATCTCCACAATGAATTTGCTAGTTATGACACTATGGCTGCAGTCACACTGGTGGCTTGACATGGTAGCACCTCAAATTGTGCTGGTTCAAAGTGTAGCGGAGCATTCCATCCAGACCACACACCCTGTGGTGGGTTACCTACACGGCCGTCTCATGGGGGAGCATCCACAATAGTGTTGTGCTCCAACCACGGGATGAGCTGTAAGGGTGGGTTTTAATTAAATGCAGGTGGATGGGTGTGCATATGCACACATGCGCATTTAGGCAGCAACTTTAAAAAAGTGGTGGAAACAGATCTGCAAGTCCCTTCTGGGTTCCTTTCGCTGCAGGAGAGTTCAGATGTCGGAAAACCTGGAGGGAACCGCAAACAATCCATTAATACCGGACTTTCTCCGGGTTTTATTTATTCCACTGACACTGCAGAACAGCACAGGCAGCTGATGACTGTGACACAGAAGGCAGATATTCTCATCTGGAGGGGCCCATTTATTCCGCTCAGGTAACACTACTATAGTGCCACAAACTGTGCGTGTGACCGCAGCCTGTTCCTGCATGTTACTTATGTGTTCTATGCATCGTCCAGCACACTTCAGTCCCTGTGCAAATGTTACAGACAAGTATTTGTTTTTCATGTCAACTGTGCAACACTGAAGGGGGCAAGGGGTGGTGGTTTCTATTACCAGTTTTGGGGGACAGCAACAGGGGGAAGCTTTGGCCTGCTGACAAGCTGTCCAGGGGCATCTAGGTGGCCATTGGGTGAAACAGGAGCCTAGATGTAGCACAGCTGTTCTGAGGTTCTTACGCCAAATAGGAAGCTCTCTTACAAAGATACGTGGGTTGCATTTGGGTTGCATGCGGTCTATCTAATGTGTATGTTAACAAAAAGGCAAAGAGATTCCAGCCCCAAGCCAGCTAGTTAGCAATCTGCTGATGGCTTGATAACAGCAGTATAATGTAGGACATTGGTCAGGTCTCACTACTGAGCTCAAAACCGAGTCCGTTTTGCACGGATTTCGTAAAGGGCTTCACAAAAGCGCTTGCCATTCACGAGTATGTTTTCCAGCTTCAAAAAAGAAATGGGTTCTTATAATAACTCTGTCACACAAGGGTGTTTGGAGAATTAATTAGTATATGGGACGGAGGCATACAAACTGCGCCAGCTGATGCCCACTAGGGCCCACTGGGAATTCATCCGAAGGGAAGCAAAGTTTTATTTTCCATGAGAGCTAGGCCAGCAGAGGCTTCCAGAAGCTGACACAATGAGCCACTGCATTTCGCTGCCGCTGCTTTCATACCCTGGGATTTCTCACATTGTTGCCACAAAATCCATTTACCTGGCTCTGCTGTTTGGGTCCCAAGTTGGCCCCCAACAATAACAAGCTTGGGGCAAGACAGGTATCTGCATCTCTCAGCAGATAACAGTCATAAACACAGGAAAGGGAAGCCAAACATAGTCTTTACTCTCACAGATTTTAAGAGTTCGCAAAAGGGCCCTTACTCAATTTGAAACAATACCCTTAATCTTTGTGGTTTAAATGACAATCTAGGCATCTGAGACAGCCTTCCTTACGTTGTTCAATGACTTCTCAGATCAAACGAGTGTATCCAGTTATACCATCCAAATCTCTTGGCATGTTCAAAGAGAGAGATGTAGCTAGTTTACCTCCTTGATGGGGTCGCCAACTCCAAGCTGGGAAATTCCTGGAGATTTGGGGACAGAGCCGGGGGAGGGTGGAGTTTGGGGAGGGAAGGGAGCTTAGAGAGGATGTGAATGTGATGCCATACAGTTTACCTTCCAAAGGCGCCATTTCCTTCAGGGGAACTAATCCCTGTAGTCTGTGGATCCACTGAAATTCCTGGAGAACTCCAGGCTCTACCTGGAGGTTGGCAACCTTCCTCAGGGACTCATCAGTGCTTAAACCTGAGCATGAATATGCAAAGATGGTAAGGTTTTATTTCAACTGGCTTTTTAAGGCCTATGTAGCCTAATCTTAGTTCCACATAGCCCAATGACATTTTAATTTTTACCATTTGGTTGGTTTTGTCAGGCTATTGTTTAAAAGAGTTCTCAGGAGGGTGCAGATAAGGAATCAAATCATATCTGTATGTTGCTGTCTATACGTCACCCATATGTGCTCACTGCCCAACTAAGACAAGGTGTAGGCACAGATTTATATAATTCTGTTGTTGAGGCTGAGTCAGTTAGCATTCACAGCATTTTTATACATGTTCAGTTTATACTAAGGTTACGGCATGACATTCAACACTTTTTCTAATGTATAAATTGGAAACTCGTATTGGCCACGGACTGGGCTGAAAAGGTCAGTCACCCCGTTCACAAGCTCTTCCCTCCATTTTACTGGGATCAAGTAGCTGGCCTTTGGAAGTAAAAGCCAAGCTTCTGGAAAGGTTAGGATGATAAAGAAAAGAATGGCTATACTAAAACAGAGATTACTCTTAGAAGGGGGAAAAAAATAGGTGAGGCCTTTTACAAACTAGGTTATCATTAATTACATTTTTATCACACCCTTCCTCCAAGGAGCTCAGGGTGGTATATGTGGTGAGGAAAGAAAGACTAATGTCATGTATCAGGCTACAACAGGGGGGCCTGGCTTCATATCACCTCTCTGACGTTCCCAGGGTGAATGCTGTTGATGCTGTTTACCTGGATTTCAGTAAAGCTTTTGACAGGGTTCCCCATGATATTCTGATGGGTAAACTAGAGGACTGTGGACTGGACTCTAGGATAGTTAGGTGGACAGGGAACTGGTTGGAGAACCGCAATCAAAGAGTAGTTGTCAATGGCATTTCATCCAAATGGAGGGAGGTTCCAGTGGGGTGCCACAGGGCTCGGTTCTGGGCCCAATACTATTCAATACTTTTATAAGTTATCTGGATGAGGGTGTGGAGGGGCTACCCATTAAATTTGCAGATGACACCAAATTTGCAGATGACACCAAATTGGGAGGAACAGCAAACACACCAGAAGAGAAAGAATTCAACGAGATCTCAACACACTGGAAAAGTGGGCAGATATGAACAACTTAACAAGGATAAGTGCCAAGGTCTACATCTGGATAACAAAAATGAAGAATGTGCATACTGCATGGGGGATACACTTCTGGGTAGCAGTGTATGTAAACAAGATCTTGAGGTAAAGGTGGACTGTAAGTTAAATATGAGCAGCCAATGTGATGGAGCAACAAAAAAGGCTAATGTGATCTTGAGGTGTATCAACAGAAGCATAACATCCAAATCACAATATGTGATATTCCCGCTGTATACTGCACTGGTCAGGCCGCACCTTGAGTACTGTGTGTAGTTCTGGAGGCCTCACTTCAAAAAGGATGTAGACAGAATGGAGTTCAATTCAAGGTACTGGTTATGACCTTTAAAGCCCTTCACAACCTAGGACCACATATCTGAAGCACCAGCTCTTTCCATCCGAGAGCCAGTTTGATGTAGTGGTTAAGTGTGCAGACTCTACTCTGGGAGAACTGGGTCTGATTCCCCACTCCTCCACTTGCACCTGCTGATGTGACCTTGGGTCAGTCACAAGCTCTGGCACAGCTGTTCTTGAAAAAGAGCAGTTTGTGTCAGAGTTCTCTCAGCCCCACTCACCTCACAGGGTGTCTGTTGTGGGGAGGGGAAGGGAAGGGAGTTTGTAAGCTGCTCTGAGACTCCAAGTGAAGGGTGGGGTATAAATCCAATCTCTTCTTCTTCTTCTTCATATGTCTCTGTGTGCTAGCTACAGTCATCTGACATCCATCTGTTGGCTAACCCAGCACTTTGGGTGGCCTGTCTGGCATCTATCGGACCCTGAGCCTTTTCCATCATGGCTCCAGCTCTGTGGAATGGACTCCCAGAAGAGGTGAGAAAGGCCCCCTCCTTGGAGAACTTCAGGAGGCACTGCAAGGCCTGCCTGTTTGCCAGGGCTTTTGAGGGGGTTTGAATAGCAGGCATCTTTTAAGGGGGAAAGGGAGGAGGGATTTCGGGGTTGTTATTTTCCCACTTATTTTAGCTGGGGACGTTGTAGCTATTATTGTAAGCCACCTTGAACCAAGAGGAAAGGCGGGATAGAAATGTTTTAATAAAATAATTAGGGATAGACATGAAGCAGCTTACGAACTAAAGTTAATCACAAATTTTGGCCGGTTCATGGTTCGCAAAGCGATGTTCACAAACTGAAGAACTGCCATGAACCTCCATGAATTTTGGGGTGCAGTTTGTGGCGGTTCGTGAAGAGCAGAAAGCAGGGGTTTAAATGGCTCAAAGCCATTTCGTCCCCTGCTTTCTGCTTGCTGCTGCTTTGGGCAGTGAGCAGAAAGCAGGGGTTTAAACTCTAAATGGCTGACGAACCAATAGAAACCAGTTCAGTTTGAGAACCGGCACACTGGTTTGTGTTTGTGGCTGAACCATGAACCAAACTGCAAAAATGCGGTTTGTGCCCATCCCTTTAATTAATTAATTAATTAATTAACAATGACAGATTTTAAATAAATTTTTCTCCTGCCGGCCGATTGAACAATGGTGGGAAGCAGGGGTTGCTAGTGGGAGGTCTCCCAGGAACCCTAGCTGTGTCTTTACAAGGAAGAATCAGGCCCCCAAACTGCAGGGTGGTTTTTTTTTAAAAAAAACAAAACACCCCAACATAATGATATGAAAATTGCTATTGCACAGTCTAAAATGTGAGGCAGTCTTTTAAAAACTGAATAAAAACCTCTATTTATCCAGTTATTAGAATTAAATTATAGGCTCTTGCGCTATGCCATCTATTTAATTCTCCTAATAGCACATTTTCTGGTCATTATTTGTTTTTTTAAAAACACATCCCTTTCTGAACATTAACGCTGTAGCTGAAAATGAGACATTGGAGGGGGGGGGTCACTTCCTGGGAACATGTGACTTTTTCTAACCAAAGAGAAAAGTCACAAGAACATTGCCATGTGAATGCCATGAAGCCTGTCCTTATGACACTGTCAGAGAAATTCATCACTGTGTTTATGGTAGTGATTTCTGCACTGCTAGAGATGCCAGCCTCCAGGTGGGACCTGGGGATCTCCCGGAATCACGGCTCATCTCCAGACTACAGAGTTCCCCTGGAGAAAATGGATGCTTTGGAGGGTGGACCCTATGGCATTGTACCTCACTGAGGTCCCTGTCCTCTCCAGGCTCTATCCCCGAATCTCCTGGAGTTTCCCAACCTGGATCTAGCAACCGTACACCCCCCATCCCCCACTGGTGGCCATGGGAGACCTGATGAATCTATGCACTTGTTTTTGGACACTCTCTCTTCTCTTAACTGGCCATGCAACAAAACAGCCTGAGGTGGCACTCGATGCCAGCACATGTCACAATAACACATTTCTGCCTGACAGAAGGCAGTGTCCACCCTCCTTCCATTCAGAAATGGCCTCTCTTTCTGTTTCCCAGTTCTTCAGCCCTTCCTGGCACATCACCATCTTTTCCAACAAAACACCGATTAACTCAGCCGCTTTGAAGAATCATTCTAATCTGTATAGAGCACAGCGCGGTGTCTTTGTCTACAAAGCAGGTGACCTTTCCGTGAATGTGGGCCTGCACTTTGTATTTGAGATCTATTGTTTTTTAAAACAAAGGGAACAGGAACGTTCATATTTACACATGGGAGATGAATATGTCTACCAGCCTGCTGGAAAAGGATGTTTTGCTCATGGATTCAGGACCGATGGCTTCAGCAATACATTCTCAGTACACAACTTTCAGTCTTCCACCTCCTACTTTGTCAGCAGCATATTTCTGTCTCTGTATATCTGTCCTGAGCGAACCACAGGAACCTGATCTACTGCAACATAATCTCATGTATGACAAATTGTACAGCAGTTCTGTGGACCCATGAAACTGCCTTACGCTGAGACAGGCCATTGGTCTAACGAGGTCAGTCTTGTCTGCCCTGACCAGCAGTGGCTCTCCAAGGTCTCAGGCAGAAGTCTTTCACATCATCTGCTACCTGATCCTTTTAGCTAGAGATGCTAGGGATTGAACTTGGGACCTTAAGCATGTAGAGCAAATGCTCGTCCACTGAGCTATGGCTTCATGCAGCCTAAGCATGGATTCAAGGGAGATCTTAATATTTGTCTTGCATTTGTCACTTTCTGGTTATGTTGCCTTTGCTTAGTTTTCACAAGCAGAAGATTGGTTTCTGGACTGCACCCTTCACATTACAGGTCAAGGTTCACATCCGTGAAAATTCCTACTTATTAAAAAAAAATGTACACAGAAAAATATACACGCATGAGGAGGAGGCTAGGCTGATTTTCTGTGTACTAGGATTCTTGTTTTTTTCTGCCACCCCACTGCCTCCTTCATCACCTGCAGAGTCCCACCAGTAAGAGAAACACATCTCCTTCCCCATTCCCTGGCATTTCAGCAAACAAATGCGCAAGCCACTGCTGCTTAGAATAAAGATAAACATTTCAATTTCTATCAATGTGGAGATGAAGCTGGGGGGTGGGTGGGATTGTAACTCGCCTAGAGGCATCAAGTTAGTGCAAAGCTGGAAGCAGGAGTTATCCCATAAACACTTAGTACTTTGGTTTATGAAATATTTCTCCAGCTGGGCTCCGAAGAACTCCAGCTGGGTTCCAAAGAACTATGAAACTATGAAAGGGGACTTTGAGCTTGTTTCCTAAACAGCAAGATTACAGGCCATGGGCTTCAGTTCTTTTGGAATGGAAGTAGGGTTGCCAATCTCCAGGTGCTAGCTGGAGATCTCTTGGAATTACAAATGGTCTTCAGGCAACAGAGATCAATTCACCTGGAGAAACTGTACCCTACTGAAGTCCCTCCCCTCCCCTCCCCAAAACCCACTGTCCTCAGGTTCTACCCCCCAAATCTTCAGGGGTTTCCCATGCCAGAGCTGTCAGCCCTAAATGGAGGGGACTTGAAAAAGCAACCTCTGATATGGAAAGGAAATCTGCTGCTCAAAGAACTGCAAAGGTTCTCTTAAGCTTTGGTGGTGGTGGTGGAAAGTGCCATCACATCACAGCTGACTTATGGGGTTTTTAAAAAATTGTATAGCCTTTATTCTTTGTACACCAAGCGAGTACAGTAATAAACAATTACAGCGGCAACAAAAATTACAAGGAAAGTATCCCACTAAAGATAACCAAAACCTTTTCAAAGTTAATAACGTCTTTAAGAATATTAGAGAGTAAATACATCTACCAGCAAGGAGGTATCTGGCAATTTCCCTTCAAAGACCATATAATTTAGGTACGGCCATCATATTCCCTTCCATAGCCTGCAGTTTATGCAGGCTATGGAGGTCGGTAGTTCAGCAGTTCGAGACCCAGGTACTGCATGACGGAGTGAGCTCCCGTCTCTGGTTCCAGCTCCTGCCAACCTAGCAGTTCGAAAGCAAGACATTGCAAGTAGATAAATAGGTACCACTTCGGTGGGAAGGTAACAGCGTTCCGTGCGCCTTGGTGTTTAGTCATGCCGGCCACATGACCACGGAAACGTCTTCGGACAGCGTTGGCTCTTCGGCTTTGAAACGGAGATGAGCACTGCAACCCTAGAGTCGGATTCAACTGGCTTTCGAGCAAGGGAACCTTTACCTTTACTTTTCCATATTCCCCCAAAACCTGAACGGTACTCCCCAGAGTTTATAAAACTGCTAGTACAATAAGCTATCTTCTCCATAATATAAATATTCCATAGTTTATTGAACCACAATTCAATTGTGGGTGGATGCTTAGCCTTCCATCGAGAGGCTACAGCCATTCTAGCTGCAGCTAACAAGAATTCCATAAGCCTTGATGTAGACCATGGTGTTATCAAGCCCTAACCCTATATTAAGTAATAACACTTCTGGACAATGTTGTAATCAGCTAACCTATGGTTGACCCCAGGGGTCGTTTCATAGAAAAAGAGCTAGGGGAACTCATTAGCATAACTCATTAGCATATGCCACACCCCCTGACATCACCGGAAGTGTGTCATAAGGCCACACACACCACCCCCAACAGTCTAGGCCGCCGGCGGTGGCCTTGCAGCTCCACTGTTGAGCCCCATGAGGGGTCCGGCGATGGACCTGCAAGGCTGGCGGGAGTGCAAGGCAGCCCCGCGAAGGCCCTCCCTGGCCCCAGGCAGGCAGGGGTGGGGAGAGGCAGGGAGGAAGCAACTTACCCTCCCTCTTCTCCTGCCTCCTCCTGGCTGAATGAGGGCCGGAAGCGGGGCAGTCGGAAGCAGGGGGCGGGGCTTCGTCATGTGCCCCGCCCCCCATACCTCACCAGGGGGAACTGCGATCCCCCTCGAAATGGCCTCTGGTTGACCCAGTATAGGTTTTCAAGGCAGGAGAAGTTCAGAAAAGTTCTGAGGTGGTTTTTCATTGCTTGTTGTCTCTGTGTCGTGACCCTGGGCTTCCTTGGTGGTCTCCCATCCAAGTACTAATCAGGGCTGACCCTGCTTAGCTTCCGAGATTTTACAAGATCAGGCTCGCCTGGGCCATTTCGGTCAGGGCCTCTTAGGTCTTACTTGCACCTAAAGAAACTCTTTGTGTCCCCATCCTGACCAAAACTGATCATGGTTTCTAAACTCCACAGTAGCCCAGAGCAGGAAATGAGCATCACTGCCTCATTATGAATCCATAAGGACTCTCAATACATTCCCGTCTGCCAACTCTCAGCCACTGTTGATAGAAGGCCTCCCTCCCCCATCTGTTCCACAAGAGGATAACTGGGATATAGTGAAAACATGAACAACAACAACAAAAATCCCCTAATCCTACAGAGCTGGCAAAAATTAGAGAGAAAAGACACATGCATACACAATTATTTTGCGCATTCTGCATATGCATCTGAGATGACAGTTCATAACACATGATTTGGTGCTCAAGACGATGTGTACACAAGCAATGTGAGCTTGATCATAGCTTAATGGGCCCGAGGAATCAGAAAGTTCCCAGATCCGTTCAAATACTCTGACTCTCAGATCTTCTGTCAACATTCCTGGCACAACACGGAGGAAGCCACTCACACTCGGATGGCTTTGCTCTTGCATTAGACATTTCTTTGGGGGGGGGGGTACAACAACCAGGGCTTTTCACACTGCAATTTCACACACAGCCCTTTCCTGCAGAAGCTATATAAAGGTAAAGGTTCCCTTGCTCGAAAGCCAGTCGAATCCGACTCTAGGGTTGCGGTGCTCATCTCTGTTTCAAAGCTGAAGAGCCAACGCTGTCCGAAGACGTTTCCGTGGTCATGTGGCCGGCATGACTAAACACCAAGGCGCACAGAACGCTGTTACCTTCCCACCGAAGTGGTACCTATTTATCTACTTGCAATGTCTTGCTTTCAAACTGCTAGGCTGGCAGGAGCTGGAACTAGAGATGGGAGCTCACTCTATCATGCGGCACCCGGGTCTCGAACTGCTGAACTACTGACCTTCCACAGCCTGCAGTTCAGCGTCTTAACCACTTGAGCCACCGCAGCTCCTTATATACAGCTATATACATGGCTGCAAAATAAACACCACGTAGGATCAGAGGCGTAGAAATCAAGATGTGTTGAAAACTTTGGACCCATTTGTTCCAAGAAGTGATTAGAATGCACCTAAACTAAATCCGTTCACAATTCATAGCATACAGTAAGAGTGAGATGCCTGCTTACTGCTCCCTTATTTAAGTGCATTTCAATTTTAAAAATTCTTGTCCAAACAAACCATCCGAGTTAATAACAACTTCCATACTGCTTGAACTTATTGCTGCTATCGGAACATTACTTGCCAAGTAGAGCTAAAGGGTGGGGAAAGAAATGCATATTCTTTCCAAAAGGTTTGTTTTGAATTTGATAGCATTTACTGTTCAGCTCTGCCGTCCATTGACACTGGAGAAGCTCCAGTAAAGTGGGAAAGCTCACCGTTTGCATCCGTAAGGACCCAAGCTTAGTCTTTCTTCATTAAAGACCTCTCTTAACTCAGATTGCCAGCCTCTAGGTGGAAGGCTTACCAACCTCCAGGTGGTGGCTGGAGATCTCCAGGAGACAGAGATCAGTTTGCCTGGAGAAAATGGCTGCTTTGGAAGGTAGACTCTATGGCAGTGGTGGTGAACCTATGGCACGGGTGCCAGAGGTGGCACTCAGAGCCCTCTCTGTGGGCACGCGTGCCATTGCCCCAGCCAGGCCCATCATTAAAGTGTCGAATTCTCTGCCAAATAATTTTAAGTAAATGAAAGCATTTGGGATTGCTTTCCTTACTTTGTTTGGATCATCTTAAGTTAATGTATGAGTTGTTTTTTCTAAATTAAAACATCAGTATTCAGGTTAAATTGCCGTGTTGGCGCTTTGCGATAAATAAGTGGGCTTTGGGTCGCAGTTTGGGCACTCGGTCTCTAAAAGGTTCGCCATCACTGCTCTATGGCATTATACCCCATCAAAGTCCCTCCCCTCTCCAAATGCAACCCTGCTCAGGCTCCAGTCCCAAAATCTCCAGGTGTTTCCCAGCCCAAACCGGGCTACCCTACCAGGTGGGGCCTAGAATTCTTCCATAATTAAAGCTGATCTCCAGACTACGGAGTCGGACTCGACTGTGTGACTGAACAACAACAAAACCAGACTACGGAGACCAGTTCCCCGGAAGGAAACAGCAGCTTCAAACTGTGGACGCTATGGTATCACATCACCACTGAGGTCCCCCACCCCACCCCCTCAAATTTCACCTTCACCAGGCCATGCCCCAGATCTCCGGGAATTTCCCAGCAACCCTAGCGGTAATAGGGCTAGCCCTGATCATTCATTCACTTCCGGAGCGGAACAAACTGAGCTAGGCGAGCCATTCTCAGGACACTATAAGCCAGTCCCTTATACCGTTTCCTACTTTTGAAACTAATAAGGCTGGAGGCACGGGGTTAGTTTCCTGTCTCTCCTTGGGGGAAGTGCCTGAGAGCAGCAGAGGGACCATCTCTGGGGCCTCCTTGCTGTCATCCCAGACTGAGGCTCTCGCTCTGCGTGACTCTTTCTTGCTTCTTTGAGCACAGAAGGCAATAATGGGGCTTAAAAGAGCAGGAGGAGGTCACCCTCTATAGCCAAGATGGGATGGGGAGAAAGAAAGGAGATGCAGTTGGGAGGAGAATAGTGGCTGTGACGGGGGGGGGGGCAGGGGACAGCTGCAACAGAAAGGTCGTGGATAATCTATGCCCAGGGGCCCACAGAAAGCTGCACTGAACGTGAAAAATGTTTGTGAGAGCGTATGTTGAGTGTGTGTTTGTGTGTGTGTAAAGAGGGGAGCTTTAGTGCATCCTTTTCTGCTGATAAAATGGGGGGGGTGACACATGTAGAGAGAAGAAGAAGAAGAAGAAGAAGAAGAAGAAGAAGAAGAAGAAGAAGAAGAAGAAGAAGAAGAAGAAGAAGAAGAAGAAGAAGAAGAGGAGGAGGAGGAGGAGGAGGAGGAGGACCACCCTTCACTCCAAGTCTCAGAGCGGCTTACAAACTCCTCCCCTTTACCCTTCCCAC
>NW_015173130.1:465819-515831 GCF_001447785.1 Gekko japonicus
GAAGAAGAAGAAGAAGAAGAAGAAGAAGAAGAAGAAGAAGAGGAGGAGGAGGAGGAGGAGGAGGAGGTGGTCGTGAGAACGAGCCATGCTCCGCGAGTAGGAAGAGGAAGAAGAAGAGGAAGAAGAAGAAGAAGAAGAAGAAGAAGAAGAAGAGATTGGATTTATACCCCGCCCTTCACTCGGAGTCTCAGAGCGGCTTACAAACCCCTTTCCCTTCCCCTCCCCACAACAGACACCCTGTGAGGTGGGTGGGGCTGAGAGAACTCTGACACAAACTGCTCTTTTTCAAAGACAGCTGTGCCAGAGCTTGTGACTGACCCAAGGTCACATCAGCAGGAGCAAGTGGAGGAGTGGGGAATCAAACCTGGTTCTCCCAGATTAGAGTCCGCGCACTTAACCACTACACCACTACACCAAACAGGTGTAAGCCCAGCTCTCCACTCTGTGCTTAAATGATTCACTGACTCCTGGAGTTTAAAATGTGGAGAGAGAAGTATAAAATACGCTGGCCATCACTGTGGGAGAGAAATAGTACCTTGTAGCCAACAGGATCATGCCGACCCATTTGCATCTAAAGCTTCTTTTCAAAGCAAGCACCCTTTCCATGCTGAAATGAGCATGGTGTCCCTACACTGTGAACTTCGCAGCAGGGCTAGATGACGTTTTCTGAGCAGCGGTTTTCACACTATGCTCCTGAATAACCTGGAGTTCCCTCAAAGATTATAAGGAGTTCCTCAGGGAGATTGGTCATGTTCTTCTCCTGCTAGAAAAGGAAAATATGTTGGATTGTGTTTGAGAGTGTGCTCTCAGTTTGTACAGAGCAACACAGAAAGCCAGTAGGCTTGTGACCCCAGCGTGGCATAGTGGCTAGAGTGCTGGACTACAAATGGGGAGACATGGGTTCAAATCCCGCCTTGTCCCTGAAGCTCACTGGATTACCTTGGCTAGTCACTCCTGCTCAGCCTAATGGACATCGTGAAGGTGTGGTGAAGGTGTGGGTAATCCATGAACCGTGCTCTGAGCTTCTTAGAGGGAGGGTGAGGTTAAAAAATACACATCTTAGTGGTAAATGACAGAGAACTATGTCCCACATAAAGTGATGAGGATCAGAATCGTATGTAGTGTGCAAAGTCCTGCGGCAGTCATGCAGAGGCCCCTTGGCACACAAGTTGATGTGGAAAGGGTTCCTTGAAGGTACAAAGTCTGAAAACTACCAGTTTACAGAAACAAAGACATTGTTTTGATATTGACAGCCTCCTTGGTAGGATTTTTTGTTTTTTTAAAAAGTCACATGCAGAGACGCAGAAACTTCATATTAAACATTTGTTCCGAAAAGAACAGCTTGCCAATTTCTTTTCCATCAGGCCCTAAAAAAAAAAGCATTCTTTCTTTTCTTTATTCTGATCCTGCTTAGAGATCGGGGGGGGGGGGGAGCCAAGCTGCCTCCGTCAGGCTGTGTAACACACGTCTGCCACTCTATTAAAAGTCAGCATTAAGACCTCGGTGTTTTGTCAGTTTCCCAGAACTAGCAAACACTGTTGCTGTGCAAAAAAGAAACAGCTCTCAGGAAATCACATAGTGTATGTTTCCAAGCGCTTCATAAATCCATAGGCATCTGGCAGCAATGCCTGGATTCCTAAAACGCATTTTTCACTTATTGACGCATGGTTAGAAAATAAAACGAAATACCCTTGAGTTCCCACTCCTCTCCGGGATGTTGAATGTTACAATCAAAATAAACATTGGAATGGCAGCCAGCCTTGCAGATAACTGGGGACAGGACAAAAAGCAGATTCACTCCAATATGTACAATGGATAACTCCTGACCTGACCCTACACTTGGTCGCAAACAAGGGATTTCTGAGGCCATCGTGGAACTGTATCTCCCACGCAAGGTCGTATTCTGCAACTAGGGTTTCATAAAACCATTTCAGGGGAAAAGATCGTGAAAGAGTATCTTCCACACAGAGTCATATTCCGCATATTAAGCAATTTAACACATAGCACAGCACTCAGTCAGTCTCACGCTCTCTCCCAGAATGACGGCGGCCAGTTGGCTGTTTCTGGAACCACCCCAACTGGGTTTCTTCCTCTCTTAGTCTATATGCTAGTCAGTAGGCAATGTTTAATTTCCGTACACATATGAACAATATCAGGTTGTTTTCTCTGAGTGGTAGAAACTTGATACACATCAGATATAGATCTCAGTCCTTCTCCGTGGAGAGACAGAGCAGAGTACCAAAAGCCTGACAGAGGCTTTCCCTGCCACGCCACCCCCATATCCACCACCATAACAACATACTTTGACCGGGGAAGGGTGTGTTGGCATTGTGGGGGAGTGAAGGTAATACCATCGCTTTATGACAGCCGCTTTACATCCTGTTCTCTATCTGCAGACAGACGGCCGAGGCATTTTTCAGCACTTATCCTGTTCAAGTGGACCTTTCTTTTCACATTTCCAACGACCCTTCCCAACACACCTTTAAGGAAACCTTTGTGCCTTTAAATATGGCTACAGTTCTTATGGCAATTCATTAAGAAAGAGAATAAGGGTAGAATAAGGGATTATTGGTTCAGAAGGAAGGAAGAAAGAGAAGAAACAAACATGGAAGTCAAACTCACACAGACCATGAACTTCTTTCAGTGTTAAACTGCTAATGGCCATCGGAGTTGGGGTATCAACGTGGGTGTCCCATTAGCCCTGCAGCTCTCTGAGGACAACCCCATATGACGTGCATGTTCAATATTAGAGTGATAACCAGTAAAGTTTAATACCAGATGGGCCAATAAAGACAGCATGGGGCATGCACCCCCTTGCAGCAAGCATTACAGAATCCTTGACTTTTCCACCCAGAAGCACAAGCGCCACCATTCAATAGAGTTACAAAAACAACAGAAATAACCCCTACATTGACAGCTGCTCCAGAAAGTGGATGCTAAGTCTGAAATGCCCATCTTCTAGGTTATAGCTTGTCAAGAAACTGAGGAATAGCCTAGCCAAGCAAAGATCTAATGCCTTTGTCCTTTCTTTTTTCACATAAACAGTATGCACTGAAAATGGGTGTAGGATTTTCCCCAAACCTTACATCTTTTTGTAAGCTTTAAAAAAAAACAGTATATGGGCAGGGGGTACAAAAGGAGAGGTTCATTCTCTTCTAAGCACAAGAAGAATGCCAAATCCAGTCACTGCCAGCCCATAGTTCTCTATCGAACAGGATGAGCCATGACTTGAATGAGGATCCTCCTTGTCTGTGTGCTTGTGGTAAACCATTCGAAGGGAACCAGCATGCAGACTAGAAGGTGCCTTGTTCAGGTCTAACAATTGGTTCCTCCTGGCCTGGTCTGACTATAAATGCTTCTAGAGCAGTTCTTCTCTGGACAACTATCTAGCCTTGGCTTTGCAAGCTACATCCATCTCCAGCTGGTCCATTTCTAGGGATGCCAGACCCCTCAGTGTGGGCAAGGGTCCCCCAGTTTCAAGCACTTCTCTCTGCCCCTCCATTAAGCCCCCAAGAAGCCAGAAATAAATGCAAGGTGCCTACATCACCCGGAAGTGACGCAGGCACATCGAGGGGGCAATACTATGGTTTTTGGGCTAAACTCTATGGTAGAAGTTAATCTACCATAGAGGTTTTGCCCACAAACCACAGCATCACCTCCAATGTCCCTGACATGCCTATGTCACTTCCAGGTGATGTAGGCATGTCATGTTTATTTCTGGCTTCTTCCCTCCCCACTCCCAGTAAGTTCACCCCCATCCCCTGCCCACTGGTCCAACAGACCTAGCAACCCTATCCATTTCCCTGGCTGTCTACGTCATCTAATTCCTACTTAACAGATACTACTGCTGTGCCGCTTTGTACTGAATGAGTCTGTTTTGGACTAACCTTTTTGCACAATGCCTCCCATACCTCAGGTTAATGGCCTTTGGAACTTCCTAGGAATGACCCAACAATCCAGCAGTCTAGATTTCACAAGCTGGGAAAGAGTGAATAAGAATGTCCAAAATGCTGGGTAAGCATGTCATCCTGGTAGTTGCTAACATAAAACCTTGTGGACCCACATCTAGCTCTCATCTGGTGGTCCAAGAACAGGCAACGTCAGCAAAATAATTCTAGGGAAAAGATCATCCATAAAGCAAAAATGCTCAACACGACTTCTCGATAGGTATATTGAGATGTTCTTCTCTAGATTTTCCTGAACTGAAAGCCATCACTAAATAGCAGCCTGTGTAGCCTGAGCTGAACCAGACCCCTGGTCCATCAAAAATAAATATCCATTCAGAATGGCAGCTGCTCTCCAGTGTCTCAGGCACAGCTCTTTCACATTACCCACTACCTGATCTATTTTAACTGGAAATGCTGGAGACTGAACCTGGGACCTTCTGCATGCCAAGCAGATGCTCTACCACTAAGCCCCTCCCTCCCCCCATCAGCTGTAGAATTTATTTATTTTTAGAATTCCCAAACCTTACACAGCATGAGGGTTTCTCTTCCCCAATTATTTTACCTGCTCACCCTCTTCTACCTGGTTTATGATGGTTCCAGTACTCTACAACTCAACCTACCATTTGCCTGCTACGATACATACCCCAAGGGCAAGGAGTCCAGAAGGCTGCGGCACTCTCATTTTGAGCACCTTTCCTACAGATGGCGTATATGTTTTTGCTTGGGATCTCTGCTCTTTTGCAGTAATTATGGCACCATTGGACCAAAGCTTTCACAGGCTCTTTGAACAGTCTCCATCTAACTCCACTGTTCAAAGACTGAAAATAATTAGCTGCTGAATGTTCCTTGGTATCTCCACTCATCAGTTAGTAAAAGGTTCATTTAGCAGCAGCACCTTGAGGGAAAAGAAGACAGCACCACACATTTGTTTGGTTTACTGGCCGATTTGTTTCACTCAGCCTTAAAGCACGACTCCTCAGATTATCTTTTCAAATGTGGGAAGACTCCTGTAAATCTACGACATAATGACTATGACTCTAATAGAAAAAGACAAGGCTATGTTAAAGACTGGTGGAACAGCTTGGAAGGACCAGGGTTTTTCTTAGAGACGATGAATTGTATTAAACCAGGGGTCATTTCCTGCAGGAGCGCAGAGGAGCGGAGCTCCGGCAGTAAAGAGCCCAGGGGGCGGGCACATGCAACAGGCCCCACCCCCTGCTCCCAGCAGCCCTCAGTCAGAGCAAGAAGGAGCCAGGTAAGTTGCAGAGCCCCCCCAGATCCAAAACAGTCCAGTGGCACCTTTAAAACCAAGTTTTATTCAGGTACAAGCTCTCCCTCCTCTGCGAGGACAGATCTGCACGTTACCCCCCCCCCCAATAGCTAGTAATCCAAAACAGTCCAGTGGAGCCTAAGTGGTGGGTGTTGCCTTCTGACACGCTTCCGGTGATGTCAGGGGGTGTGGCATATGCAAATGAGTTATGCTAATGAGCTCCTGCACCTCTTTTTCTACGAAATAACCCCTGTATTAAACTATAACATATTACGCCCTGACATGGATGGCCCCAGCTAGCCTGATCTCATCAGATTTTGGAAGTTTAAGCAGGGTCAACCCTGGTTAGTATTTGGATGGGAGACCGCAAAGGAATTCCAGGATCGCTAAGCAGAGGCAAGGCAATGGAAAACCACTTTTGTTAGATGCTTACCTTGGAAACCCTATGAGATCACCATAAATTGGCTGTGACTTGACGCCACTTTACACACACAACACACACACACACACACACAACATATCACATATGGAGGGGAGGTGGCATGGTACAGTCTGCTCTCATCAGTTCTTGGAAGCTAAACAGTTTTGGCTCTTGGATGGGAGACCACGAAGGAAGAAGCCTCTGCAAACCACCTCTGCTTCTCACTTGCCTTGAAGGCCGCTTACGGGGATTGCCATAAGTTGGTTGTGACTCGATGACTTATTTACAATATGACAATCTGATTCCAATGACAATATACACATGAGAAGCTGCCTTATACTGAATCAGACCATCAGTCCATCAAGGTCAGTAACGTCTACCCAGACTGACAGCCGCTCTCTGAGGTCACAGGCTGAGATCGTTCACATCACCTCCTTCCTGGTCCTTTTCACTGAAGACGCCAGGGATTGGTCAGGTGCAACTTGACAGCGCATGCATAGATATAGATGCATAGATATAACATATTACGTATTTAAGTCATTTGCTGGTAGTGACAGGAAAACAGCCCCATACTTAAACTGTAATATCTCAGATTTTTGTAAGAATCCATATTGAACATTCAAAACTGTCCAGTGGGCATCTGTGTTGGACAAGGATGCTTGCAAAACGTATGCACATAAACACAAGTGCCCCTACTAACATTAATGTGCCATCAAGAAAGCTAGAAAGGTAGAGGGATTAGAAAAAATTAACAGGTGTAAGGTCTCATCTGATGAAACCCTGAGTGAAACGGTCCATTGAGCGCTGTACATCAGAAAGAAAAACTTGAGATCAATTTACGTCAAATAAAACACCTTTATGATTTGTTATTCACTGGATAATTAAAGAAGATATATTTTTCCCTAACAAGATTTCGTTATCGCTGTTTTTCCTTACCAGGTACTACCTGGAGGTTGGCAACCCTAGACAATTGATTCACTTGAAGCTCATATGAAGAGGAGAGGTGAAGTATACAAAGACATATCAAGTCGATTTTCAAACAATATGGATTTCGCTAATGAACAATGTCCACAAGGTTCCCAAAAGCTGCTTTGACCCCCATACCCTGTTGACTTGAACATAAATCTCTGTGGAGACCTATGGCAGTTCCACCGTTATACACACACGCAAAGTTCAGTGAAATAGGAAATATAAAATTCAGTCGCATTGATCTTCATGACACAGCGGTGAAAGATAGAACACAATTTGTATTTCCAAATGTACAGCTTGCACGACATGTATTTCTAACATTGATGCTAACATTCACAGAATGCTCTTTTTCTCAGCTCCTCAGAGAACATCAAGACACAACTAAGGTTGCCAGGTCCACCCTGGCCACCAGCAGGGAATGGGGGGATAGGGTTTCCAGATTCAGGTTGGGAAACGTCTGGGGATTTGGCTGTGGAGCCTGGGGAGGACAGGGACCTCAGTGAGGCACACCCTCCAAAGCAGCCATTTTCTCTAGGGGAACTGACCTCTGTAGTCTGGAGATGAGCTGTAATTCCAGGGGATGGCCAGTTCCCACCTAGAGGCTGGCATCCCCAGGACTCACGGAACTTACTGTCCCTACTGTATATGGAACCAGGCATGCTTTCTTATTGAACTTATTCAGAATGTTGAGATCAGAAAATCCAGGGGGGGGGGAACCCTATTTTGATTTCAATATACATGTAAATGTTGTGCCATTTTGAAAAATAAAAAATTATTTTTACAGTTTAGTACTGTTTTTATTTTGAATTCCATTTGGGGGCACCATAATCCTTTCAGTGCTTCGGGCCTCTAAAGGTCTTGATCTGGCCCTGTCTAGTGCAAGTGCGTTGTACAAGTCAGGGTGTCAAACTACATTCAGGGAGACCCAGGTTCAAATCTCCACTCTGCCATGGAGGCTTACTAGGCAACACGAGGTCAGTCACATGCTCTCAGCCTAACCCACCTCACAGAGTTGTTCCGGGGATAAAGGGGGGGGGGGATGACAACAATGATGTAAGCCACTTAGGTTCCCCATTGGGAAGAAAAGTGGGGTATAGAGATGTTAATTAATAAACAGTAAAATTCCTACAGGAAATGTGTCTCATGCAAAGTAAATCTTGGACTCCTACAGGGCCCCGTTCTAGAGAGTGAGGAAAACACAGTATTCTAAACTGCCTGAATAAGAGCTCAAGAAAAAGGTTTCCCTCTGAGAACATCTGTAACAAATATAGGCACATTTTTTAATTTCATCCTTGTTGAATAGAATGGTAAAATACAGTGATTTGGGATAGCATGCTATGAGGCTGAATTATTATTATCCTTTTTTGTAAGCCAGGACAACTGAGAGAAGCTCCCATAATAAATCTTTTAGCTATTTTTGGTGGTGGAGTTTTTTTCAACATCTTACGGAATAGTTTATGGTATGTTTATAATCTCTTAATACATCATTTTGCCAAAAATATTTTGCTAAATTGATTGAAAGTTCAAGACCCCCAACGTGTTTACTACACTGTAAAAAGCTCTGGTATATATATTTTGTGCCTGCCATTTGTATCAGCCACTACATTATTCATTATTTCTATTACTATTATTATTTAACATTTTTCTGTCATGGGCTACATGTCATCCAGCTGAGAGAGGAAATCTCCAGCGCCAGATGCTACCCAGACACAATGAAACGCGGCTTAGATGCAAAGAGAAGATAAAGCTCTATTTTATTTCCTGGTTCCGTTCAGATAAACGGGATTCATTTATTTCTTAATCTTAATGCACAATAATAGCATCTTGGTACTCAATTCTGAAAAGCAGCTCCTGCGTTGCCAAATTAACTCCGTCCAGCGTAATGTTTTGAGAAACAAAAGGAAGTTTAAATGATAGGACTGTAAATACCATGGCGATGAAGGTTTTTTTAAAAAAAAAATGGCAAGAGAAAGATGCATACAATGCCTTTGAGAAGCACCCAAATGAGCCACTGAGGCCCTCTCTTTATCATTTCAGGTACACCAGGTTGAATTATTCTGTGTTCCAAGGCCAAAGTGTAGCATTAGATCCTTATATTTTGCCAGGCAATTTTCAAAATCAAGCACGTTCAAATAACTGACTTGGGTCCTGCCAAAAATTTCCCAGATGGAAGGATTTGTGTTTGTGGAAGGGTGACTTCCCTGTCCCTCGCCACAGCTCGAAGAGCCCCTCAAAACGTTGCTCCCAGGGCTGCCAACCTCCAGGTGGTAGCTGGAGATCTCATGGGGATTACAACAGATCACCAGGTAACAGAGATCAGTTCACCTGGAGAAAATGGCTGCTTTGGACGCCAGACTCTATAGCATTATTTGGGGACTGGAGGTCACCTGTAAATTTTCCTTCTAATATCGGCAGCCACGTGGAAAGAGGGTCATCGCGAGCATCTGCCCAGAGAGACCAGAGTTACTGTGACCCACTCTTTTAACTTTTCCATGTGGAAATGTCTGTGGGAGGCACAACAATGCTCCTAGGGCCAAACTTTCTGACACAATGGTAGCCACTGGTAGTCACAAATGCTTCAGGATCTGTTTAGAAGCAGGTAAGCTGCTTTAAGGACAGACCCAGTCAGAGAAAGACAGAATGCTACCAATAAAAGACGGAATCAAACAAGGTCCAGAAAACAGGCCAGAGCCTGTCAGCAGCTTGATACCTGAATTACATGTATTTTTAACTAAGTTCTTTTTTCTTTTTAGAAGCCTTCTCTGTGTGGTCTAGCAGCTCCACTATTGGGCATGGATCTAGGGGTCTTAGTAGAACAATACACTGAACATGAGTCAGCAGTGAGATGCGGTAGCTAAAAAGGCAAATGTGATTTTGGGCTGTATCAACAGAAGTATAGTGTCCAGATCACACAAAGTGATGGCATTGCTTTACTCTGCTCTGGTTAGACCTCACCTAGAGTACTGTGTTCAGTCTTGGGCACCACAATTTAAGAAGGATACAGACAAGCTGGAACATGTCCAGAGGAGGGCAATGAAGATGGTGAGGGCTCTGGAGACCAACTCCTATGAGGAAAGGTTGAAGGAGCTGGGTATGTTTAGGCAGGAGAGGAGACGACTGAGAGCTGATATGTTCACCATCTTCAAGTCCTTGAAGGGCTGTCATATAGAGGATGGTGCAGAGTTGTTTCCTGTTGCCCCAGAAGGTTGGACCAGAACCAATGGGTTGAAATTAAATCAGAAGAGTTTTCCTGACAGTTAGAGTGGTTCCTCAGTGGAACAGGCTTCCTCAGGAGGTGGTGAACTCTCCTTCTTTGGAGGTTTTCAAACAGAGGCTAGATGGCCATCTGACAGCAATGCTGATTCTGTGAACTTAGGCAGATCATGAGAGAGAGGGCAGGAAGGGTTGCCTCAGTGCTTAGTTCTCGTGGCCCTTTCTTACACACCCAGTGAAATGCTGATCACCACTTTGGGGTCAGGAAGCAGTTTTTCTCCAAGCTGGTTTGGCTGGAGATCCTGGAGGTTTTTTGTCATCTTCTGGGCATGGAACAGCGGTCACTGGGGGTGTGGAGGGGAGGTATTTGTGGATTCTCTGCATTGTGCAGGGGGTTGGACTACGTGACCCTTGAGGTTCCTTCCAGCTCTATGGTTCTATGACTATATTGTACAAAGGCCCGGTTCAGAACCCAGCTTGATCATTAATCAATTCATCTCCAACTAAAACATGCATTCCCCAGCATTAACACCTTCACAGAATTAGAGTTAATTCATCAGGCCTTAGTTACACATATAATTTGGAGATGCTTTATATGTGAATGCTTAAGCAAGTTAGAAGCCAGCGACAGGCTTTGACTGCACTCTTACTGAGGGGGGCGGGAAATCAGTGATGCAATATTCACAGCAAGGAGCGATTAACATCAACTGCAGCTCCCTTTTTTAGAGAGCATCAAGGCCGAGAGTGATGGCTAAATTAAACATTGATATAGATTTATCCTGGTGCAGTTGAAGCTGCCTTATACTGAGGCAGACG
Organism: Gekko japonicus; assembly: GCF_001447785.1. Classification (NCBI taxonomy): domain Eukaryota; kingdom Metazoa; phylum Chordata; class Lepidosauria; order Squamata; family Gekkonidae; genus Gekko; species Gekko japonicus. The sequence goes on from NW_015173130.1 coordinate 476,456, forward strand.
GTCTATCAAGGTCAGTACTCCCTACTGTGTTTGGGACCGGCTCTGCAGAGTCTCAGGCAGAAGTCTTTCACATCATCTACTACTTCGTCCTTTTTCATTAGAGATGCTCGGGATTAAACTTGGGACCTGGATACAAAGCAGATACTCTGCCACCGAGCCACAGCCCCTCCCCTAAAAGAACGGTCAAAAATAGGGTTGCCAACTCTGGGTTGTGAAATTTGGGGGTGGCAGAGTTTGGAGAAGGGAGAGACCCCCCAGCAGCATATCATGCCATAGAGACCACCTTCCAAAGCCTTCTGCAGGGAAACTGATCTCTGTCACCTGGAGATAAGCTGTAATGCCAGGAGATCAATACACCTTCTACAAGATCCTGCAGGGGGGGGGGGGTTAGCAGGTGGAATGTTGGACTCAGACATCAGACCAATGTGACACCCAGTTGCAAATCCCCAACTCAGCTACAAAGCTTAGCAGGTGACCTTCAGCCAGGCACTTTATCTTGGCCTCACCCATTTCACAAGATTGTTCTATCACATTTTTACACCATCAAGCCTCAAAGAATCTCAATTATACTGCACCAAGATCCTTCCCCTCCCTAAACCCCTCCCTCATGTCGTTCCCCCCCACACACACACAGAAATCCCCAGGAATTTCACAACCTGGAGTTCACAAGTCTAAGCTATGGGGAGGCTTGGGTTCAAATCCACTTTGTCATGAAGCCCGCTGGGTGAATTTGAGCTAGCCCCTTTCTCTCAGCCTGAACAACCTTGCATGGTTGTTGTGGAGATAAAATGGAGGAATGTATACTGCTTTCAACTCCACAGAGGAAAAAGTAGGATGAAAAATGTGAAAAACGCAGGAGTCTGCATTTCCCCATTTTATCCACACAACAACACCCAAGCTAGGCTAAAAGAGTCTGGGGTGGGAGTAACACTATACTGGCTCTTGTTAGGAGGCTAAAGGGAAGAGCTTGGGGGAAAGGGTGGGATAACACCAAATAGAAGAATGTCCATATTTTAACTTGAATGGAAAATCCAATTAAAAGTGCCGTCAAAAAACAAAAGGAACCCAGGGGAGGAAAGAACATTTCCCATGCCAGCGTTGCTCAAAACAGTACATTACGTTGACCATTACATTATTACGCAGCATCAACTCCAGTTAGGCTTGTAAACAGCCATTCGCCTGGTCACCTGAGGTGAGCAGAGACTAACTTCCAAACCACCAAAGAGAGGAGCTTACAAAAGTTGGCTCTTGTTTTTCCTAGGGCAGACATGAACAAATATCGGGATACAGGATGGGCAATAAAAATGTGCTTTTTAGGTGTTGTTTTTATAAGTATTTGTAACCTGAATACACTTTTACCATCATCATCATCATCGTCATCATCATCATGCCCAAACTGTAACAGTTATGGACTTATTTGCACGTCTTTAGACAGAAATACATGTTTATTCCAGAATCCCCCATGGCCTTTCCTTCATTTGATAAAGCCATCGCAGATGCCTTCAGGCTCAGCAGAGGATGAGTGAGGAGAGAGGGCTGTCCACTCCAAATGGCATGCACACGTCTACCAGCAAGTTCCTCTTCTCCTCATGAGGCACAAGATTGACCTTGTGTCTCAGTAAGAAAGGCAGAGTGACAGACAATACATTACCTAAATAAATGAATAAGGATTTGGGGTCCCATATCTTTTATCTCCTACAAACAACTTGAGGTGGCTTTTTATTAAGAGGATATAGGCTGGGCAACAAAGGGCTAAACAATCTGAACCTACTTTATCTGATTCTTAAAAAGTCCTTAGGGGAAAGAATCCTAGCATAACACTGTACCTCCTACATTGAAACCACCTGTTGTTACTGCAAGCTGAATTCTCAAGGCTGAATCCTGAAGATCTGAAGAACCTTGTTCACATTGGCATGTGGAAAACCAATCCATACAAGAGAATGCATGTATGTGCACACATCTGTTTGTAAGAGCAAAGCGCATTCACTATACATACGAAACTGGGGACCAGTACCTGGATCAGGTCCCCAGCAGTGTTCCCTCTAAGCTGAGTTCGTGTGAGCTAGCTCACAGTTTTTTTAGCATCCGGCTCACACATTTTTGTCTTAGCTCAGGAAGGATGGCTCTAGAGCAAACTAATTTATGCAGTAGCCAAATCACTTGCTCACAACTTTAATGCCAGGAGCTCACAAAGTAGAATTTTTGCTCACAAGACTCCACAGTTTAGAGGAAACATTGGTCCCCAGCCTTTTTTGAGTCTGCAGTAGGTTTGCCCAGTCCCCCTTGGCCACTGGTGGGGAATTGGGGGGGGGGGTCAGGGGTACCAGATTCAGGTTAGGAAACACCTGGAGATTTGGGGATGGAGCCTGGGGAGGACACAGACCTCAGTGGGGTACGATGCCATAGAGTCCACCCTCCAAAGCATCCATTTTCTCCAGGGAACTGATCTCTGTAGTATGGAGAGGAGCTGTAATTCCAAGGGATCCCCAGGTCCCACCTGGAGTCTGGCATCCCTCTGTACGCACCTTTGGAACTCTGACACAGCATGGTGGGTGCAGCCACAGAATGGCTACCATAAAATGTCTGCTGCAGGAGGTGGAACCAGCCAAAAAATGGTTGCCCCAGTTTACCTTCAGTAACACAATGAGGATCCATGTGCTGCGGTGGCAGCTGCTGCCAAAGCAACATCTTAAAAAATTTCCATAGGCGATCAAATCTTCAATGGCCAATCAGAAGATAGCCCCATCTGGTCCTGCCTACTTTCTAAAAACACTTGGCAGGAACCAGAAAAGGCGTTGGTGGGCCCCATAGTATCCACAGGCACCAACTTGGGGACTCCTGACCTGGATAAATGTGGGGTTTAAGTCACACACTGAGCTGTACCTGCATTAGAATCATAGAATCATAGAGTTAGATGTACCTCTACGGTCATCTAGTTCAACCCCCTGCACAAGGCAGGAAATTCACAAATATTTTCCCACACACACACACACACACATAAGTGACCCCTGCTCCAGGTCCAGAAGATGGCAAAAAACCCTCCAGGTTGAATGTAACATGAGCATTGAATGTAACATGAGAATTACTCAACACACATATAAAGAAATATCAGATGTACACTGGACACGTATTGTATCCGCATTCACTGTAACTTGTGAACAGGGCTACAGAGTTCTTGGCATGCAGTCTGCGATCACAAGACTGCTTCAACGCATGGCGCAAGCACTACACCAAAGGCAGTCATGTGCCTAGGTCTTCAGAGGCCTTGTAAAGGAAAAGGTATCTGAGGCTGCAGTCACACACACTAAATAATCCACTTTCAATACACTTTCCAACCGGATTTTACTGTGTGAACTATGTGAACTGAGTGTAACTATTCCTCAAGGAGGCTGCTCTCATCCCCTTCAGTCTTTCCTAGGCATGCCCTCAAACCTAACATTTCACCATGTGTGGTGAGAGCAACGACCCTGAGGAGTGGCTGTGTCTCAGTGGCAGAGCGTTTGCTTGGCATGTAGAAGGTCCCTGGTTCAATCCCTGGCACCTCCAGTTAAAAGGACCATGTAGTAGGTGATGTGAAAGACCTCTGCCTGAGACCCTGGAGAACAGCTGATGGTCTGAACAGACAATACTGACCTTGATGGACCGAGGGTCTGATTCAGTACAAGGCAGCTTCATGTGAAGCAAACATGAGATCAGCACAGCACAACTATCTACCTCTCTGAAAAACAGGCTTTTCCCTGGTTCCATAGTGCCAAACAACACACGGAAGCAACCTAAGCAGGTCTCCTCAGAAGTAAGCCCCATGTTATTCACTGGGGCTTATTCCCAGGACACTGCTGTTAGGACTGCAGCCGTATTTCCTTTAAACGATAGAGCTTTTCAGACCATGGCATAGCCTGCCCTGCGTCCAGTCATTCTAGGCGTGCTTTACTCATATACATAAAGTTACACACTGAATCAATAGCATGACTCATTAAGAAAAATGTTTCTCTAGAAATAGTAGCAGACCTCACAGCCAGGGCATGAGCTGAATGCGGTATTAGTCAACCAACAGGAAGATATTACCCACCTCTTTTTTTAAGACTAGAAAATATATTTTAGGAAGATGTGAATAGTTCCCCACTACCCTGGTATTGGAGGGATTTAAAAAAAAATTTTTTTTTGCTTAAGCAACATATCAGCTGACCCAAGGAATAACTGATGACCTCAAGGATTCCATGCTTGATGCTTCATAATGCTGGAGCCTCTGGAAAGAATTCGCTCTTAGTTGTCATATGTCCTACAAGAGGGACTCAAGATTTCAAAAACATTGCAGCATCTGGATATTTTTTTAAAAAAATAGGTTATGGGATTTGAGAGTTTTGTTTTGAGACATTTTGAAGGTTAGCATGAATATCTATAAGGTCATGATGTGAATTTAAGTCAAGGTTTATTAAAGGAGCTACTCTCATCCACCTACTGGCAAAAACTCATCTTCAATCCGGTGGATCTAGTACCCTTGATCTTTGCTGACTGCCACCACTCAACCTGGCTAAGAGCAGCTGAGGGGAAACTCCAGGAGCTTGGCCTCCCCCCCCCCCAAAGTTTTACTGCATCTTGGGTATCAGAAAGCAAAAGAAATAAACAGTGGTTCTGGGATCATGCCCTAAAATCAGACAGGGCTCAGATACAGAAGTCTCCAGTTACTCTGCAACATGCTAAATGTTTTCAGCCAGCAGATTATCTCAGATCCCTAGAGGTCTCCAAATATCGGAGAATTTTTAACCTGACACGCTTTAATGCTCTAACTTCAGCCCTCCTGGAAGGCATCATGTTCCGCTCCCTCAATGGCTTTGCCCATGTCGTACAGGGAAAGTAGAGTCTATTGAACATGTTCTGCTGCATTACCCATTCTACAAGGACATCCAACATCAGTATATTGCTCCAGTTCTCTCAACCATATTGGGAAGATCTGTACAACTTTATGTCTCTCTCCTCCTCACTGACTCCTCCCAAGAGAAAACTTACAAAGTTGCCCAATTTTGTTTATGGGCATGTGGGATACACAGACAGCTGACTGAGTCCCAGTAATTTTGCTTATCTATTCAAAGAGGGTGTTACTTTCTTTGTCCCCCCCCCCCTTAACTTGTGTTCATTATGTTGTGCTTGTCGCATTGCATGTGTTTTTCCATTATTTCCTGATTCTCAGAGCTGATCTTGTACCGAAATAAAGTTTTATTTGGGTTTGGATTATGGGATTTCCCTAATTTAATTTTCTTTATTTCATTTGATTGTGATTTTTCTAGATTGGGTAAAGTTTTTTTATTACTATTTGCAAGCATGGAGAAGCTGGGTCCGCCTCGAGTCCATATGCCTTTTGGAGAAATGTACATCTTAGTTTTACAAGCCAAAAGGGTCACATGAACACTGGTCTTTCTTTACCCAAAAGAAAATCATGTGGGAGTTTCTCAAGCCAAAGGCCCGCTGTGTGAACAGAAGTTGCACAAAACCTCAGCCGACATGATCACACAGCAGCTAACATTGCACACTTGCCTGATTAGGCTCAAATACCGAGCCAGTGTGGTACAATGGTCAGAGTGTCACACTAACAGCTGGGGGACCCATGGCCATTCTGCCATGGACGACCTTGGCCCAATCACATACTCTCAGCCTAACCGGTAGGCTTGTTGTGAGGATAAAATGCAGAACAGAAAGATGTACATTACTTCAGGCCATTATTGAGGAGAAAAGTATGGTATAAGATGAAGTAAATAAATAAATACCCAGGAACATTGTGAAAAGGAAAAAAAACCTTACAAGGCTCGCCATAACTGAGATAACTGACAACCTGATGGCATCAACTAGGAATCAATACAGCAGAGGCCTTCTAGGGTTGCAAGCAATGTTCCCTCTAAGCCATGGAGCCTTGTGAGCAAAAATTCTACTTCATGAGCTGCCGGCATTAAAGTTGTGAGCAAGCGATTTGGCTACTGCATAAATGAGTTGGCTCTGGGGCTGTCCTTCCTGAGCTGAGACAAAAATGTGTGAGCCAGAGGCCAAAAAACTGTGAGCTAGCTCACACTAACTCAGCTTAGAGGGAACACTGGTTGCCAGCTCTGGATTGAGAAATCCCTGGAGATTTTGGGGGTGGAACCCGGGGAGAACAGGGCTTAGGGAGAGGAGGGATCTCAGTGAGGTATCATGCCATACAGTCCACCACCCAAGCAGCCATTTTCTCCAGGGGAGCTGATCTCTGTCACCCGGAAATCAGTTGTAATTCTGGGAGATTTCCAGGCCCCACCTGGAGGTTGGCAACCCTGAACTTTCCCTCCCACCTCCTCGGCAGCCCTGTTCAGAGGGCTCTCCTCTTGTTTTCTTAGGAAGCTGTTCCCCACAACTGCTGTGTGGCTGCAGGAAACGGGGGCAGACTAGTGTAAACATAAACATAGTGAAGGAACATATCCTATAGTTAGGCTCCCAGCCTCACAGTAAACAACCCAGGATGGAAACAACAGCTTCTGTCAGCTTCTTTAAAGGAATACAGAGCTGTAGCCACTGGCATACCGGAAGACACACACACAGAGCTCCAAAGCTCCAGTCAATCTCATTGAGTGACTGTACATAAATGCTGAAGAGCATAGGGGATAATACTAATCCTTGCGGGATGCCACACAAGAGATCCCACACAGCCAGACTGGTATAATTCAGATGGGCTTGTTTTTTTTAATAAGGTGTAACGTCTTATGTAAATCACCTTGATTTGTTGAGGCTGCTGATCTGGGAAGTCAATAAATAAATAAATAAGCGCATCTATCCTTCAAGTGGAAGAACCATTTTCGCACCAATACAGTAAGACAGTCTGAAGTAAGGGCCTAGAGTTGGTGACATCACCAGCAACTACATAACGGAATACATTAGAAAAATAGTTAGAAGTGGAAGAACCATTTTCACACCAATACAGTAAGACAGTCTAAAGTAAGGGCCTAGACTTGGTGACATCACCAGCAACCACATAACGGAATACATTAGAAAAATAGTTAAATTGGAAGAAAATGAAAATAAGCAATCCTACCTGTAAGGGGTTCTTTCACAAACTGTTGTTAGTCCTGAGAGGGGAAGCTACCTGGTAGGGATTCTTCCCCTTCAGAAATGGCAGTGCGCTTTGCAGATTTACAGTGCAATTCTGAACAGTGGAAACCAATTGACTTCCTTTTCTTTCTTTCTTTTTCTTGCATGATGTGTGTGTATGTGTGCGCGCATGTGCATGCACCTGAAAATCATGGTTGCATTCTGGCAACCCCTAGTGGGGCTTGGACGTTTCAGAGAGGTGGCTTGCTATTGCCTGCCTCTGCGTCCCAGCCCTGGTATTCCTTGGAGGTCACCCTTCCAACTACTTGCCAGGGTCAGACCTGCTTAGCTTCCAAGATCTGATGAGATCAGGCTTGCCTGGGTTATCCAGGTCAGGGTGAAGCCTGACTTCCAAGAATTTAGAAGGGTGTAGCTCTGCTTGTTCATCAACCAAGAGGGAGGCTGCAACCAAGAAATCAGAAGGAGACTGAGATTGGGATGCACAGCCATGAAGGAGCTAGAAAATAGTCTTATGTGTGGAGATGTCTCACTGGTGACCAAGTCACCAAGATCAAGTTAATTCCCCATTACTATGTATGGGTGTGAAAGTTGGACAATGAAGAAAGCTTGACAGCAAGAAAATGATTCATTTGAAATGTGGTGTTGAAGGTGACTTTTACAGATACTGTGGCCCGCCAAAAAGACAAATAAGTAGGTTCTAGACCAAATCAAATCTTACCTCTTCCTAGAAGCTAGAATGACTAAACTGAGACTATCGTTCTCTGATCATGTTTAGAAGAAGAGAAGAAGAAGAGATTGGATTTATACCCTGCCCTTCACTCGGAGTCTCAGAGCAGCTTACAGAGCACCTTTCCCTTCCCCTCCCCACAATAGACACCCTGTGAGGTAGGTGGGGCTGAGAGAGCTTTGACAGAGACTGCTCTTTTTCAAGAACAGCTCTGACAGAACTATGGCTTGCCCAAGGTCATCCAGCAGCTGCAAGTGGAGGAGTGGGGAATCAAACCCGGTTCTCCCAGATTAGAGTCAGTGCACTTAACCACTACACCAAACTGGCTCTTATGATAAGACAAGAGTCATTGGAAAAGTTGATAATGCTAGGAAAAAATTGAGGCAGCAGGAAAAGAGGAAGACTAACATGAGATGGATTAATTCAATCAAGGAAGTCACAGCTCTCAATTTGCAAGACCTAAGCAAGACTCTTAATGACAGGACATTTCGGGGGAAATTAATTAATAGGGTTGCCATAAATCAGAAGCGACTTGACGGCACTTAGCACACACACAGAGAGCTGTGCTTATGATTGCGGTGTTAAACTGGATTCATGGGTGGAAAACTTAAAAATTCTAAATTGAAGCTCAGTCAAATTATGGGATAGTCACAACATGATCTTTGAACCATCTGACTACGTTTGTTCTGAAGACAACTGAGGTCCAACTGCCATTCTGTTGTGACACTTTGTGCCTAGGATTCTGCACTATGCTGATCTTGGGACAGTCTTTCTGTTCTGCAGTAGGTTGGATAACAGTGTATAGATCCTTTCATTATCAATAATGAATGGGGTAAGTTGAAGGACCAGAAGCCACTGGGTCTGATGTGATCATGCACTAGACTGTCATTGTGGCTGAATCACTGGTGCTGAAGTCCATACATGTATGTAGAAGTTTCACAATGCCATCCAAAGTGCTGGGACTAGAAGGGTGTAACTTGGGGAGGGGTTATGGCTCAGTGGTAGAGAATGTAAGAGAAAATAAAGAGAAGCCATGTTGGATCGGGCTAATGGCCCATCTAGTTCAACACTCTGTGTCACACGATGGCCAAAATCCAGGTGGCATCAAGATTGGCCGGAACTCCACATGCCTTCCCACTGCTGCCCCCAAGCACCTAGAATACAGAGCATTACTGCCCCAGACATAGCGTTCCATCTATACGTTGTGGCTAATAGCCAGTCATGGACCTCTGCTCCATATGTTTATCCAATCCCCTCTTGAAGCTGTCTATGCGTGTAGCCGCCACCACTTCCTGCAGCAGTGAATTCCATGTGTTAATTACTCTTTGGGTCAAGACGTACTTACTTTTATCTGTTCTAAGCCTACTCCTCATTAATTTTCTTGAGTACCCACAAGTTCTTGTATTGTGAGAAAGGGAGAAAAGTACTTCCTTCTCTACTTTCTCTATCCCATTCATAATTTTGTAAACTTCTATTATGTTACCCCTCAGTCGTTGTTTCTCCAAGCATCTGCTTGGCATGTAGAAAGTCCCTGGTTCAATCCCTGGCATCTCCGGGTAAAAAGATCAGGTAGTAGGTGATGTGAAGGACCTCAGCCTAAGACCTGGACAGATGCTGCCAGTTGGAGTAGACAATAATGACTTTGATGGACCAAGGGTCTGATTTGGTATAAGGCAGACTCAGGGGTCATTTGGGGGGGGGGACGCCATCCCCCCGGGTGAGGTGCGGGAGGGCGGGGCCTGGAGCTCCCTGCTGGTGCCCGCTGGAGGTCGCCGCCGGCTGTGGGGAGGACACACTTCCGGTGATGTCAGGGGGTGTGGCGTATGCTAATGAGTTATGCTAATGAGTCCCCCTAGCTCTTTTTCTACGAAATGACCCCTGGGCAGACTCATGTGCATATGACTACCAAAGCCTAGATCTAAGCATCTTCCAGAATTAACTCCAGACATTTTGCTTGGCTTTTGCTAACCAGAGTGGCACAAGAGTCTCATTTTTGTTGTTGCGGTTTTACATTTTTCACCAGCTCTTACTCACCCTGAGCTTTCAGGATGGAGGGGGCTCTAAACTGAATAAACAAACTAATACTGATGTAAAGCAAATAATGTCTCCGTAACCCACTGCAATTGTCCCTTATAGCAAAGAACTTCAACATCATTACTGGGTAGGGAATGAAAGGAAGCCACCCGTTACACAGCCACACTCCCTCCTGGCAGATTCTGTTCCCTTTTCCTAATTGTCTGTGAGTGCTTGGCTCTTTCCTAATCCCCTACTGAGCATTTCATTAACTCTTTACTTTGCTAAGCCCTCCCTCACTCCCACTTCCAAATTAAAAGGTCACAGATAGAAACCAACAAAGAGCAGGGAACACCCTGAATCTCAAATGAACAACGGGAGTTAATTGAAAATGCTGTTTTATTTTTTTCTCCAGTTGTATGAATAATTTGCTCTTATTTTTAACCTCTTGCTTTCTCCAGCAGTCCTTGGGTAGGTTATTCTGTGGCTGTTCATGAACAGTAAGCAGCCCCCTTCTCCCCTAGCTAATCTTTCCATACCCTGAGAGCACGAACACCTGCCAGCAACAACACACTGAACCACCACTTGAGGGCTGACATAAAATCTCATTATTAGATCACAAGTGGAATGAAGTTGGGGAGGATCCTGCCCTTCACATTGTGACTCTGTTCTGAAAAGTTATCCAGTTTGCCACTCTTTCAACTCTTTCCTCCCAAACATGAACTGAGAATAAACCTGTTTTTTTGTATTTTTAAAACACTCCTGGGACAATATGAAACAAGTTCTTGTAGATCATAAAATAAAACAGAGAAAACTGGAAAATGACTTCATAGTTTACACAGCTTTCATTAAAAAAAACCCAACAACACCTCTCTAGTGTCTTCCCTTGCATTGTTATATGGGGGCTAGAGACTTACTTTTAAAAAAGAAAGAAAGCTAGAATGTCAGCAGTTGAGGAAATACAGTATTAGGATGTTACAGCACAGTAGCACTTGCTGACTTAAAGAAAAAAAATCTCCAGAAGCCTGGAAACAGGGGAAATGGCAGCCATGGTTGCAGGAAAAGCCAATTGCATTGTCCTGCACAGTTAGGAAGTAATACAGCAAAGCAGCCTGTCAAACAGCCATGAACTGTTTCATAAACAGTCAAAACAATTGTTGAAAAATCTTTTTCATGACTGGTGAACAGGGTGTGTTCAACCAATGTATGTAAAAGTATATGCCCATACAGCTTTCTCTATGTGACCCGGAACTCTGAAAAAGCAGGCCTGATTGGCACACTGACCTATTATGTTCCAATAAATATACATCATGCTATCCATGATCCTACCCCCTCACATGTATTTATGCCCTTGGAATGCCTAAAAAGGCTACTGGGTTGCCGGAGTCAATGCAGCTGGCATCCTGTGACATCATCACCACTAGAACCTTATGAACCTGCCCGACCGTTATAGTCATCTTTGGAGGCCTTGCTTTGGGTGCCCCTCCCTTCTGAGATTACGAGGGCAGCAACCTGGGAGAGGGCCTTCTCAGTCATGGCACCACAGTTCTGGAACTCTCTCCCCAGGGAGATTCATCTGTCCCTTTCTGTTACCATAGTCCACCAGGAGGTGACGACCCTTTTTTTGTGTTTCATCATGAAAGTTTTAGATGGTTAGCTGCCTTGGTGGCCCTTGTAAAGGCAGAAAGGTGGGATATAAATTTTGTAAATAAATAATAGATATGTTCCCTCTGCTGTCTAGTAATCCCGAAGTCCGAGGGCATTGCAAAGCACTGGGAGGTGATTGAGCAGGACACACCCTGCTTCCTGCCCAGACGAGCAACCAGGTGGGGGCAGGAAGGACCAGGTCTTTGTTAACTAGGGTTCTCAGCTCCCAGCACACTTCCCCTGCTTTTGAGGGTTTCGATCCACCACCAGCCAGCTGGCCAGCGGGGGAAACCCCACTCCCAAACAGGGAATGTCACCTAGAAGTGACATCATTGTGTTGCCGCCATCCGGGGGTAACGTTCTAGTTCTGGGGCAAACTCTATGGGTTTGACGGCAAAAAAATAGAGTTTTGCCCTAAAACTAGAGCGGCACTCCCTGATGGCGGCAAAGCAATGACATCACTTCCAGGTAACGTCATCACATCGCTTGCGCAAAGTGTTCACAGCAGAAGATCTCAGAAAGGACCCAGGATCCCCCCGTCGACTGCCAGGTAGGACCTGGCAACCCTATCATTAACCCCCTCACCTCCATTTCTGAGGCAAAATAATAAAAAGTATAAAAATCATACTTGACCGCCTGTGCAGGAGGGACACTGGCAAGGGAGAAGGAGATAGCCCTCAGTTCTGCAATAATTTTTAAATGCAAATGGTGGTCCTCGGGTTGCTAAAGTTGGATTGCTGCTGTCTTATCTGACCACCAACAGCTTTGTCTGAAATTAGCTCAACTGCAATCGTGTAGCAATGAAATTAACTTTTAAAAAACGGTCATGATTTATTTAGATTGCCTGACGACATTAGATAAGGTTTATGCACATGGGGACGATTTGCTGAGCAGCTCTTCTCCAGGGTCAGCCTTTCATGGTATGTTCTTAAAAAATGAAACAGAAACAGAAGCTTTGCCACTGATGACAGTTTGTCTCCTTGGTTCCTTTGTGGAGATGAGTGTGCTTACAGGGGACAGACAGGAGGAGAAAGTCTGCTGTGTTGGAAGGACTGACCCGCTGCAGGGCTATGGGGCAAGCAACCATCCCTGCTAACAAATTATTCCATCATGAAATAAATAGCATTCTTGGCTTCATAGACTAGTCAGTAATACTTGACCACAATCAAATAATAGGGGGGACAATTTTTGACTGGTCAGTTGACCAGCATGCCAATCCTGTGCCAGACACATTTCTTGTGATAGTATATCTTCTCTGAGCTGTGACCATCATACCATGTATCATTGTGATTTGATATGGTGCAGAACAGAAAGTCCAGTAGTACCTTAGAGACCAACAAGATTTTTTGGGGGTATTGGCTTTCAATTTGACTCCCCACTCCTCCACTTGCACCTGCTGATGTGACCTTGGGTCAGTCACAAGCTCTGGCACAGCTGTCCTTGAAAAAGAGCAGTTTGTGTCAGAGTTCTCTCAGCCCCACCCACCTCACAGGGTGTCTGTTGTGGGGAGGGGAAGGGAAAGGAGTTTGTAAACCGCTCTGAGACGCCAAGTGAAGGGCGGGATGTAAATCCAATCTCTTCTTCTTCTTCTTCAAGAGTCAAAGCTCCTGTCTTCAAGAAAGTTCATCCCCCTGAAATCTTGTTAGTGTCTAATATGCTACTGGAACTTGAATCTGCTCTACTGTAGACCAGCACAACTACCCTCTGAAACGTTTTTGAGGCTGGACATTTCAGACAAGGACCATGTCTTTGAAAGGTACCACCGTGACTCATCTGTGCTTGCAAGCAAGCATCACTGGCTACCAAAAGAGGCAACAGAGTTCATTTCATTGGAACAGAAATAATACTTGGGAGAGCACATCAGTGAAGATACTGTCAACATTGTAGATAACATAGATTCCCTCTTTTTAAATCGTATTTGCACATATGATTGGCTGGTTTATTTTTATAGTTATTAAGCAATACTTATTGCATGAATGTATATATTTAAAAGAATGTATGCTGTATAAATTTAAATGAAGAACAATGTATCAGGATCTATAGCAGCCTTTCCTGTAAAGAAAGAGTTTTAGGAATGGCATGCGAGAGAAGAAAGTCTATATACATGCCTCTGCTTGAGTAGTGGAACGCCAAAAACAACATCCGTGATAAAAATATCGAAGAGTCAATAAAGATAAGTTGCAAAAACATTTACTGAAGTATTTCTGTAGTTCTGTAAGGAATAGCCTTCTGTCATCGTTCACAAGTTAACGAATACCTGCAATGTAAACAATTCGTTTCACAATATGTGTAGCAAACCCAATTCCTATCAAATACTACTTATCAACTCTTGCTGGAAACATTCCATGTTGACTAATAACAGGACCCAAGGAATAAAATAACAGGACCCAAGGAATAAAGTATATATTGCGAAACGAATGTTCACATTGCGCAGTATTTGTTAGCGTGTGAGCGATGACAGAAGGCTATTCCTTACAGAACTACAGAAATACTTCAGTAAATGTTTTTGCAACTTATCTTTATTGACTCTTCATTATTTTTATCACGGATGTTGTTTTTGGAGTTCCACCTCTTCCCGTGATCTCTCATTTTGGCTTCTGCTTGAGTAGTGGCTGAAAGACTTACAGAATGCCTGGAAATACAAGCAACTGGATTGTCTTTAGCTAATCAATCGATGGCCCTAACGTGGATGGGGCAGGCTAGCCTAATCTTGTCAGATCTCAGAAGCTAAGCAGGGTTGGCCATGGTCAGTATTTGGATGGGAGACCTTCAAGAAATACCAGGGGTGTTACACAGAGGCAGGCAATGGTAAACCACCTCTGAATGTCTCTTGCCTTGAAAACTCAAGGGGGTCGTCATCAATCAGCTGCAACTTGACAGCACTTTCTACTTTCTAATCAATAGATGACTTTGTAGTCACAGCCCCACCAGCTGAGCATCAATGTCAGCCACCAGATTAAAAGATTGGTTACAGGTCCCTTGAACCTATGCTCAGCAACCTGTTTCAACTATGAATAAGCTTTCTGATTTGGAAAGAGGTCCATGCTAAATAGCATCATCGATGTAAGCATTCATAAGCATTCCCGTTGGCTTTCCAGTTCCTTGAAACATTTCTTTATAAGCCTGGAGAGTATGAGTCAGAAGGTCCAGCCATACAGTGTGGATCATTTTGATTCCTAAGACACTGGGTGTATTATTGTAAGTAAACAGTAGGTTGGTACCATTGGTCATTACATATGTTGGGCTTTTTACGAATACATCTCCCAGTATGCAAACTGAGCTTGCCACACAAGAGACAATGGTTCTAGTTTTCCACAAGTACATGATCTCACCACAGTCTTCTGTAACAGCGGTTTCTTCAGTGTTGTGTCACAGACACACCAAGCCATCATATTCATTGATACTCTGGTGCCAATTAACATGTCAGTTTTTATATATAAAATGTAGCACCATGGCTGAACATTCTGCTTGTAAGAGACAGATTGTTTTTGGCAAATACAGCATGTAAATCTGAGTGGACTCCATCTGATGGGGCAATCTGAAGAGCGTTGCCTTGATTTTGGGATTGCAGAAAATGTGTTGCAAGCTGTGGTGAAATACAGACCCCGACAGAGCAGTTTCTTTTTCCACAGTTATAGAAAATTGCTGTGTTTACTTAAAAAGGAGATGAATGTAAGAAGATCCCCCTTTTAGAAAGGTTACAAAGAAAGGAGTAAAAAAACAACAACACTGTACATAACTGAATTTAAACTACCCCCTTGCTCTTTTTCTTGACAGAAAATGCAGGGGGGAAACCTTGTCTTCCTTCCAGGTAAACAGAGTTGGTAATCACCTCTGAGGGGATAGAAACCTTCACAGTTGTAGGTGAAGATCTGTGCAGTCTTCAAGGACATTTCCTATGATCTGGGAGACTGACTGCCACTTTGAGGATGTCTCAGCTGGTTCCTGTTAGAATCCTTCATGCGGAATGCGTGTACAGTTTTGATTTTGTTGAGAGGTTTCCTTGCTCTCTTAGCTGCGCCTGGCATTAGCCTGAGCAGTGTCCAGTGTTTTGATGAGTCATCTCAGGTTCTGGTTATAATTTGCCTCCACAGCTGGGCTGCGCAACATCCTCATCTGTGCTCTTATCTCATGAACGGTGTCCGCAAATCCACGTGATCGTACAAGATGGCACAATCCGGGATGATATTTATTAACCCTCTTCGCTTCCTTGATGTGCTTACGCAAAAGTATAATTTAAATGTGGTTTCTGCAGTTAAAATTACTCTCAAGAGTACCCCCTGTGCCTTTTCACTTTCATCACTTTCTGCTCTGTCAGATAACGCTGAAAAATATGGCGTGCCGCTAACTTATGGACAGGCAATACATAAAATGGCTGCTGCCACACTTTAATGCTGGACTCAAAATGATGCAGTATTTTGTACATGAAAAAACTAATGAGACAAGAATACTACATTTCTAGGCTGAGGTACAGAGCGTTTCACTGAGAAGAACTTCCATTCTTTAATCTAGGGTGGCAGACTGTGCCCAGTACAGATTCCTTTTGTGATCAGCTCTTACGGTACCTAAGCTGCCTGCTGACCTGAGATGTTATTACTCACAGAATGTTTCATCATTTGAAGAAGCTGTACCTGGCTTTATGATTAACACTTTTCTTGTTTCTTGGTGTCTCCCTCTTCTTTCATTGAGAGTGCTGCATCCTGATGAACAGGGAACCTTAGGGCCAGAGCAGATGAGATGCTGAGAGTTCCATACATAGAGCTCCCAAATGTTTGTATTTCTTTTTTACAGCAGGCACACAGGGCCCTGATTTCGATCAAAACCAGGGAACAGAAGGGAGTGTTATACATAGAACCCCAACATCATATTTAGTTAGGCCTTCACAAGCAAGATGCTTCATGCTTTAGAAACTAAACAGATATAGGTTCCATCCAGACACACAGCCTGAAACCACTCTGTGGTCCTCTCTTCCAGAGGGCCTTCTGTCCTGCAGCTCAAGTACAAAACCTGGGATGTACAGACCTGTAATCAACTCAGCACCTTCTATAATACTGACTTGGCTCAAGACACCAACCTGTCACAAACACTACATACCCTTTAGCAAAATTCCTCTAATATCAAAATGGAGGGACTCTTCCCCATGCTCTAGCATGACTTGGTGTGAGGAGACTGGCGAGAGGAGCTTTAGGCCAGCAATACCTCCTCTCTTACTCTGGTATGCCTCAAAAGGACTGCTTTTGCATTCTTTTTACATATACACCCATCAACAGCCTCCTGTTAGAATTTTGATTTTCTCCTTCCATCAATAAGTTCTTAGGCAATAGTTACCACAAAAACAAGCATCCCTGTCACCCCTACCAACAAGGCCACCCTTGCAGGTCTATTGGGTACTCCTCCGTTTAGAACCTTGCCTTTAATCAACCAATGAGGAGAAGGTACACCACAAAGAAGAGAACAAGGAACAAAGAAAGAGTGAAAAGTGGTAAACACTAATACCACTCTAGGGGAAGCAATGATAACTTGTTACATTATTCTTTCCATAATTTGAATATATCCCCCCTCTCTCCCCCTCCCTCCGACATACTCAGAATTATATTCTAAGAAAATAGTGAAACAGAATTTGCAATCTTTTGCTCACCACCCAGTCATCTATAACAAATTATCAGTGCCATATACTGCCACAGCCTTACTAAGAAGTAATTCACTTGATGTGTGCAAGAATGACATAGATATCCCAGGAATTCAACTGTTAGCATTGTCAGGCATTACCACGATGATATAAAAACAAATGGCCAAGCTATTGAGGACTTCCAGTGATTAATTCATGGCACCTCATTTGTCTTTGTTAGTTCCTTACGAAGTCAGAGGGGGAGCATTTACATTTGTATCCACTTCTCTCTGCCGTACATTCATTCTACTCATCCAACAGCCTTGCTCATCTATTCCTTTATTCAGTTGAAGGCCAGTCAATGTGAAGAATTAAGGAAAGAACAGAGGAGCACCCAATACAGATTATCCAAATTTTAGCAGCCAAGGAAAGAATGCGCAAATAATCTGATTAATACTTTACTCCTATTGTCAAACCAAGAAGTGAGGAAAAATTTTGGTAAACAACTTGTGTAAGCTTTTGGGCAAACTGGCCAGAGGTTGCATTAGGCCATATTAGGCTTGCTGACAGCAATACAACATTGTAAGGGAAGGGTTCTAAAGTTACTATAAAATCAACAACAAAAACAGACACCTTTTATCACACCTCAGTTGGAATTGATTTAAACCGATGTTCTATTATGATGCCAATCTGTATGCTTTTTTTGGGGGGGGGGGTAGTCCAGGCATACCTAACACAGTGAAAAATTGCAGAATGTGATCTCTATCACCCGATCTGATAATCTGGTTAGAAACCTGGTTTAAGAAAATCTTTGGTCCTGGTCACACGGAGGGTTTTGGCCCGGGAGAGGGACGGATCGGGGCCGCAGCAAACGGGCGCGATCTCACCGCAACATCTGGGAAGCGGCGCGCACCTGTCCCCGATCCGTCCCTAACCCTGGAAACCCCGCAGCAGAAAAGAAGCACCGACAGAGGTGGTCTTACCTGAACAGCCGCGGCAAGCGTGGCCGTGGAATCGCCAGCGCGTCCTTCTGCCGGCGCATCCCCAGCTCCTGGCCGAACTGCGCATGTGGATGCATGCACAGCCAGCTGCCTCGGTCTCCCGACCGTGGCTTCCTCCTTGGCATCTGATCGTGTCGGGGAGCAACGGCGCCACGGCTCAGGGGATCCGTGTGATCCCACCGCGGCGTGTCTATTTTGGTGCGGCTTCCAAAAGCCGCACTTTGGCCGTGCATTTCCCCCCTCGTGTGGCAGGGGGCTTTATCTCCAAGAGAAATATTAAAAGCCTAAAAAAAGCTTTCATAGGATTTTGATTTCTCCACTCCAAAAGAGGTGTTACAGACCCTCATAATTTTAAACCACAGCTAAGAATTCCCTTCAGTGAGGTGAACGTAAAAGAGATTGTAGTGAATGAAGCCATTAAGGTGGGAGCAAATTCCAGCCCCACAGAAGACCCTAGAAGAAACTGCTGAGAGCCAATCAGCATAACTCTACCTCAAGATTTGAATCTTGAGCTCCAGTTCATGGCCACGTCTGTATTATGTGCCATCAAGTTGCTTTCAGCTTATGACAACCCTATGCATTAACATTCCTCAAAACATCCTATCACTAGACAGGTCCTGCAAACTGAGGGCTGTGAGTTTCTTTATTAAGTCAATCCATCTCATGCTGAGTCTTCCCTTTTTCCTGCTGCCCTCATGTTTTCCTAGCATTATTGTCTTTTCCAGTGAATTTTCGTGGTCACAAAAGAGATGGGACTCTTTTCACAAAAGAGATGGGACTCTTTTGTAGTTTTTTACACATAGGGTGTTTCTGGTAAATTTACCACAGAGCTATTCTAATTCAGAAAATCATCCTCTGGACACTACCAACGGTCAGGATTCTTCTTGATCAAAATGGTTTTTGTCACTTCATTTTCTCATTACAGCTGTTTTGACCAATAGAGTTGCCAACTAGCTTGTTTTCAGCTGGCGTGACTGATTTTGCTCTCCTCAAGTGGGTTGGCTCTGCTTCACCACCCACCAGCTCACTCTTCGGTACTCTCCCAACTTCCCCGCCTGTCCTGTCTGCCCTATCACCTACCCGCACTCCCTATGCCTGTTGTCTCTGCCATCCCACAGTCCTCCTTTCTAGCGCTCACCAACCTTGACTGCTAGAGTTGCCAGCCTCCAGGTGCTGGCTGGAGCTCTCCTGCTGTTACAACTGATCTCCAGGTGACAGAGATCAGTTCTCCTGGAGAAAATGGCTGCTTTGGAAGGTGGACTCTATGGCATTATAGCCTCCCTCCCTTCCCCAAACCACACCCTCCTCGGGCTCCACCCCCAAATCTCCAGGTATTTCCCAACACGGAGCGGGCAACCCTATTTTTCTTCCTATTCTGCTGCTCCAGCCATCTCTCCTTTTATCCCCTCTCCTCTCCCCAGTCCTGCTCCCCTTGCAACTCAGCTCCTTCATTTCAGAAAGAAAATAAATAAGGGGAACTGATCTCTGTAATTTGGAAATCGGTTGTAATTCCAGGAGATCCCTGGGCCCCACCTGGAGGATGGCAAGCCTAGGAATAAATGCCAACTGAAATCTCACAAGGTAGTCTCACAAGATCTTGACTGACATTTTGAGCTGCCTAGGCAACTACCAACACCATTACTGAGGTCAAAGTCTTAGTTTGTGTTTTCTCTTAGGGCCCCTTTCCCAAAGATCTGGTGAATGAGGGGTGTGTTTTTTGTATATTATTTAATCCCTCTCTCCTTTTAAACTTTATATTTTTCTCATGAACTTGGAGGTTTCCCCTGCTTTGCAGAAATCTCTCCCTTAGTCCCTGCACGACCCCACTCTGAAGATTTTTTAATCCGCACAGAGGCCATACATGGCTATTAAGATATATGATTTAAAGCCTAAGATGGCCTGACAAAGGTATTTTGTTACCGATAACGTATTCCTTAGGGACCGCAGGGCTCAGCTCATGCCCAATCATTCTACTGAAGCTCTGCCCCTGACCCATCAGAACCATCTCCACTTTCCCTTTCATAATTCCGAAGGGAAACAGCAATACAGCACTACCAGGACTTCTCTACACATTACACAGATATAAACTCAGATTTGCCACTGAGTATACATTCAACGATCTGGTCCTGGATAGCCCAGACAAGCCCAATCTCATCAGATCTCAGAAGTTAAGCAGGGTTGACCCCGGTCAGTATTTGGATGGGAGACCTCCAAGGAATATCAGAGTTGTGACGTGGGGGCAGGTAATGGCAAACCACCTCTGAATGTCTCTTGCCTTGAAAACTCTACGGGGCCACTATAAGTCAGCTGTGACTTTACGGCACTTCCCACCACCATAGAGTCAGCCAGAAGGAGCAGCCCAATTGCATCACCCTGACTGATATATGCCCTTTTTGAAGTACCTGTTTGCAAAACACATCACTCACAGTCACACATACATTTTAAGTGCACATCTTGAATGTTTTTAAAGTGTACACCTAAAGATGGAATGTGTGACCTGGCTCCAGAATCAAACAGCTATGGAGCAGGTGGGAACCTGAGTGCTTTGTAGGTTTGTCCAGGAGCATTTCCGAGAAGAGACAAACCATAAATCGGTTTTATGCCCAGTGCAAAGAGAGGCGTCTTCTGGGTTACTTCTTTCCATAAAATGGAGTCCTGAACCTTAATTTAGGATTCCTAGAAATGACTAAAAATCCAGATAAATAATACATAACTTTGACTTTGCAACTGAGTTAAATTAGGTTTGGCATGACGCAGCTTCCTCCTACGGATATCAGCAATAAACAGATGCTCACGGTGCTTTTCTTTTCTTACAGAGAAATGAGACAGAAAGGAAATCAGACTGACTGTCCTAGGAATATATTTGGATACAGGGATATTATTATGCACCGTCGAACACAAATACTGTAACCTATCTCCTCCTCCTGTTTGACATTATCCTTTGTTCCAATATCATAATCTGTTGCTACGGAAACAACCATGATGTCACACAAGAAGGATTATGGATGCCTCAAACAGGAAGGGAAGGTATAAAGTCAGAAGGGAGAAGAAAAGACACCTAAAAATTGCTGTTCAGACCCAGACCTTCCAGTAGAGACAAGTATTTAGAGGAAATCAGCCAGTGGCTTTCAGTAACCATGAGAAGAACTGGGTACATATAAAATGCTTCTGTGCCATGAACTGGATTTCAAAAATCTTCCCCACTCAGAAGTGCTTTGCAATTTCCCAGAAACTAGTTATTTTCTAACCCTTATTACACCAATGCACAATTGCTGCCTCACTCCTCTTCCATGAGTAACCACAGTGTCATTTTTTGGATGGGGACTGTCATCCTTCAGCAATGCTTGATGGCACAGAGTACCTATGGAAAATTAGATCTAGCTTTAGTTCACACTAGTACAATGTTTGGGAGCCACTGCAACAGGAACATCACTAGAATTAAGTACCATGGATGGTTCTTGGTTAAGCGCCCAAAAGAAGCACAACTGTTCATGGAACAAGACTGTAGCCTATGCCACTGTTAATGGTATGAGTTATGTGTTTCTTGTATTTTTCCCTCCTGCTTTTACTGCATTGTTTTCTATTTTTGTAATTCCATTTTCTGCATTGTTTGCGATTCCACATCTGATACTTTTTGCATAGTTTCTAATTTTTGTAATCTTAGTAGGGTATCCCCCTGCCGGGGGCAGGGGATTCCCCACCCCCTGGCCCTGCCTCCTGCCCCCATCAGCTGGCCAGTGGGGGGGGGGACTTACCAGCAGTTGGGGAGGCCTACACTAGTGTCTCAGCGTTGTCATCAGCAGTCTGGTGACATAACTTCCAGCAAATGTAAAAATGGCTTCTACCATAGAGCTTTTGCCCAGATACCAGACAGTCACCGGTGATATGATGGTATTATTTCTGGCACACACCAGAAGCAACGTTGTCAGGTTGCCGGTTACAATGCTGAGGTAGGCCTTACTTGCTGCTGCTAAATCCCACCACCACCCGCCAGTTGCCAAGGGTACCTGGCAACCCTAAATCTTAGTCCTGTTGCTTTGCTTATTAGATGTCTTGTGTTATTTGGTTGCATCATTTCACACTGTGCAATCTACCTTGAGCCTCTGTGAGAAAGGTGGGTTATTAAGTAAATAAAGCAAATAAATAAATAAATAAACTCTGCAGTCAAGTACGTTTTCAAACTTTAATCGGAAGGAAAAAAAGTAGAACTCTCTAGGCTACCAAAAGATTGGGTCAGTATTCTCAGGTCCTTATTTTAGGGTCTCATGGGGTTTTAAGCATGCATGCTTCTTCTCACAGTCACACTGTATCATTGTTTCTGATGCTGAAAGACTGCATACATAGGCATATTTCTTGTACAGAAGTGTTTAGAAATGCAAGAATTAAGGCAGTTTATTGCAAAAGTTTCAGCCATGATAAGAACACAAGTTCTGCAAAATACACACACACACAAAGTGTTGATCAATGTAAAAGTACCTTGTAAACAGATTCATACAAAAGATATAGCAGATTTTTGAATTTCTGCCAGAATTTTCAGATCAGGATTCAGAAGTGAAAGACCATATGCAAATAAATTCCAAGGTTTTGCTAATTTTGGTATAAACTCTAGAGCTTTTATTGGCCAATACATGCAAAAAGCTCCTATGCAGCTATCACAATGTGGAGTCTGAACCTGCTCACAGGCTTTACTTACCATTGCTAATAGATACATACCGAGTTTTGTACCAGATTCTCTATTCTGAGCTCTCCCTAGACATGGGTTAAAGCCACAATCTGCAGCTTTCATTTGATTATGTGAGAACACAGAGCATCTGATATCCTGATTTACCAACAACAAAAATCCAAAATGAACCCACTACTTTCATAGCTTTTCTAAACACAACTTCACTTCATCTGCCTAGGTCTTCCTAGTCTTTGTCAGTTCCCACAAGTATTTTCATAAATTCCTGTTCCTCAGTTCTTCTTGCTATCTTGCCTCATCATTTCCTGAAACGATGTATCAGCCAATACTTACTGCATGTCTCGTGGTTACAAATTAGTTCTGCCATCCTTGGCACTCTTATGGACAAGCTTTCTGTCATAACTGAGGTGCTCACTGAGTCTGGTGCCTCCCTGAATGAGTTCTTTCAGAGCTGTTCTCTCAAAGGCAGTTCCTGAGAGAGCTCTCTCAGCCCCACCTACCTCACAGGGTGTCTGTTGTGGGGAGGGGAAGGGAAAGGGAAGGGAAAGGGATTGTAAGCCGCTCTGTGACTCTTTCAGGTAGTGAAGGGCTCCTTCTCACAAGAGGAGTGAAGTAGCTCCTTCAGGTAATGAAGTAGCTCCTTCTCACAAGAGGAGCTAAGTATTTGCAGAACCCAAAAGGCCCAGGTCCACTATGGATGCCAACCTCCAGGTGGAAGCAGGGGATCCTCTGGAATTACAGCTCATCTACAGAGATCAGTTCTTCTGGAGAAAATGAATGCTTTGGAGGGTGGACTCCACGGCACTGTATGCCACTGAGGTTCTTCTCCTTTCCAGGCTCCATTCCCAAATCTCCAGGAGTTTCCCAACATGGATCTGACAACCCTATCTGCCAGACCCCACCAGTGGCCAGGAGAGACCTGGCAACTCTAGTTCAAACTGCCCAAGAATCCAAGATAACAGACCAATCCTAAGCATCTTGTCTGAAGGAACAAGCAGAAAGCCCAAACCAAAGTTAAGCCAGCGATTATCTTAATCAATGGGCAAACAGGGGCAGATGCCCCACACTGGGGCATCCCAACTGCCTCAAACCTGCCCCCTAGTGGAAGGTGGAGAGTGTTTGATAGCATTGGCTGCTCACACACGCCCCATTTGGTATCATTGGCTACTCACACAGTTTGGCAGCAGTGGCCACTTGTTCCTGCCCCATCTGAGGCTCCGCCAACCAGATTCTGGCTTTTGGCCCTGCCAGTGGCAACGTCATCATGACATCTCCTTCCTTTAGGGTTGCCAGCCTCCAGGTGGGGCCTGGAGATCTCCCGCTTTTACAACTGATCTCCATCTGACATAGATCAACTCCCCTGGATAAAATGGCTGCTTTGAAGGGTGGACTCCATGGCATTGTACCATGCTGAGGCCCCTCCCCTCCACAAACCCCGCCCTCTCCCGGCTCCACCCCCAAAGTCTCCAGGTATTTTCCAACCGAGTCCTGGCAACCCTACCTCCCTTGCATTTTGTTTTAATTTTCTTAAAACTATATCAGGCTCCTCATTTTCAAAAAGTTCTGAAGGATTTTGAAAGCTGTCTTTTTAACTTTTTTCAACCATTTTATATACATTCCAGAGCTTTTGTTTTTGAACAAAAATACAGATGTATTCAACCAAAAACATATCAAAATGTTTGTCAGCATGTTAGGGGGGAAAAACATTCCATGCCGTTTATAGCCCAAAGAACTGAATAACAACAAATAAAAAATACGAAAACCAGACAGAAATTAAGTCTAAAAGGAGAAACAACCCCAAAAAACACAAAAGCCAATAGTGACCCAAAACACAACAAAAACAACCATAACCTTAAGTAAAAGTAATTTTAAAAAACTCAAGAGGCAGCAAAATAAGCCATAACATCAGCAACCCACAGCAAGTTTAAGAAACAGCCGTGTTTGAAAGAGTATTACAGTAAGTAAGTAACTGCAATGAACCTCTATGGGCCTCTTAAAGATTTGTCTGTGGTTCCCCCCACCGCCGCCTAAATATACAAGCCAATACAACTGTACCTTCAGTAAAACTGGGCTGCTCTTCATATACTCCCCCTCTTATTTATTGCCATTGAGATCTCTGTGTTCATTTTAGCCCTGAATAAAATGTTGCTGTCTTCAGGAGCAGGAAGGAGTTATTAGATTATTTTCTGTGTCTGGGCATACAATAAATGAATCCCATTTTTCTTAAATCTAGCCTTTCCCTGCTTTCCCTGTATTGATTCCACCTTATAAGATAACACAAGGAGAATCCTACTGGATTAGTCCAATGACCCCAGCATCTTATTTCCCACAGTAGCATCCAACAGGGCTGCCAACTCCAGCACAGGAAATTCCAGATTTCTTTTGGTAGGGGGAGGAAGGAGGAGGAGGAGCTAGTTTTATACCCTGCCCTTCACTACTCAAAGGAGTCTCAGAGTGGCTTACAATCTCCTTCCATTCCCCTCCCTACATGAGACACCCTGTGAGGTAGGTGGGGCTAAGGGAGCTCTGACTGAGAACTGCTCTTGAGATAACAGCTCTGAGAGAAATGTGACTGGCCTAAGGTCACCCAGCTGGTTGCATGTGGAGGAGTGGGGAATCAAACCCCATCCTCTAGATTACAGAGTCCGCCACTCTTAACCACTACACCAAACTGGCCTCCAGCTGCCACCTGTAGATTTCCTGCTATTACAACTGATCTCCAGATCAGTTCCCCTGAAGGAAATGGCTAATTTGGAGGATGGACTATGTGGCACTGTACCCTGCGGAGGTCCCCCTCGTCCCCAAACCCCACCCTACCCAGGCTCCACCCCCAGATTCTCCAGGTATTTCCCAAACCAGAGCTGGCATCCCTACTGAGAAGGGTGGGATTTGGCAAGGGAAGGGGCCTCAGCAGGATATACTGCCATAGAGTCCACCCTCCAAAGCAGCCATTTCCTCCAGGGGAACTGATCTCTGTTGCCTGGAGACCAGCTGTAACACTGGGAGATCGCCAGGAGGCTGCAACCTGGAGGCTGGCGTCCCCAGCACCCGAAGCCTCAGGAAAGTAACAGCCTGCCTAGCCTGAGGGGAGGAGCTTTCCTAAGGGTGCAGAACTGGGCCTGTATAGAGGGCCCCACTTCCCTCCTGCCCTTGCTCCTCAGATAGGACAGGCATCTACCTCGCCAGCCAGTGCTGATTTTCTCGAGGGTCTGACCTCAGCCCACCTCCCAAGCATCTGGAGAGCTGTCTGCCCTCCCTTTGGTTGCTGTCTAAAGTACTGTTTGTACAATTTTTGAAAAGCACAGTTTGTAAAGTATCAATAAATAAATAATCCACACAGGATAATTTGTTTGCAAGTTGAAAAACTGCTCTAGACGAAGGGAGGAGACTGCTTTGTAATGTCCCAGATTCACAGCCAGTGTCCCCTTCCACCCAGTCAGAAGTGCCTGTTCCTTCTGAGTTCAGTTCTCAAGAGAAGATTGTACAACATGAGCTCTTTTCAGACATTACAATCATGCATAAGGCCGTAGGGTTGCCAGCTCCAGGCTGAGAAACTTCTGGAGATGTTGGGGGGGGGGGCCTGGAGAGGGCAGGGACCTCAGTAAGGTACGATGCCACAGAGTCCACCCTCCAAAGCAGCCATTTTCTCCAGGGAAATTGATCTCCGTAGTTGGGAGATGAGCTGTAATTTGGGGGGGATCCCCAGGTCCCACCTGGAGGCTGGCATCCCAATCACATGTAGATCTTCTTGATAGGCATAGCCGCCATGCTGACTGAATAAGGGGCAATGTTTCTGGTTCTCATTGACTTTTTCTCCCATTCATGTGTTTATGTGTTCTGTTTTAATTTTTAAAATATATTTATATGTGTTTTTAATCTTGTCTTTATTTTTTTTACTGTTCACTGCCTTGGGGACCCTAAATTAGATGGAAAGGTGACTTAAACATGTTTGAAATATCAATGAACATGTACCACTGGGGTTGTTGGTTCTGGGCTGGGAAAATCCTGGAGATTTGGGGGTGAAGCCTGGAATAGGAGGGGCTTGGGGAGGGGAGAGACCTCGATAGAGTACAGTGCCACAGACTCCATCCACCTGCAGTTTGGTGCAGTGGTTAGGAGTGTGGACTCTAATCTGGGAGAACTGGGTTTGAGTCCCCACTCCTTCACATGCAGCTGCTGGTATGACCTTGGGTCAGTCATAAGTTGCCGCTGCAGCTGGTGCAGAACACAGCAGCCAGGCTGCTACTGTGTCTCCCTATGCGGGGACACAGCCAGCCTGTGCTGAAAGTACCGCACTGGCTGCCTATAACTTACCGAATTCGGTTCAAGGTGCTGGTTCTTACCTTTAAAGCCCTATATGGTCGGGACCGCCTTTCCCCACGTTCCCCAGAGAGCACTAAGATCAGGGTCCCAAAATCGCCTGGCCCTACCAGGCCCTAAAGAAGCCAGGCTAGCTGTGACGAGGGCCAGGGCCTTCTCAGTAGCAGCCCCACACTGGTGGAATGAGCTCCTGGATTACATCAGGGCCTGCGGGACCTTTTACAGTTCTGCAGGGCCTGTAAAACGGAGCTCTTCCACCAGGCCTTTGATTAGGGAGCCGCCCCTTCTAACACTGAGGCCCTGGCCCCAACACTGATATCAATCTAAATATTGTGATCAATAGCCTGACAAAAACCCAGACTACGGCAGTAGTTGATTACCTTGGATGCTGTGAATATTGCCATCATCTATGAATGTACTAGTACTTTATGTTTTATTATTATACTGTTGTGCTTTTATTTAATTCTGTGTTTTTAGTTGTTTTAACATATTGTGTGTACGCCGCCCTGAGCCTGCCTCGGCAGGGAGGGTGGGATACAAATCAAATGAAAAAAATTAATAAATGAATGAATAAAGTTCTCTCAGAGCCGTTCTCTCAAGGGCAGTTCTTGAGAGAGCTCTCTCAGCTCCACCTACCTCACACAGTGGCTGTTGTGGGGAAGGGAAGGGAAAGGAGATTGTAAACCGCCCTGAGACTCCTTCGGGTAGTGAAGGGCAGGGTATAAATCCAAAGCAGAAGACAATTTCTGTTGTCTGGAGGTCAGTTGTAATTCTGGGAGATCTCCAGGCCCCACCTGGAGGCTGGCAGCACTGTACACCATGCACATATGGCTCTGGTAAATATGAACAGACTTCTTCAGGATTTGTGTTCATGTGTACAAGGTCTGAATGCTCATGGTAAAAATATGCATTGCCCCTATTCACATAATATGGTGACTTATGTAGCAGGAAGAGTATGGGTACTCCCGATACACACGGTTGACATATTTCCAGAACACACAACTGCAATATCTAAAAAGGGCTATGGCGAATATAGTTTCCAGAGCTGAGAGGTTCTCTCCGTAGACCTTCTCCACAACAAATACATCCTATATTGTCAGAACAGGTGGTCCCTGAACTTGACTGTTTTTAGTACTAATCCATTTCTTTTGTTCCAGTGTAATTGTATATGATGATGCTATTTTTCCTTCTTCAACAGTTGCTGCTATTGTTTTACAGCTTATATGGGATTTGTTCAAGGTTTTTAAAAATATTATTAATTGCCATCATGCTATTTAAGGGTTTTAAGATAAAGATAACATCTTGGATTTTCAAGCGGCTGACACTATTTTTGAGAACCATACTGCAATGATAACGTCCCTGCCAAGTAGTTAATCCTTGTTTCGGTATACGAACAATTCTCATGAATTTTATATTTATCTGTCCTGCCCCACGACAGTCTTTTTTAAAAATGGATGCAATTAAAATGTAAGCATACAGATTTGCGTCAATCCTTTTATTCAAGGTGACTACTGGCAACGACTGGCAGACTGGATGATGCTCACATGTGAGCCGCACTGTACAGACAGCAGAAGGCAGGAAATTTCCACAGGCAACGACTCTTTCCAGAGACTCTCTCACTCTCACTGGGTCAATATGAATTGATTCCCAGTTGTGTGTCTTAATAAGGAGAAATCAAATGTGGAGCAATGTGGTGGGAGCCCCCAAGGTTTCACAAAAGCACTGCTTTTCTTAGGATCAGCTAAAACAGCACCTGGCTGCGGCCTGGCCTCTAAAGTCTACAGAACTCTTCATCAGGCTGGAAATTAGGGTTGCCAACTCTGGACTGAGAAATACCTGGAGATTCTGGGGGGTTAGCTGGGGTGGGACGGGTTTGGGGACGGGAAGGACCTCAGTGGTGGGGTATAATGCCAGAGAGCTCACCCTCCAAAGCAGCCATTTACTCCAGGGAAACTGATCTCTGCTGGCTGGAGATCAGTTCTAATTCCAGGAGATCTCCAGGCCCCACCTAGAGATGTAAAATTTCCGGAAATTTTGAAGCTCGGAAAAACCCCGGTTTTTTTCCAGTTTTTTTGGGGGGAAACGGAAATTTTTGGGAAAATTTAAAATAAAACGTTCCATAGTCATTTTTTTTTCTTTTTTCAATTTTTCCAATTTTTTCAGAAAAAAACAAAAAAGCTTCCAGGAAAAAACGGGGGGGGGGGGGGAGGTTTTTTAAAAAAAAAGACGGTTTTTTCCCAAATTTTTCTGGGGGTTTTCCGGGCCTTCACATCTCTAGCCCCACCTGGAGGCCGGCAACCCAAGGAAGGATGCTAAGGGGGAGGTTGTTGAGCATGACAGAGAGCCCAGCTCTGTATCTTGGAAGAGTCTGGAGGTAGAGCACGGAAGGTATTATTATACTTAATTAGGGTAGGTTGCACTACATACAAAAAAGACCTTGTTGTGTTTAAAGGCAACTAGAACAAAGATACAGTGGCAACTTTTCTCCTTTTGAAAATATAAACGCCAGCAGTCATGCAGATCTGCAGTGGTAATGAGGACCCATGCAGTATTTACTCCAAAACAAGACTAGGTTTTCTTCCAGGTATTCCACCAAAAAGGGGGGGTCATCTTACATTTGCATACAAGTTACAGTTATGTCCAGTAAAAAGAAAATGGTGGTGGAGGGGCACATAGCATTGGAGGGGGGCTGTCTTACGTTCAGGGTCATCTTTCTTTTGAGTATATACGGTCCGTTCCTTATAAGGCAGGGAGCCAGAGTACAGAAGAAGTTTGATAGTCCTTTGGCAAAGCTGGAGGTTAATTTTTGGTGGTGTTCCAGGGAAGAGGCCTGATCTGGATAGGCCAGGCTAGCCCAATCTCCTTGGATCTCAGAAGCTGAGCAGGGTCGGTCCAGGTTAGTATTTGGATGGGAGACCACCAAGGAAGTCCAGGGTTGCTATGCAGAGGCAGGCACCTCTGAACGTGTGTGCGCATTACTTATGTGTGTAACAATATGAATAAACAACAACAAAAAAGCAAAAAACAGAAAACTGAACCCATTGAGAAATATATAAAAGGAATATAAGAAGAAACAAAACACAGAAAAGTCACTCCTTCCTTGCTTGCAAAAAAAAGTGTACACAGGATTACAGCCTCTGCTATCTCACAGGGCAATCCTATACATGTCTAGGTAAAGGTAAAGGTTCCCTTGCTCGAAAGCCAGTCGAATCCGACTCTAAGGTTGCAGTGCTCTTCTCCGTTTCAAAGCCGGAGAGTCAGCGCTGTCCAAAGACGTTTCCGTGGTCATGTGGCCGGCATGACTAAACACCAAGGTGCGCGTAACGCTGTTACCTTCCCACTGAAGTGGTACCTATTTATCTACTTGCAATTTCTTGCTTTTGAACTGCTAGGTTGGCAAGAGCTGGAACTAGAGACGGGAGCTCACTCCGTCATGCGGCACACTCGGGTCTCGAACTGCTGAACTACCGACCTTCTACAGCCTGCAGTTCAGCGTCTTAACCACTTGAGCCACAAGTCCCATTATGTTCAACTGGGCACACTTCCATTTAAGTGTGTATTGGCCTGCATCCATAGTCGGACACAATTATACACAAGTGGACTGTATCCTAAAGCTGTTTCCATTTGCAGATCCACTTGTGCTAGATTTCCATCGATTCACTAAATGCAGCTGCCGATCCCCTGAAGGCACCCTCAGTGTTCACGAGGGTCCAGTGGCCATCCCAGGAGAAGGATTTTATTGAGCACAGCACCAGTTCTCGGGATAATTTTTTTTATTTATTTACTTCTTTCAAAAATGTTTTAAGATCCACTCCTGCATTTCCCTGTTTGCACAATCTGATTATTCCTGTCATTTTACTGCCTCCTTCCTTCATTACCTGTTGTTTAAAGGTGCGATTTTAGAAGGTTGCAGAGCTAGGCTCCCAATTATAATTCTGAATCTTTTCAATTAGAATTTCATGTATACATATTTCAGGAGTAATACTTAGAGAGGAGTTACCTATAATCTAGGGCAAGAACTGCCTGCTTGATCCTACGACTGAGTAAAATGAAAGGTTGGTTGTTACAATTTGGAAAGAGGAAGTGACTGTCTGCCACTGTCTCTGAACAAAGATTTTGATGGAAAAGATACCCTTTCCCTCAAAGCACCTTCATGTTCTGCCCCCAAAGCACCTTTACATTCTGCCTCTTTGAGTTACAGGCTTGTAAACATGGCAAGCCAGTTGGTCAATGCAGCAACTATCACAGAATCTAAAGTACTTATTTACAAGCAACAGAAACACCTGCATACCTATTTCACCTGAATACCTCCAGAGGAGGAGTTGTGTTGCATTACAAACGAACCAGAGTCTTGTGGCTCCAAAACAACCCCCCCCACACACACACAAACCTAAGACATTTGTATTCTAGCATAAGTTTTCATGGACCAGAGCCCGCTTCATCAAATACATGAGCTGGGTTCTCAGCTGGCCGACATATATACAGTAAGTCAAGAAAAAGAAGAAAATCTAGGCAGCATGGTCAGTGTGGACCATGAAATGCAGGAAGCACAAGGTGAGACTCAATTATGAATCTGGTCTGAGAAACTCCTAAAGATTTGGGGCAGCACCTAGGGTACGGAAGGAGAGCAGTGGGAATATGATATCTTAAGAACATAAGAAGAGCCTTCCTGAATCAGACCACTGAATTCCATCTAGTCCAGCATCCTGTCTCACACAATGGCCAACCAGTTCCTGTCACTCTATAGCTGTGATCACATGGGCAGTTTGGCCCGACACAGGCACTCCTCCCGTCCGGATCAAATGGGCGCAGTCAGAGAGCCACATCTGTCAGGCGTTCCTCAGCCATACTTATCCCATCACAGGACGATTTGGAGCCGGGTTAAAAAGGCACCACATCACAAGTGGTGTTTTCAGTTCCCCACGCAGTCATCACACATGGCCACATGTCTGAACGCGGGGCAGCATGCACAGAACTGATTTGGCAGTCTGAGCCTGCAGATCCATTCTGCTGCTAGGGAGGCATCTTTTTTTTTAAAAAAAAATCACCTATATGCACACATGTGCATATGCACGCGCAAGTGCTCCTATGTGCACGCATGAATTTTGAGAATTTTTTTGGCGATGCACTCCATGGCTGAGGTGCTGAAATAATGCGGATGCTTTACTACGGGATGTCTCCATGGGTAACCCACAGCGGGGTGTGCTATGTGGTTGATATGCCCCACAACACTTTTAATCGTTTCAGTTCTGTTTATCTTAGACATTATGGCTTACCATAGCTATGGAGGTGGACTCTATGGCATACCATGGT
This sequence comes from Gekko japonicus, assembly GCF_001447785.1. NCBI lineage: Eukaryota > Metazoa > Chordata > Lepidosauria > Squamata > Gekkonidae > Gekko > Gekko japonicus. The sequence goes on from NW_015173130.1 coordinate 508,834, forward strand.
ACAGAGTCTGCCCTCCAAAGCTACCATTTCTTTCCTCCAGGGGAACTGACCTCTGTAGTCTGAAGGTCCAGTGTAATTCTGGGAGAACTTCACTCCCCACCTGAAAATTGGCAACCTTAACTGTAGATGTAATTGTTAAAATGTACATGGGCCATTTGTGAAAGCAGTAACCAGCACTTTTCTTTATTTGTTTAGCTGATTAACACCTGTCATGGCCAAAGTATCCCAGTTCATTTTTTAATCCCCGTTTCAACATCACTAGCATATCTCTGATGTTACAGAAACTGGCATGATGTAGTGGTTAGAATGTCTGACTAAGTATTTGGGGGGACAAATTCAAATCCCCACTCTGCTAAGAAGCTCACAGAGTGACCTTGGGCCAGTGTCTCTCTCTCCATCTCTCTCTCTCTCTCTTCCCCCCCCCCTCCAGACCTTGCCTTCTCTTGGTTTGGTGGCCATGTGGACCAAAATGTCTTTCCTTATGACAGGCTGCATCGCTCTACCACTTGCAAACATGCCAAACAGGATTCCTCCCCACCTACTGAAAGATCGTGAGCAGCAGTCTAATCAACAGCAAACAGAATACCTGCTAGCTAGTGTAAACCAAGCGCTCGCTCCAGTTGTGGTTACTTTTGCTTTCCATTTGCGGCTTCATATTATTATGTTTCTCCTTTTAGCAGATTGTAATCTGGACTCCTGTTGACGAGCGCTCTTTCTGAATACAGGCTGGATTACGGATGCATTGTTTTATAGGAGGCTTTGTCTGTATATATAGGATGGCTTTGATGCTTCTGTTTGCAATCAGGCTGGTTTAATTCCCTGCTCTCTTGTTGTATTGATTTTTAGTCTTTGCTGTTATTTTAAGTTTGGCTTCTTTTCTTTTCTCTCCCTCCCCCCCCTTCTTTTCAGTGTTATAGCAACTGGCTGAAACAAATAACTTTCAGCTGAACAGAACTGTTATCGCATCTCCTAGAGGGGGGCAAATTCCGCCTGTTGCTCACTTGATATGCTGATTTCTTTAATGCAGGCAAATGCAGAGTTATTGGGATTTTTTTTAAAAAAAACGACAAGAGGCAAACTGTAACACATTTTGGATTCGTGTTCTGGCCCAGCTGTGAACCTCCCTGGCCCTTTTGTCTATTGATCATTTGTACTGTGGAGATAATCTATTAACCTCCAGGCCTGTATCACCAGAGCCAGCATCGGGGCTTGGTATGGCTAGGAACCCGCTAAAGGTCACACCTTTCGTTCACCTACCATATTCCAACAAGGGGGGAGGGGAATGCTCGACAACAGCAGAAGAACAACACAAGACAACACCGTTCCATTGCCTTCTGCAGACATTCTTCCTAGTTTGCCTACTGCAGATGCCAATTTCCATTTTCTTGGGGAAGGAGTACAGCTGACTTATGGTGAACCCATAGGCAGGAGACATTCAGAGGGGGTTTGCCACTGCCTCGCTCTGCGTCATAACCCAGGTATTCCTTGGTGGTCTCCCATCCAAATACTGACCACCGTCAACCCTGCTTAGCTTCCGAGACCTGGCCAGGTCAGGATAGTCTGGACCACCCAAGTCAGGGATATCCCGGTCTGGCATCGGCAGACTACAAAAAAAGTGACATTCTGTTCCTTCCAGCATGCTTGCAATATAGGGAGAAGGAAGGGAGCCTCACCTGGATGGGGGAGATGCCATGATTGGGGGAAGGTGGAAAGAGAGAACAGAGTCACAGTTTAGGAGGAAAGTTAGCTGCAGTGGAGGAGGAGGAGGAGAATGGAGCTGCAATGAAGGGCCCCCCAAAGAGCACCTGTGCCCAAGGGCCCATAAAAACCTGCAGCACTGCACATTTAGACAGAACAAAAACAGGCAGTTTTCTCACCCAGAAAACTATCAGGGACAGCCCGTCTGAAAGAACTGGTGGAACTGAACCCAATGTCCAAGGAGCGTCAGCAATTAGAACACTGGCTAAGGAAGCCACAAGGAAATCAAGAATCCGTTGAATGGATTCCCTACAATATCTTCCAGCCCTCTGTTGGAAGTTGTCAAGGAGATCAGCAGAAAGCAGGACAAAGCAACTTCGTTTTTCAGAAGGTACTGATTAATTTAGAACTGTTTAGGAGCAAAGCGAACTATGATGCCTCCAACAATCCCCTTCCCATCTGTAACACCAGTTTTTGTTGCAGAGCTATAAGGAGTATAGGGACAGTGGAATACATGAAAAGAGGTAATCCAAGCATGTCACCAGAAGCACGATGGGGGGAGTGCATGAAACAGAACCTCGACAGGAATGGTCAAGCTATGGTTTAGCTATTTCATGTGAACCAAGCCAGTGTCACAACTAAGACCACCCAGTTATGAGGTGGATACTTCAATCCAGTTTTCTTTAGGTATGGACTACACGTCCGGGTTGTTTCTGACTAGGGACTTGAGTTTGTCCTTATGCAAATATCTGGTCTAGACCTCGGCCTTTAAACCTCAAACATCTAGGCCTGGAAACCTGGAAACTATTCCTTGACAGGTTAAAGCCTGAGGTTCACACAGCATTATTACAAGAAGCACCACACTGGTCCTCCTGTGCCTCGTGAGTAAGATAACTCCTATCCCACATTCCAACGATGTCAGAGACGCTGTGTACAATTTACAGAAATTACAGATATTAATTCCACAAGCCGCCCACATACAAATCTACCACCTACTGCAGCTAAAAATATACTGCAAATTGCTATAAAAGTTGTCAAGGAGAAGCAGTAAGCAAAGCAAAGAGGGGGGGGGAACCAAAAAGAGATGACAAAATGAAAACACTGCATGACGATCTGTCTCTAGTACTGCCAACAATGATTAAAGCGCACGAACATCTCTGACACACCCACAGGGCCTCCAATCGAAGCGATGCTGCTTGGTTTGATCATTCAGCAAAGTACAGATGATACTCGCCCTGAGATAAAAGCCTATCAGAAACCTGAAAGGCAACTCACAGCACAATCCTAAGGCAAGTCACACCCTCCTAAATCCATTGAAGTTGATGGGACTTAGAAGGGTTTCACTTTATCTAGGACTGCACTGTTGTGCAGAATTCCTCCGCTGGCTTAGATGAAGTAACTCTGAACAGAAGTGCAGAGCAAGTCCCTGCCCATACCGGACCATACACTGCTCAACAGATTTGCGTCATCAAATTTCTGTCTGGAATTTACTATTCTGAAGCAAACCTCTCCTCCAGAAGAGTTTCTTCCTGGGACAAATTTCATGTATTAAAAACACAAAATAGCACAAAACTGAACAATTAAACCGGTCTGCTCATTGTAATAAAGTCTCCCAACGTGACATGGGCTTCGTTAAGATGTCATTTTTAGCTAATACTGTGCGCAATAGTGCACAAACCCAGTTTGTTCCAAGATCTCTATACACACACCTCATACCTTCTCAACTCTCGAGAATCCCAGCTAGAAACTAACCCTATGAGATGGGATAGGCCAAGAGTGAGAGACAAATTATACATTACCTTTTTCACGTTTTCAAGCATCGTCACGTATTCCCAGGGTTCTCAGCTCTGGGTTGGAAAAAACCTGGAGATTTGGGGGGTGGAGGCTGGGGAGGGGGTTTGGGGAGGGGAGAGGCTTACAGGCCACTTTCCAAAGCAGCCATTTTCTACAAACTGATCTCTGTCGTCTGGAGACCAGGAAATCTCCAGCCGCCACATGGAGGGAGGCAATCCTATGTGCTCCCCACAGCCACACCGCAGCTGCCGGGAGAGGAAGGGCTCCTGCTTCTTTCCAGCAGTTTCTTCATGCAAAAAATGTGCTGGGGGCATTATTTTGCTGGCTTTGCTGCTCCATTTGGAGTGCTGTGTTCATGTGGAGCAGCAAAATAATTCTCCCACAGATAATTTTTTGCATGAAAGACTGGGGGAGGCAGGAGCCCTCCCCTGCCCGCAGCTGTTCTGTGGCTATGGGGTACACATGAAAACATCTGAAATGCATGGGGAAAGTAACATAGACTTGGCTCTGAGTGACTAGTCCACGGTTGGCCACTGAGATTCATGGCTGAGAGAGGGTTTGAACATGGGGCCTCCCAGTCTTGCCTTTGGACTTAACCACTGGCGGCCTACTTTCACCTCGAGTGTCTGTTGTTAACTACCAAATTTCCCTGTGTTTAATGACAACTGGCCCACTGTCCAATGACAGCGTTCCTAATCTCTAGAACACTGGCCAAACAGTATATATGAGCAAGCGACGGATATATGTTTTAAGTCATCCTTCCCTAGCAGGCTGTATTCATTGGGTCATTCTGTTCTGGTTGATGTACGTCAAAATAGCTTCACTGAAATCTGGCTTATTGATTTTTAGAGGGCTGCTGTAAAACCATATTGGATTTTGCCCCGCTGCTGCTTATCCACCTAAATATGTGTCCAACGCTTGATTAAGAGTAAGATATCTAAAAAACTAAGCCATGCCTCATGAGCTTTGATTTGCCATAGAGTTTTGGGCGAATCCTAGAGTGCTGCTTCAACATAATGATGCCACTGCCATTTTTTTTTTTTTGCTGGAAATCACGTCATGTGTTGGCACAATGCTTCCCCCCCCCCAGTTTGCCTCTGCTGGCCTGTGAAGTGCCAACAGGGGGCGGGGGGTAATTGTCTGAAGGTCTCCCACTATAGCAGGAGTCCTAACCCCCTACTTCTTGATTTGTTTTGCTGTGCCTGTTGGGTACCTTTCCATAGATCTTCCTGTTGTGGCTTGTTGGACAGGGCAGCAACATTGGGCACTTGCCAGGCAGCCAAATCCATCAGAGGGCCCATCAGTCCCAACAACATGGTACTGTTCTAATTTTGCATGGTATACAAGCAAGGGAAACCACAGCAATGAAAAGTTAACCAATAACAAAGCAAATGTGATGTAGATGCTAAAAACCAAACCTTCACTGTTCCTTAACTATTCATTTTGTGCAACAAAGACTTCTACTTGAGATATTTAGTCACACAGTTTCTCACAGATTCAACTTCAACAGGGGAAGAATTTTGTATGACGAGGACTATGAACGAAACGATGGCATGATCCGGAAGCCACGTCATAATGCTTACTGAATGAGGAAGATCCCCTGTTGGACATATGAGGAGGATCTCCCACTGCACTTCCTATGATTTAAGAACATTTTTTTGTCTTCATTGTCATATATTTTGGACTATTGCTTTAAGAAACGCTTTTGTGTATCACTGTGTACTTTATTACAAACCGCTGTGTCTTGTGCATCAATGTCTGTTGGACTGTTCCCTGATTTTTCATAGGGAACCCAGAAAGTTGGAGACAGCTGAGAGAATTCACAGTTTGCACCCACTTTCTTTGGTCTACTGTGCTTGCGCCAGAGATCCACTCATCCCGGAAATGGCACCGCTTCCAGCTCATAGATCACTCTCTTAGTCAGTGTGGAACACCAGCCCTTGAACTACTCCTGCGGCACATCTCGTTATTATGAGTTCACCATATTGTTTACGGTCAACAAATGAGTCCTCTGACAGCGCAAGGCTGTTTTGCACGGTCAGATTAGTTAAATGGGGACCTCACACAGCAGTAGGGTCGCCAGGCCTCCCGAGATGTCAGGAGGCCTCCCACAGATTGTCTCCATTGCCCGCCTCTGCTCTGAGTGGCATTGAGAGGAAAATAAAAATAAAACCACTGCCAGCCCCTGCGCTGGTACATAACTTCCCGGTACTACCCAGAAGTGACAATGGGTAGCTCTAGGAACTGCCAGAAACTCTATGGCTGGCTCACTGAGCATACGTGGAACGTTGCTGGGGGAGGATAAATATCTCCCATATGGCTTTTACTGGTCATTGTGTTATTAACATTTCCAATTAAGAGCATCAGCATCTTACTGAGGGAATATTGGTCCTATAGGTGTTCTGCTACATAGCAGAGAATGGTATTGATCCAACACATCAGTGATCTAGCGGTAACAGATACTATGATGAGAAACAAAAACTGAGAACATGGGATGAGAAACGTTTTGTTACAGAAAATGAACTCGGCACCAGCCAGCCTTATGACCATGAGAATATCACATCCTATGAGTATATTCCCACAGGCCCGTTCAACTCCAACACCAGTTTGCAAAAGACTGAAGAGGAAATGTAAAAGTCTGAGGAGGAATACCCTCCTTCATCTTAAGAAATGGCCAACCTGTTATAACAGTGGATCAAAATTGTTCCCATTGGTTCCAGACGTCCTTTTGGGCATTTGAACAATACTTTCAGTCATCCCTCCCTGTTTGAGGAGCGATATTGTTTTTGCTCTGACATCGTGCCCATTGCTTCCAACCATATACTGAACATGACTAGGGGTAGATGGCTCTCGGGAGGATTTCAGCTGTCATTTTAAATTAGTACATTTCTCCCCCACGTACTTACAAAGACGCTTGAAGAGATTAGGATGTCGGTTCTCAAACCCTTTGAAGTGGGAACCACATCTGAATCTGCTCTACCCTCTCAGGCCCACCACAGCAGAACTACAGGCTGCTGAACAGTACAGGCCCGGAGGCAGTGGATCTATCACACAGGGTTGCCAACCTCCAGGTGGGGCCCAGAGATCTTTCAGAATGACCATCGCTCTCCAGACTGCAGGAATCAGTCCCCGTAAAGAGATGCTTTGGAGGGTGGGCCCTGTGACATTATAGGCCGCTGAGATCCCTCTCCACCCTAAACCCTCCCCTCCTCAGGCTCCACCCCCAAATCTCCAGGAATTTCTCATCCTGGGAGTTGGCACCCCTACTGTCACCTCCTGCATCACTTGAGGGTGGGGGTGAGCCGAGCCTATGGGGATGAAAGGGGATGCCCGTAGAAGGAAAGGAGGGTGAGAAAATAAAGCCGAAAGGAGGATGAGAAAATGACTCTCTCTTTGCCTTTCTGCCCCCCCAGCATTTCCTATCCCAGATCAGGAGTTTCACCCTCGTGATCCAACTGCAAGGGAGCCATGACTCACTTTTGGATCGCGACCCACAGTTTGAGAAC
>NW_015173130.1:515852-521594 GCF_001447785.1 Gekko japonicus
GGGGGGGGATGCCACTGACCGCACAGGTGCTGAACAATGTTCCCTCTAAGCTGAGTTAGTGTAAGCTAGCTCACAGCTTTTTAGCCTCTGGTTCACACATTTTTGTCTCAGCTCAGGAAGGATGGCTTCAGAGCAAACTGATTTATGCAGTAGCCAAATTGCTTGCTCACAACTTTAATGCCAGTAGCTCACAACGTAGAATTTTTGCTCACAAGATTACACAGCTTAGAGGGAACATTGGTGCTGAATGTGGGTAATGTGTTTTGTCTGAAGTCAGTCATTTAAAGGATAGTGCAACTGCAAAGAGGGGGTGGGTGACACATGATTCCAGGCTTTGCGCAAGTGGGTCAAAAGGATGAGCGAGATGACTGGGATTCTGGGGAAGACTAACTCTTTGGGAAACAAGACTGTTTAGCTCATGAACGGGACAAAAGCTGCCAGAAGCTGCAATGACCAAGCAGCTAGTGTGCAGGTGCAAAGCTGATTTGACAGGCCACTGTGCACATGACAAACTTCACCAGGGAACATCAAACTGATCCATGCAGCTTCTCGTCTCATATGTAACTGAAGGAGCTCAAAGTATGTTCTCCTGGCAAGGACGTTTGCTGTGAAGTTCTCAGCACACCTAGCTATCCAGTAATCACAGTTAACAATGGAGCAATGTTTCATAACTGTCCATACGATCCTATGGATTCATCTGTTCAGGGAAAGTAATCATTACAGTGATTCATATACAATCGCTACCAATAGGGTTTTCCTCTGAATCCTTCTCCAAAGCAAGTCTGTGTCCTGGTACCAAGTAAACCTCCTGTATTTTAATAATAAAATAAATAATAAATGTTTTAAATAAATAAATAATGTTGCTGTTGTTGTTTAGCGACTTGCACAGTTCGGGGCAATTCAAGACACAACAGGTAGCTGAATTCAGGTGCAGCAATAATTTACATGGGTTTCTTCCAGGAGCCAATTCATACACTATGTTTTTAGTGTACACCTTGAAGGGTATATGTTAAAATCCAATTCATACACTATGTTTTTAGTGTACACCTTGAAGGGTATATGTTAAAATATGTTAAAATCTAATGTGTGAATGAGACACATGTGATCTAAACCCACTTCTTTCATACTGTAGGCAGCAAGAAGCCAGGATCGGCTGCAGGTCCCTGTTGAGTGTACACTTGGTAGCAAACTCAAGTTTGCTGTCATGTAATGTGTAAAATGAAATTGAGTCCGAAGAGAGAGTTTCATGTCTACCATGTGATTTCCTAAAAAGAATATTTCACTGAGACGGATATGCTGTTGGGGGATAATTAACAATCACATTGAGAATAATCACAGAGTGCCAGCCTAGGACCTGGAAGACTCAGGTTTGAATCCCCACTCTACTGTGGAAGCTTGCTAGCTGACCATGGGCCAGCCACATACTCTCAGCCTAACCTACCTCACAGGGCTGTTGTGAGGATAAAACTGAGAAGAGAATGGTGTGAACGACTTTGGGTCTCCACTGGGTACAAAAATGGGGCCTAAATGGAGTCGGTAAATAAAATAAGGTCTAAACTCTGGGTCTGTTCAATCTTCCATTGAACAGCAGCACAGAAGGTGAACATACACCATCACTGTTTCCAATGAGGCATTAGCCCATTGGCCCACCTAGCTCAGTATGGCCTGCTCTGATTGGCAGCAGGTGTCCAGAGGGGTCAGGCACAGAATGGTCCTTCCCATCACCTGAGATCCTTCAGCTGGCAACAGCAGAGACCATCAGCAGAGAAAGCATCTTTGACCCACAGCCCATCTCTTAAGAATGAAGCTTTAAGTTACATGTCGACTTGCATAAATTATCTTGCTGAGGACACGATCCTGACTGATTCATCCCAGTGGGCTTCTTTCCGGTCTCTTGGTAAAGAACTGCAAAACTTAACGCAGTGGGCAGGCTCTCTTTTTAAGAGAGATAGGGCCGGGAAATGGCCAACATCCTAGCATCCTTGGGGAGGAAGGCAGCTGAGGAATGAAGCAAGGAGGAAATGATAAAGCAGGACCAAGAGACGTGGGCCCAAATCCAATGAAGGTTAGAAGAAGAAGAAGAGAAGAGATTGGATTTATACCCCGCCCTTCACTACCCGAAGGAGTCTCAGAGCGGCTTACAATCCCTTTCCCTTCCCCTCCCCACAACAGACACCCTGTGAGGTAGGTGGGGCTGAGAGAGCTCTCTGTCCAGAACTGCCCTTGAGAGAACAGCTCTGAGAGAACTTGTGACTGGCCCAAGGTCACACCAGCAGCTGCATGTGGAGGAGTGGGGAATCAAACCCGGTTCTCCCACCTTAGAGGCCGAGCTCCTGACCACTACACCAAACTGGTTAGTCATGCTTACATCCTATTGAACCCAACAGAACAAGTGAATGGTGCTGTTCTGTGCAGAGTTACTCCACTCTAATCAGTTCTAGACAGGACTGTGCTGTGGGTTAGTTACACCTAACCTGTGTCAGCAGACTCAGCATGATGTAAGACTCACCAAAGGACGGTTAGCTGTACTTCATTCTGTTTTCTGCGCTATGAGTCATTCATACATGCATGTTTATCCCCCAATGGCTGCAATATCAAGAGAGGAGCCGGGTGTCTGATAGTGCAACCCTAAGCACAGTTTATACCCATCTAAGTCCATTAAAGTCAATAAAGTAAAGCAGTTCCGTTTAGGACAGCACTGTAAATAGACCAAAACGGACCTAACTTTCTTATCCCCTTACAGCGCTTTTCACTGGGGCAGTTCATACATTCTACTGCCCCTTAGGGAAATCGAGGGAGACACACAGATGTGTGAACCAGCCCCAGACAACTGGCTGTAGAACATATGTGAGCTAACGTCACTAAAAAGCATCCTGGTTGAGGAGATATGGACACTCTTGTCTCCCATTCACACATGCACCCAAGCCACCCCTTTGGCATTCCATTCATCAAGTGCCTATATGGGAGCTGGGCCTATCTTTCTTTGGATCAGGACCGTGGTCCGTGCGTGGTTTTGTATGACGAAACAAGCGTGGATTCCCTTGCATTGAAAGGGGGAAACTGCAACACCTGAGCTAAAATTAGCTTACAATTGTCCCCATGGAGATAAGGCCCACGGAAAGAGGAGAAAGATATCACTCACCCTGCAGTGAGGGCTTGGTCTTGCTAGGAATCCCCTTTCGTAAGCCATCAGCGACATTATCCAAAATCATTATCTAAAATACTTAATTTAAAATAATAAAAATGAAAAGGTATTCCCAGCCCCTACCCAGAACTGTTTATTAAAACTGCAAAGGCATTTCCTCCCACTTTCCTAGAATAGTTCCTTTACCCAGAATAGACCCCGCTGCCACTCCCTCGACCAGCAGAGGGCGCCTGAGGGAGGCGTTTAAAGAGAAAGATCTTTAAACACGCCAGGCTGTTCCAGTCGCCGCAGACCGTGGCCTCTTTTTACAAACACAGTTTTTAATAATACAAATATAATAACTCCTTGCTGGCTGCCTTGGCAGCCACAGCGGGTTCCCTTTTTTTTTTCCCCGCTGGCGGACCCCAGTGTTAATTCTGTGCGCCGTTTTCTGTTTCCATTCCTAATAGGGTACCTTTTGGACCCACAAGGTTTCTCCTTCGAGAACGAAAAATGAAAACCCCGGGAAAATAAATATATTTCTTTCCGCGAAAGCGCAACGAACGCGTCAGCCGAGCAAGCGCTGCATTTGTTTCTTCTGTAAGAGCGCCAGTATTTCCCACTCCGCACATTTACTAAAAATCGACCCCGGGGATCGTCAGCTTTGCAGTAACTTTACAGCAGCGAGGAAACCGGTTCGTGCGAAGGGAAAGAAAAAACCCCCCCCCCCCCAGATCTTCTGAACTAAGGCTAAGTTTGATTGCCCTCCTCCTCCTCTTCCTCTTTACGGGGAAAAGTCTCGCTTCCCACACACACACACCAGCTCCGCCTGGGCATGACCACGAAACCCTTTCCCGTCTTTGCTATAAAAAGGACCAGACGAGGCAATTCGTGAATTTTTTTTAAAAAATAAACACCGTCAACCAGGATGACTTAAAAAAAAAAAATCCTCTTGTGCAATTTATGTAACGCTCTTTAATCAACGCCAACTCAGGACGAAGAGAAAGCGACATGCGCTAAATGGCTGAAATGCAACCCGATTGACTGATTGATTACTTTTAAAAACAATCATAAAAAAGAGCCAGGCATCTTCTCTCGCTAGATTCCAATGGAAAACCTGAAAAACCAACTCCGTGCACCACTTCGCTGTCACCTCCGTCCCACCTTCTACCCCGGCTTGTTTTAGCATGAAACTGAAAGGACGAACCGGCCGGCTGCTGTTAAAAAATCCACACAATTTTTTTTAAAAAATAAAATTCTTCCTTGACGTTCAGGCGCACACAGGGCCATACTATATACCTGTAGAAAGACACATACACACACCCCCGGGGAGACTATACAATTATAGGGCACCAGCAAAGCGGCCCTCCCTGGCCCGCCTGCCTCAGAGTCGCTGAGGGGAGTCACGCTCCAGGCCTTCCCTCACTGCTGCTGAAACTCCTGTTGGGGGCTGGCGCCGCGTTTGCGTCCGAGGTTCCGCACGGCCAGCACGGAATCGGATGCGCTGCCGGCTCGGACTGCAGGGGCAAAAAAGCCTTGTCAATTTCATTGTTCTAACTGCAGCCAGACTTTGCCCACTTCCAGCGGCAGACTCGCCGGAGAGGAGAGCCTCGGTGGCCACCGGCGGGCATCGGGGGGAGAGAAATATTTCTTAAAGACCATCTGCAAAATGAGGCGGGGAGTGTGTGGGGGGGAATGGAGAAGAAGCAGCCAGAAACCTTCTCTTATTCGGGGGGGGAAAGCAATTCTCTGGATTTTCTTTGGGAACGCACAAAAGCGGCGCCGGGAAATCAACACACACACACACGAAACACACACCCCTTCTTCTGCAAGCACACATTCCCTGCTAACTCCCGTAGCGATAAAGCCGGGGGGTGGGGGTGCCAGATCGATGGTCATCGGGGTTTTTTCGCCCCCTCCCCCTTTTTCAAAACCCTGGTGGCAGGCTGGATTGAGAAGCAGGAAGAGAAACAGAAAGAGCCAACAAAAGCTGCCTTACCTTCGTACATGGGGGCCATCGGTGCAAGAATGTCTGTTATTCATGGCAACGAAGGGAAAATGAAGCAGGATTCAGGTCCCCCCCCCTTAAACTCAATAGAAATCTGCCATCTTGAGCCTGTGTCTCTCCGTACAGCCGAAGCGGCCAGCAGCCTCCTGCATCACCGCTTCAATTCATCGAGGGGGGAGGCGGGGGGAAAAGACCCCCCCGAGCCCTCCATGCAGCACGAAACACCAGCAGCCCCGAAGGGAGCGAAAAGCCAAAGACGGGAGGGGGGGAGGAAAGGGGGGCGCCAGTCGACGCACAGTGGACAGGTCAAGTGGGGAGGGGGGTGTGGGTGGCCGGAGGTCCCTCCAGACTTGGGATTTGGGGGGGCGGGGAGGGGGGACTCGAGGGATCCCCCGAAGCTCTCAGCTCAACATGTCTGTCTGTCTCCGTGTTGGGGCTTTCTGCAAAAGTTGCATTAGGAGGCGAAAGGAAGCGAGAGACTGAGAGCCGGAGACACAGAGAGGGGAGGAGAAAGAGAAGAAGGGGAGGGGAAAAGGGAGGGAGGGAGGCGGGGGGAGCACAGGGAGTTTGCAAATAATCAAACACCGATGGCATGGATCGCAGTTTCCCA
>NW_015173130.1:521638-537893 GCF_001447785.1 Gekko japonicus
AAACCCACCGCCAAGATTATGTGAAACCTTGTTTGGAGGACACATTTCAATCAGCCGCAGCAGAAGGAGGCGAAGGCGGTGGGTGGGGAATAGTAAACAGAAGTTGGTGAAGCAAATTCCGGGGACCGCTTAAATGAAGAATGAGAGAGAGAGAGAGAGAGAGATTATCACTAGATTGATGAATGAATAGAACTGGCTATTAGACAGAAATTGGTTTACTAGGTGCTGTACAGCAGAACTGGCTGTTCAATAGATTTTTAAGGTCGTTGGTTATGATTTTTCCCTAGCAGTAAAAATCATATAAATGGACATTTTTCCCCAGAAAAAATAAATAAATTAAATGGTTATTTTTTTTAAAAAAAATCTTGTTCCTTTTTTTGCATTTTACAGGCTTGTTTCACAACATTAAGCTTGCTGCTTCTTAATAAATATACATATTTATATTATATATAAATTTGTATATATATATGTATATGTATATATATAAATTAAGAATTTTTATATATTAAGAATTAAGAATTAATACTATACATATTATATATATATATGTATATAAAAATTAAGAAGTATAACATACTTCTTAATTTTTATATATTTTAAAACTACTTTGCTACAAGCAATGTGTGTATTTATGGGATGCATGGTAAGTTAAGCAAACACTGCTGCTTTCAGGGTTCTCCCCACCCCCCAAAAAAGAGCCACATCAAAGGAGTGTTTGTGTATTGAGAATGACAGCCAGTGAGCCCCCTCCTGTGTTCATTTTAAGCCGTCCATCCCTTTTGCTCAGTCTCTGCCCTGGCACTGCCAACTCTTTTCTCATAAGTTGTCTTCAGGACATTCCCAGAGGGATCTTGGGAAAACCTTGCTCTCACTTTCGCTTCCTAGAAGACTTTCCATCTTACAGAGCTCTCTTACTGCAGGATAGCGACTTCTTCACAGTGTGTAGACAAGTGGCCTTAGATCGACCTCGGTCAAGTTTCCCTTCCCAGGGTGATCTTGTAAATATAAAGCCACTACATCAGGGCCTGTCTGAGACCCTCTGTACACAACAGTTTCGTGTGCCCAACAACAGATAGCTGCAGAATAGCATTGTCGGTATTTTTCTTCTTTGGTTGTGTATACCCTTCCAGATGAATAAACCAACAACTGTATAAATTCTGTTTGATACACAGTAGTAATATTAATAGCTTTTTCTAGCGCTTAACAGGGTTGAAAGCAGAATCAGGCAGGTAACCGTGTTAACCTGCAGTAGTCGGGCAAATTTCAGTCCAGTAGCACCTTAAAAGACCAACACAACTTCCCAGGATAGAAGCATTCAGGAATCAAAGCTCGTTTCTTTAGACACAAAAAAGGGAGGAATGTCAGATTTATTTGTTTATTTGAAAAAGTAACTCTGTGCTGCCTTTCTACCCAAATAGGGTCCCCAAGGTGGTGAACATCAAGGCACTAAAATGTTAAAACAGCATTTAAAATGTATATAGAAATATTTAACAAAACAAATAGATATACAAACACTATACAACTAGGGAGGAGGGCCAGTAAGAGTTTTCTGGGGGTATGCCAAATGAAACAAAGAAATCCTCACCTGCTGGTGGAAGGTTGGACAAAGGGAGACAGACAAATCTCCCTGGGGAGGGAATTCCAAAATTCTGGTGTCACAATTGAGAAGGGCCTTTTGGGGTAGGTGCCCATCTTACCCTCAGATGGCAGGAGCAGCCAAAAGAGGGCATCCGAAGGTGCCTGGAGCCGACAGGTGGGTTCCTATGGGAGGAGGCGTCCTTAAGGTTGTGCTGTCCCCAAGCTGTATACAGAAGATACAAAAGTGTTCAAAGCATTCCAGCAGTGCAAGCCTAGGGCTGTACCTTGATTTACATGGACTTAAAGGCATGTAACTGTGCTTAGAATTTCATCGCACAGATATTGATTATTAGTATTTATTTAGGGAATTTATATGGCCCCTCTCCAGAGTATTAAAACAGCATAAAGAAGCTGCTGAGCCTTTCCCCCCAAATCCATAAAACAGTCCCCAGGCCGGAAGCAGACCTTAACACAGCTATAAAGATAAAAACCCACTTTGTAACTGACATACCATTTCTGTAAGCCTCACAACAACCCTGTAAAGTAGGCCAGAATTTTTACCCCCATAGACTGAGGGAAGATTTAGACTGGATGAGCCTCTGCTTGGCATGCAGTTGGTCCCAGGTTCGATCTCTGGCATCTCCAGTTAAAAAGGATCAGGGAGTCGGTGATGTGAAAGACCTCAGCCTGAGACCCAGGAGAGCTGCTGCCGGTCTAAGTACACAATACTGACCTTGATGGGCCAACGGTCTGATTTAGTAGAAGGCAGCTTCATGTGTGTTCAAGGTAACGTTTAGAGACAGGTTATCAGGATGGAGAGCGTGGGGTGAGGAATCGGCTGGAATGCTGGTCCGTTTCAGCTCCTGGCAAGTCCCTACATTTCAGGCACAGCAAGAAGTGGACATGGTGGAGGAAGGTGGTTGTTTGCTGATCCTCAGAGGCATCACAAGCCTATTCAAAGAGGTGATCGCGATGGTCTCGTCATCTGACTGTACTATGGACAACGCTCCAGACTGCAACGGACCTACTAACTGGGGGAATCGCATTTCCCCAACAATTCCGTTGAAGTGTGACAGCTGAGAAAATGCAATCTGTCCTTGAGGAGGAAGCACTTCCTCGAGGGCAGAGGCTTGGATTCTGCCCCTGTTGGGCATCAGCTGCACGGATCAGCTGCAAAAGCCCATTATGCTGTGCACTGCTGGGGACACCACTTCATTTCGAGGGAATGCTCACCCAAATGCTCTTAATGCTCCTGTTCATGTGTTTGAATTCATTTTTACCCAGTGCAGAGAAAGTAAAGGGCAGCGGAAGCCCTGAGCATTTGCTCTTTTGGTTCCCTCTCAATTAACAGCTCTCCATCCCACCACCCCAAGAGGCTCTCAAAGTGGGCTCCAAAAACACTGCCAGGCAACCAAATGTAATTTACAAATACCAATAAAAAGCATTCTACAGAATCAGCAACCCAAACACATTTAAAGCCAGACAAGAAATGTTATTGCTGCATTCATGAGTTCTAAGCGGAAGCCGGGTTTGTCTCAGGTCATTGTGTCCTGGCCTGTGACTACACACTAAGATCATTATGACTGTCTGACTTATATTTCTCGGCTTTTTATTAATCCCATCACTCTTCATTTATATGATGACCGGAAGGTGAGTATTTTGCCTAGGTTTAACTCCTACTTCAGACACCTAGTAGATCCTGGAAACAAGCTTAGAGAACTGGAGTAAGGGCTAACATAGATTCAGGTGTTGGTCTGAAGCCGCAGAACAAAGCTTGAGTCATGTGGCACCTCTGAGACCAAAGAGGTTTCATTCAAGATATAAGCTTTGGTGTACATGCACACTTCTTCAGATACGTAGCTACCACAGAGGCAGTTTACACGGGAAGTAGCTTGGAACAATGAGAAGGAAATTTAGGGCCCCAATCCCCCCTAAATAATTACTCCTGTAGATAGGGTTAACAGATGTCCTCTTTTTAAAGGACATGTCCTCTTTTTTGGTTTCTGTCCTCTTTGGGGCTCTTTTAAAAAAACTGATGAACATGGCCTCTTTTGGGGGTTGGAAGGTTAGCGTAATCTTCGTGGGGGCGGCGGGGCTTCAGCCCCCGCCGAAATTTTCAGGAAGGTGCTCAGCCTCCCCCGGGAGCCACCCTTGCTCCTAGCAAAGCAATGCCTCTGGCCCAGCCCCCCCCCCCGGGAAATTGGAAAGTCTACACCCTATATACCTAGTAAAGGTAAAGGTTCCCTTGCTCGAAAGCCAGTCGAGTCCAACTCTAGGGTTGCGGTGCTCATCTCCGTTTCAAAGCCAAAGAGCCCACTGTCCGAAGACGTTTCCGTGGTCATGTGGCCGGCATGACTAAACACCAAGGCGCACGGAACACTGTTACCTTCCCACCGAAGTGGTCCCTATTTATCTACTTGCAATTTCTTGCTTTCGAACTGCTAGGTTGGCAGGAGCTGGAACCAGAGACGGGAGCTCACTCCGTCATGCGGCACACTCGGGTCTCGAACTGCTGAACTACTGACCTTCCACAGCCTGCAGTTCAGCGTCTTAACCACTTGAGCCACCGCGGCTCCTAGGAATATCCCTAGTGAGGAGCAATTATCACAGCTTAGATAGTAGGAGTATTTAAAATGAGATTTCTTGTAGTGAAGTAGCCAGTTGGGAAATATGTCCTCTTTTTTGCTTTTCAAAATATGGCAACCCTGCCTATAGAACTACTACAGCCAGGGTGGGTTTCCAGGTCTCCCGCTGATCTTCTCCATTGCCTGCCACTGCTCAGAGTGGCGTTGGGAGAAAAATAAAGAAAAAAAATTGGTGCAAGCCTCTGAGCTGCTATGTCATTTCCAGGGACAATCCAGAATTGACAAATGGTAGCTCTAGGAATCACCGGAAACGCTACCTGGAAGTGACATAGTGATGTAATTGATGTCGTGGGTGGGGACATAGGGGAACGTGTGACATCAGCAATGTCACATGCCCCCCCCCCGACTCTACACCCCATCCTTCCTGATAATTACCAGGCTGGACCAGAAGTCTTACCAATGGCGGAGGGTTGCTGCTGGAGAAGCAAGGCACTGTGTGGCATTTTGAAGGACCACATGGAGGCAGGCTGACCCCTTTCACTTACCACAAAACTTCCTGGTAGGCGGCTCCCTGGAGGACCACTGGTGGCTAGGCGTAAGTTGAGGCAAGAGAGCCCTGGGCCTGCAGTGGCTGCTTGACTCAGCTTCCTCCTGTGCTCTTTTAAGGGCTGACCAGACAGCCAATTCTGTCTCCCATATCGAAGCGGACTCACCCTGCAATCCTCCCGGTTTTCTAGCACATTTTCTGGGGAAATCAAGTACTTTCCTACTACTTGAGCTGTGCATCTGCAATTTCTCCTATCTGGACAGCCATCTCTCACTATGAATGCGATTAGGCCATCCGTACATCCTTCTTGTGAAAGTTTTTTCTCTCCAGCTTTCACCGTTGTGCGCATGACCAATCCTGCGCTGAATATATTAAAAGCATGAACGCTCAAGCGCATATAAAACAGCACTCACACAATGTTCCCTCTAAGCTGTGGAGTCTCATGAGCAAAAATTCTACTTTGTGAGCTACCGGCATTAAAGTTGTGGGCGAGAGATTTGGCTACTGCATCAATCAGTTTGCTCTGGAGCCATCCTTCCTGAGCTGAGACAAAAATGTGTGAGCCAGAGGCGAAAAAAATATGAGCTAGCTCACACTAACTCAGCTTAGAGGGAACACTGGCACTCAGTTACATGTTGGTAGTTCATTTTGTTCACTGTTTGAGGAAAAACCGGGAGCTGTGGTTTGCACATGCGCAAAGAGTTTTTTTTAAAAAAATTGCTGTTTGGACAGTGCCTGGAGCTTTGTCATGCAATACAAGCGGTTGGGCAAGGGATGTGTGATCATCTGCCACAGGAGGTGGCAGCGGCTACAAGTGTGGACAGCTTCAAGAGGGAATTGAATAAACATCTGGAGCAGAGGTCCATCAGTGGCTATTAACCACAAGGGATAGATAGGAACTCTCAGTCTGGGGCAAGGGATGCCCAGTATTCTTGGTGCTTGGGGGGAGGCCCACTGCTGGACCTGCTGATGGCACCTGGTATTTTTTTGGCCACTGTGTGACAGAGTGCTGGACCTGATGGGCAGTTGGCTTGATCTGACATTGGCTTCTCTTATGTTCTTATGTAATCTGAACCCACTAAAAATATCCCCAGTCAAATCTACAGCGGGAACAAATTGCGGTAAGCTTGCCGCGTGGCCACACCCTTAGTCTGACCTGGGGCTAGATGAGATCTCATAGGAAAGCTGCTTTATGCTTTTAGTTGAGGCCAGCAGCGGGAGGTTAAGACTGGCACCCTCTCTTTCTCTTCTATGTCCTCCACATACCCTGCCCTGCCTGCCGTGCGGGACAGTGGTGTGGCCGGCAAAGGAGGACTACTATGCCATCTTGGACTGGTTTTAATTTATTGTTTTACTGTTGATAATTTTAATTATAGGTCAATTGTATTTTAAATGTTTACAAGGTTGTAAATCGGCCAGAGCCTGCTTGCAGGCTCATAAATCCAATAAAATATATGCATTAAATAAATAAATAAATTGGACCATTGGTCCATCTAGCTCAGTAAACACTGTCCGCTCTTAGGGCCAGCATGGTATAGAGGTTAGATTGCTGGACTAGAATCTGGGACACCCAAGTCAGAATCCCCACTCTGCCCTGGAAGCTTGCTGGATGACTTTGGGCCAGTCACACACTGAGCTTAACCCCGGCCTTGTTGGGAAGAAATGTTGTATGCCACTTTGGGTCCCCTCATTGGGGAGAAAAGTGGGATATAAATGAAGTATCTAAGTAAATATAAATATGCCCTGACCTGGATAGCTGAGGCAAGCTCAATCTCATCAGATCTGGAAGCTAAGCAGGGTCGACCCTGGCAAATACTTGGATGGGAGATCTCCAAAGAATTCCAGGTCTGGGACGCAGAGACAGGTAATATCAGGCCACCAGTTTGGTGTAGTGGTTAAGTGCGCGGACTCTAATCTGGGAGAACCAGGTTTGATTCCCCACTCCTCCACTTGCACCTGCTGATGTGACCTTGGGTCAGTCACAAGCTCTGGCACAGCTGTCCTTGAAAAAGAGCAGTTTCTGTCAAGAGCTCTCTCAGCCCCACCCACCTCACAGGGTGTCTGTTGTGGGGAGGGGAAGGGAAAGGAGTTTGTAAGCCACTCTGAGACTCCAAGTGAAGGGCGGGGTATAAATCCAATCCAATCCTCTTCTCTTCTTTTCTCTTCTCTTCTCTTCTCTTCTCTCTTCTTCTTCTTCTACCTGTCTGAAACATCCTAGCCCTGCTAGAGGTCACCAAGACTTCCAGGCTCACAAGCACATCACACACAAACACACACACACAAAAACCCTCTCTATACATACATACATACATACATACATACATACATACATACATACATACTAGGGCTGCCAAGTGGGCATACATACATACATACATACATACATACATACATACATACATACATACATACATACATACATACATACATACATACATACATACATACATACATACATACATACATACATACATACATACATACATACATACATACATACATACATACATACATACATACATACATACATACATACATACATACATACATACATACATACATACATACATACATACATACATACATACATACATACATACATACATACATACATACATACATACATACATACTATGACTGGCAGTGGCTCCCCAGCATCTCCAGAGGCAACAGCTCTTCCCAGTGTGGTGGTGGAAAGTGCCGTCAAGTCACCACTGACCTATGGCGATCCCATGGGGTTGTCAAGGCAAGAAGTGTTCAGAAGTAGTTTTCGCTGGCTTGCCACTGCCTGACTCTGTCTAGTGACCTTGGTATTCCTTGGTGGTCTCCCATCCAAATTCTCACCAGGGACGACCCTGCTTAGCTTCTGAGATCTGATGAGATCCGGCTAGCCTGGGCTTTCGGCGCTTGAGATCATTTTAGTTGGAGTTGCTAGGGACGGAACCGGGCATCTTCTACATGCAAAACACTGAACTGTGGGCCCTCCCCCCTTATTTGACTCTGTGTCCATACTTCCGTGTATAAATGGTTTTAGGCTCTCTAATCTGGGAGAGCTGGATTTGAGTCCCCGTCCACATGCAGCTGCTGATATGACCTTGGGTCAGTCGTGGCTCTCTCAGAGCTGTTCTCTCACGAGCAGTTCTCGAAAGAGAGCTCTCTCAGGCCCACCTACCTCACAGGGTGTCTGTTTTGGGGAGGGGAAGGGAAAGGCGTTTGTAAGCCGCTCTGAGACTCCTTCAGGTAGTGAAGGGACTGGGGTATAAATCCAATATCTTCTCTTCTTTTTCTTCATGCATCCGGGAAGCCCAAGTGGGGCAGGATTTCTCATCCCTCTGTACACCAACACTTAATGATGTACACATACACCTGTGCACGTGCCTTTGTGCATGAGTGAATGAGGTCTATCTGTCAAGTGCTTGCAAGAAAACACTATTGCAACAGCAGTGGTTCTTTTTGCAACTGTAATATGTGAAGTCTCCGTTAAAGGTAAAGGTTCCCTTGCTCGAAAGCCAGTCGAATCCGACTCTAGGGTTGCGGTGCTCATCTCCGTTTCAAAGCCGAAGAACCAGCGCTGTCCGAAGACGTTTCCGTGGTCATGTGGCCGGCATGACTAAACACCAAGGCTCACGGAACGCTGTTACCTTCCCACTGAAGTGGTACCTATTTAACTACTTGCAATTTCTTGCTTTCGAACTGCTAGGTTGGCAGGAGCTGGAACTAGAGACGGGAGCTCACTCCATCATGCGGCAACTCAGGTCTCAAACTGCTGAACTACCAACCTTCCACAGCCTATAGTTCAGCGTCTTAACCACTTGAGCCACCGCAGCTCCATGAAGTTGCCTTTAGGTTGGTACATAAACAGAGCAATCGTCAGCAGGTCTACTCGGAATCCTACTCAAGTTTACCCAGTTGGACTTACTTCCAGTGAAGTGCCTCAGGACTGCACTGAGAAGAAAAGGAACCATGTAATAAAACATTAAGGGTTTTAATGAGGAGGGTCAAGGTGGACATAGACAGAATAATTTGTCCACTGCTGCATGAAAGTAAGAATAAAGTAGCCATTGTTGAAAAGAAAGCCAAGCTTCTAAATCCCTCGCATACAGCAGACCTCAAAAATCTGTTTGCAAATATTTCTTCAAAGGAGATCTTTGCTATTATTACATATACCGCTTTTTATACAAATGATCCCTGCAGTTAGCGTCACGATCGTTTAATGAAAATGGAGTTATTACACTAGTGTCAAGGGAGCCTGTTTTATTTGCATCACAGAGTCTCATATTTTTAAACAATGATTCATTGGCACACAGATTACTTACTGTTGCACTGAATGCATCGATTGTGATTTTTCCAGGCAAGAAAGGAATGTCACGGAGGAATGACTGCTGTGTATTTGGCTTGCAAGTGCCAGCGTAGCCAGCTGTTGTGGACAGATAGAGCAAACCCTTTACAGATACATAAACAAACAGCAAGGAAGGCTAGTACTGGGACAATACATGCGAGAGCACTTTCATCCAGGGCAGAAAGAGCTCAAGTCAGCCTTCCTTTCAAATCTGCCCAGGAGTTTGGAAAACAAGGTGGAGAGACTGGATGGGCTGATTCAGAAGATCAAAATCATGTGCACCACATCAGCCTTGCTGATTTCTCACACTTGCATAGAAGAATGGGACTTTAGATCTTCCTGCATCTTTGAAGGTGATTGTCCTCTGTGGTATCTGGTGGTCACTCCAGTAAACTTGTACTAGAAAAGTGTCTACTGTGAGCACAGAATTCTTGCAGACTACCATAACCTGACCACCTCTGAAAAGTACTGGGTTCGCCGCATGGAGGACTCGGACGACGACATGCAGTTCCACACGTTTATTGCGTACTTAACATAAAACACACAACGGCCCTGCAAGGCCAACTATATACACTCCCACCCCTGGGCCTCCCACTCCATTGGAGGGTTTGAATTTCCCGCCAAGAAGCCCATTGGTCCGCTAAGGGGGGGGGCTAGGATCCTAGGTCCCATTGTCTTTCTGGAGCCAAGCTCCTATCTTTCTTGTGGCCGCCGTGTGGCGGGCTGCATACATAACACCCTTCTTGTTGCCTTACTTATTCCTGGTCTCTGTTTGTAACATGAGGCAACATGGATGATACAAAGTATTGTAAATTTCAGGCATCTAGGATCTCCTCTGCATGCCTTCACTGTGGAAGATGAGAAGTGCTTGCCCACTCCAGAAATGCTGATTTCAGGAGGGATGTTGAAAGACCTAAGTCAGATTGAGGTGACGAGAGAGGAGGTCCTAAAACTGATAAACAACTTAAAAACTGATAAATCACCAGGCCTGGATGGCATACATCCAAGAGTTCTGAAAGAACTCAAATGTGAACTTGTGGATCTCCTGACAAAATATGTAATCTTTGGTAATCTTTTCTTAAAATCTGCCTCCATTCCTGAGGACTGGAAGGTAGCTAATGTCACTCCCATCTTTTAAAAGGGTTCCAGAGGAGATCCGGGAAATTACAGGCCAGTCAGTCTGATGTCGATACCGGGAAAGTTGGTGGAAACTGTTATTAAGGAAAGAATTAGTAGGCACACTGATGAAAAAACTATTGAGGCAGACTCAGCATGAGTTCTATAAGGGAAGATCTTGTCTCACTAACCTGTTAGTGTTTTTTGAACAAAAATGTAGACAAGGGGGGCCCAATAGATATTCAACTTGACTTCCAGAAGCTTTTAATAAAGTTCCTCATCAAAGGCTCCTAAGTAAACTCAATAGTCATGGGATAGAAGGACAAGTCCTTTTATGGATCAAAAACTGTCTAATTAATAGGAAACAGAGAGTGAGTATAAATGGGCAATTTTCTCAGTGGAGGGTGGTAAGCAGTGGGGTACCACAGGGATCAGTACTTGGTCTGATGCTTTTTAACTTGTTCATTAATGATTTGGAGTTGGGAGTAAACAGTGAAGTGGCTAAATTTGCTAATGACAGAAAATTGTTCAAGGTGGTGAAAACCAGGGAGGATTGTGAGGCACTCCAAAAAGATCTGTCAAGGATGGGCGAGTGGGTGTCAACATGACAAATGGAGTTCAATGTGGGCAAGTGCAAAGTGATGTACATTGGGGCCAAAAATCCTAACTATAAATACACGTTGATGGGGTCCAAAGTGGCAGAGAATGACCAAGAGAGAGATTTTGGAGTCATAGTAGATAACTCACTGAAAATGTCGAGACAGTACGCGACTGCAATAAAAAAAAGGCCAACGCTATCCTGGGGATTATTAGGAAGGGAACTGAAAACAAATCAGCCAGTATCATAATGCCCCTGTATAAATCGATGGTGCAACCTCATTTGGAATACTGTGTACAGTTCTGGTAACCACACCTCAAAAAGGATATTATAGCATTGGAAAAAGTGCAGAAAACGGCAACTTGAATGATAAAAGGGTTGGAACACTTTCCCTATGAAGAAAGGATAAAGTGCTTGGGTCTCTTTAGCTTGGAGAAATGATGACTGAGGGGTGACATGATCGAGGTTTACAAGATTATGCATGGGATAGAGCAGGTAGGAAAAGAGGTACTTTTCTCCCTTTCTCACAATACAAGAACTCGTGGGCACTCAATGAAATTGCTGAGCAGTCAGATTAGAATGGATAAAAGGATGACCATCTTCACCCAAAGAGTGATTAATACATGGAATTCACTGCCACAGGAGGTTGTGGCGTCTACAAGCACGGATGGCTTCAGGGGGAAATTGGATAAACATATGGAGCAGAGGTCTATCAGTGGCTATTAGCCACAAGGTATAGATAGGAACTCTCAGTCTGGGGCAAGTGATGCTCTGTATTCTTGGTGCTTGGGGGGGGGACAACAGTGGGAGGGCTTCTAGTGTCCTGGCCCCACTGATGGACCTCCTGATGGCACCTGGTATTTTTGGACACTGTGTGACAGAGTGTTTGACTGGATGGGCCATTGGCCTGATACAACATTGGCTTCTCTTATGTTCTTATATTGGTGTGGTTAAGTGTGTGGACTCTAATCTGGGAGAACCAGGTTTGATTCCCCACTCCTTCACTTGCACCTGGCTGGATGACCTTGGGCAAGCCATAGTTCTGGCACAGCTGTTCTTGAAAAAGAGCAGTTTCTGTCAAGAGCTCTCTCAGCCCCACCTTCCTCACAGGGTGTCTGTTGTGGGGAGGGGAAGGGAAAGGAGTTTGTAAGCCACTCTGAGACACCTTTGAGTAGTGAGGGGCGAGATATAAATCCAATCTCCTCCTCCTCCTCTTCTTATGTTTTAAAATCATTTTAGCAGGTCACCCATACAAGCAAAAGGTCATGCAGCTGCTACCCCACGATGATGTCGTTGCAATCCTATGCAACTGGCAGAAAAATCAGAAGCACAAGTAACTTGGGGGCAGGGGTCGTTTCGTAGAAAAAGAGCTAGGGGAACTAATTAGCATAACTCATTAGCATATGCCACCCCCCCGCCATCACCGGAAGTGTGTCATAAGGCCACACACCCCGCCCCCAACGATCCCAGCCGCCGCCGGCCTTGCAGCTCCACTGCCGAGCCCCATGAGGGGCCCGGCGGTGGACCTGCAAGGCCGGCGGGAGTGCATGGAAGCCCCGCGAAGGCCCTCCCTGGCCCCAGGCAGGCAGGGGTGGGGAGAGGCAGGGAGGAAGCAACTTACCCTCCCTCTTCTCCTGCCCCTTCCTGGCTGAATGAGGGCCGGAAGCGGGGCGGCCGGAAGCGGGGGGTGGGGCTTCGTCATGTGCCCCGCCCCCCATACCTCACCCGGGGGAACTGCGATCCCCCGCGATCCCCCTCGAAATGACCTCTGCTTGGGGGGAAAGCCCCAGTGTAGAGATTACAACAGTCACACATCATTGCTGGCAGCCCTTCCATCATTCAACTGATAGGGGGAAATAATGTGATTATTGTGACAATACCTATCCATCCCACTAGGGAGTTACAGTAGAACTCTGTCTAGAGTTACTATTCACATCCTGCAAGAGAGAAGTGTTTTCCCAGTTCATGGGTGTTTGCTCAGAGGTACCAGTAGGTGGCATGGAATGTTCAGTACAACAAAGATGGCCATACTCCATGCATGGTTGGAACTGGCCTTCATTCGGGGATTTATGGCCTACTAGGAGTAAGGCCCATTGTGTGAAGAAATTCAACGAGCTCTAGAAAGAGGCTCCAGGTGAGTGTCCCAGCTAAGGCTGGTGGGGTGGAGGAGGGATGGGGAAAATAGAGAGAGATGAGCCATGTTTATTTCCTTCTGCTTAACTACAAGACAGGGCTGTCTTGAGTCATTTTGCTGCCCCAAGTGGGTAGTATGGGAGGAGAGCCGCATGGTAACAGCAGGTATGGTTCACTGCACTCCTGATTTATGTTGATTTGGTGCTATGCAGAGGCAGCTAAGGTAGCAAAGCACCTCCTCCTATGTCATATTTTCTGGGATCCAAGGGTGTGGAAAGTGGTTCCGTAGCCAGTGACAGAGTTGTGAACTCTGGGTTGAGAAATACCTGTAGATTTGAGGTAAAGAGTCTGGGGAGGGACCTCAGCAGGATATAATGCCATAAAGTCCACTGCTCAAAGCAGCCATTTTCTCCAGAAGAACTGATCTGGGTCATCTGGAGATCAGTTGTAATAGCTGGAGATCTCCAGGTGCCACCTGGAGGTTGGCAATACTTAGGGGAGGGCCAGGTTTGTTGAAGGACTTCAGTGAGGTATACTGCCATAGAGCTCACCTTCCAAAGCAACCATTTTCTCCGTGGGGACTGATCTCTGTAATCTGGAGATTAATTGTAATTCAGGGAGGTGTCCAGGCCTCCCCCCCCATCCCATCCCCGTTTAACAGTTTAACTGATTAACACTTCCGCTGACTGACTGCTGGTAGTTTAACTGATTAACACTTCAACTGACTGATTGCTAATGCCCCACAGCCTCTTGGGACTCCCAGCTTGGGAGTTGTAGTTCTAATTCCTTTTGCTATGGTTGCAGTAAGGCCAGCTGAGAGGTGCAATGCGTCAAAAGTGAGGGTTTAAGAATGGAGGAGCTGGCAGGACAGGCCAATAGGACGCCAAGGCAGCTTTCCCCGTGGCCAGTGTGAGAGTAGGTGAGTCGCCACTAGCACAGCTTGCCTTTTATATACTATAGATAGATAGGATGACCTTCCACTTCCATTCTGCAGCGTACGTTCTTACACCAAGTTCTCAGTGCAGGAGGCACTGTTCAAACCAGGAAAGGAAGGAAGGGATGTTAAGCCACTTCTCGAATGTGGTTTCCCTATTTTTCAAGGGAAGAGGGGAAGGCATTTTGCAGTCTAGTGTGTAGGAGTGCTCTGTAGACCTTGGGGCGTTTGGGATGAGGTCCAGAGGGTGTTCAGGAGCAGTTCTACTGAGCTACCGTCACTCCATCCCTGATTTATGTTGCCCTCGTAGCTCCAGTTGAGCAGTGTAGTTTGGCCTTCTGGTGGCTGTTTGTACCTAGAATCCTCCTGAGGACGGGTGTCTTTAAGGGTTCTTCATGACAAGACAAAGATTAACAGCATGGCCTTCCTTACCTACCTTGCTGTGAGACTTGGCTGTCCATTGTTTGCGACAGATGCCATTTCATTGTCATGAAGGCCCCACTTGCATATGCTAATCCCTATGGAAATAAGGACAAGACTAACGTAGTCCAAGTCATGTGCCTCAATGCATGAGCTGTATCTTTCGTAGATCAAGCATATCCCTGTTGGTATGCTGGGGTTGTCTGCACAGGTACCTGGAATCCAGCTCTTCACTGCACATCTGGAAGCAAGGGTGCAGGAAGTGAAGAAGCAGTTGTAACCCCCAGGAACTGGTAGGTTTAGCTCAAGTGAGGCAGAGTCAGTGAATGGAGGTTAGCAGCGGAGGGAGTCTGTTTGCTCAGGTGCTGGATAAGAATTCCTGGGTTCTTATCACCTTGTACAAGTAACTGAAAAATTATATATGTGAACAGTTAATGGATAAAGGAGGGGTTAAATGTAATATGATTACATATTACAGTAGCAACAAAGTTTATTATAGAGTAGGCATGATGGGTTCTGTCCTGTTTATGAGCTTTTGTTTAGTTTATCACATCTTGTAGCGGTAGGTTTCTGTGGTATGTACGAAAATGCTGTTATGCTATTGTGTTTTTCTTAATTTAAATTTTTTTAAAAATGTGATATGATTGGTATTACTATCGGAATCATATATATTGGGGAGTGGCCATGGCTCAATGGTAGAGCGTCCGCTTGGCATGCAGAAGGTCCCAGGTTCAGTCCCTGGCAACTCCAGTTAAAAGAATCAGGTAGCAGATGATGTGAATGATCTCTGATTTCTTCATCAGACTGATGGTCTGATTTCAGTATAAGGCAGCTTCATGTGTCTATTGTTATTGGAATCTTATTGTCATACTGTAAGTAAGCACCATCAAGTCCCAACCAACGTATGGCAACTCCAGCAAGGGGCTTGACAAGGCAAGTGAGAAGCAGGGGTGGTTTGCCATCTCCTCCCTTTGCAGAGCCTTCCTTGGTGGTCTCGCGTCCAAGTACCAACCCAGCTTGGCTTCCAATATATGATGAGATCAGGCTACACTATGCAGCCTTCCACGACATGTTGTTATTGCAGGGCTGTACTTCTCAAGCGGAAGACTATTGCCTGGTTTGTGTGATGTCCAATTTGGGCTTGGCTCATTTGGCTCATCACAAATTGATGCAAGCTAGAACAGGTCGCTTACCTGAATTCATAAGGCCTTATCTGTCGCCAGTTTCTGTTCTGTGTTGCACCTGCATGTTGACTTATGTGAATCTTGTTGTATTGTTCTGTTTGTTGAAGGATTCTGACATATTCAGTTTACATTGTTTGGAAAGGTCTGTTCCTGATAGGACGGAAAGGTGTGTTCATCATGGGACTCCACAAGTGGAGGTTATACAGTCTTGTGGGCAGGGGTCATTTAGTAGAAAAAGAGGTGCAGGAGCTCATTAGCATAACTCATTAGCATAACTTATTTGCATATGCCACACACCCTGACATCACCAGAAGTGTGTCAGAAGGCAACACCCACCGCTCAGGCTCCACTGGACTGTTTTGGATAGCTAGCTATTGGGATGCAACTTACCTGGCTGCTTCTTGTTCTGACTGAGGGCTGCTGGGAGCAGGGGGTGGGGCTTGTTGCATGTGCCCGCCCCCTGGGCTCTTTACTGCCGGAGCTCCACTCCTGTGCGCTCCTGCAGGAAATGACCCCTGCTTGTGGGGATCATTACTGAGTGGAGTGTTTTAATTTCCACCACTCCTTTTGTAGACATAATCTCATGCCATTGTAGGAGGTCAGAGCAAACATAGGGTTCCTTCTCTGCTGTCCTTCTCCCTGGCAACACACCCTTCTGCCCACATTTTGCCCTTTGCAATATACTGCCCATAGGGCTTCACTGACATAAATCTAACGCTACGCCCATGTAATTGTTCTGCTCATGCAGGAGATCATATAACAATCCAGTTCCACTGTTGTACCTGATGTATGCAAGCATAGGGGTGGTTTATTAAGCTTCT
>NW_015173130.1:539389-545365 GCF_001447785.1 Gekko japonicus
CAGGTTGGCTGGAGATCCTGGAGGGTTTCCACCCCCTCTTCTGGGCCTGGAGCAGGGATCGGGGGGGGGGAGTACCTGTGAATTTCCTGCATTGTGCAGGGGGTTGGACTAGATGACCCTGGAGGTCCCTTCCAGCTCTATGATTCTAAGTTGTTGAGAGTCAAAGTTCCTTTCATCAGATACCAAACCCTGAAAATCTCATTGGTCTCTAAGGTGCTACTGGACTTGAATGTAGCTGTTCTCTCCATGTTTCCTTGGGGGTTAAGCCTCATAGACATCTAGGGTTGCCAAGTGTACTTACCCTTGGCAGCGGGGGAGTTTTGCTGGGCTCCTCCAGGATGCGTGCATGCGCGCACAAAGCGCGCGCGCCACCAGCACGTCACAAGAAGTGACGCGCAACGTCGCGCAGGTTGGGGGCGTGGCCACAATCTGGGCCACGCCCCCAACGTGAGCGACGTGGCTGCGGGCGGAGTTCCCCCTGGGGCCCGATTCCACCGTGGCGGAAATCGGGCCTCCAAAGCGGGGGTTTCCCCATTCCCGTCCCCACTTGGCAGTCCTATAAACATCATGGAACTTGCTTCTTAGTCAACATTTTGATTAATTCAAAAAATGTATATTCCCTCCTTCTAATAAAAAAAAAGGCATCCACTTCCATGCTTACGGCATGGGCTGATAGCTGGTCTAAAACCTTTCAGGGATAGGTGGGTAACAAACGTTTCTAAAGAAAGAAAGAATAACTAGGTGGCCTATCAGAAGGTGGAAGTACTCACTTATCTTCTAAATTTAGCCATTGTTTCTTTTAATATCTTATATACATGGTACAATCAGACTTCAAAATTTCAAAAAAAATAAAAATAAAAATAACGATTGCTTATCGGATAATGAAATTCTAACTGTGGTCAAATCCTTCAAACATTAAGGGCCACGATTTAATTGGAAGTAATTACAGTCTTGTCTGAAGCGTAATTACGGAGTATTCTTTCCCTTGACATTTCCACAGCGGAAATGGGGGGAAAAATAAAGAGATGTCAGAATCACGCTATTTCAATTGCACGATTCCAATCCGCCTTCAAACAATAACAGGGGCCAAGTGTCAGAGGAGGAAGAAAGTCAGGGAAATTCTTTGAAGCAAATTCTGTGAGTGAAGACGACGTGAAGGAGCTGGTTATATACCCAAGGACAAAGACGGAAGATTGCATTTTTCAGAGCACAAGCAAAAAGGAAAAAAAATGTAAATAAAACTAGTGGAGGGGCAGATCAGTCTTGAGACCTTCCAACTTCATCTGTTTGTTTGTTTTTGTGCAATCATGTGTACATGGCACTGCTTGGTTGTTTGTATAATCCATGTACCTTTCCTGGAGCTTGTGATTCTGTTGTGTAGCTTGGGAAATTGCAGCAAATCTGGGGGGGGGGGTGTGCCTGGAGAAGGCAGAGTGTGGGGAAAGGAGGGAGCTCGACAGGAATATGAGGCCATAGAGTTCACCCTCCAAAGCAGCCATCAGGGGTGGTCTTAGCCAATGGGCAACCGGGGCAGCTGCTTGGGGCACCGTACTGGGGGTGCAACTGTCCACAGCCCTGCTTCCCACTGGGGGGAGAAAGTGAAAAAACAGGTGCCCACCATGTTTAAGGCTCAGGCCTCCTGCTGGAAACAGCCGCTCATGCCAGCCTTGTCCAGGGTTCAGGCAGCTGACTCACAGCAGTGGCCACTTGCACCTGACCTGTGCAGGGTAGGGATGTGAGCTCCGATATAACCGAGCCGGGCAGCTGACTCACAGCAGTGGCCACTTGTACCTGACCTGTGCAGGGTAAGGATGTGAGCTCCGATATAACCGAGCCAAGTGTGTGTGTGTGTGTTAAAAGAGCGGGCTCCACAAGCCCTTGACCTGCAAGCGGCGAGACCGCTGTTTGCAGGGCAAGTGCCGGTGCCCCTGCCAACTACTGTTGGAGCGGGGCTTCCCCCCACCGGCCATCTGGCCAGTGTCTGGGAGCAGCCCTAAAATTCGGGAGATCCCCCCCACACCTGGGGACTGGCATCCCTATCTGGGACCAATGTATCTATGGGACTGCCTCTCCTGGTGTACCCCAGAAGAGTATTAAGCTCTGGGGAGAAGAACTTCCTGGTGATCCCTGGCCCGAAAGTCCTCGACGAGAGCCAGGGTTTTTTCCACCTTGGCACCGGCCTGGTGGACCTCTCTGCCTAATGACATCCATGCCTTGTGGGACCTAGTGCAGTTCCACAGGGCCTGTAGGACAGAGGTGTTCTGCAAGGCCTATGGTTGAGAAAAGCCACAGTTTTTCATCGAGCCTGGCCTCCTCCATCTTTCCTCTCCCCTCATGGGATAAGGACATAAACTGGTCCTTTAAGCACCATCTGAAATAGCTATAGAACTTGTTTATTGTTTTTAGCTGTTTTAATTGTAGCAGGTACTCATTTGCATATTAAGCGACACACCCCTAATGTAGCCAATCCTCCAAGAACTTACAGTAGCCCCTGTAAGAAGAGCTCTGTAAGCTCTTGGAGGATTGGCTACATTATGGGTGTGTGGCCTAATATGCAAAGGAGTTCCTGCTACAAAAAGAGCCCATTCGTAAATGTATTTATTGAATATGTTGTTCACTGCCCTGAGCCCTGCACATAGGGGAGGGTCGTCTATAAATCAAATAAATAAATAGATAGAAGGTAGGTAGGTAGACAGACAGACAGACAGACAGAAAGACAGACATATTGGCTATTTTATTTTCAGTCCCTTTCCTAAGAATCCCTAGGATAGAATTTGTTATTACATGTTATCGTTACATATAATTGTTATTACATGGCACGCAAATTGAGAATAGATTGACACTTGTCTCAGTTTTCCTTGTGACAAAGAATCATTATTACATGCCTTCTTTCTTCCACTGTCACAGAATTTTCATCAACCTGTCCCTAAAACTCTTATATTTAAAGTTAGAATTTTTTTTTGCTCCAATGTGCATCACCCTTCACTTACACTGAACTTCATTTGCCCTACTGTTGCCCATTCACCCAATCTCCTCTTGGAGTTCTTCACAATCAACCTAGGCTTTCACCATCCTGCATTCTTAGTCTACAAACTTAACCGCAGGTTAACATTCATCTTCTTCTTCTGAGCATATGTTACTCAGTTAATTATATTTACTGGCCACTTTTCTCCCTCACAGGACCCAAAGTGTCTTACAAAGAAGAAGAGGAAGAAGAGGAAGAGGAGGAGGAGGAGGAGGAGCCGGAGGGGGGGGAGGAGGATTTATACCCCGCCCTTCACTCGGAGTCTCAGAGAGGCTTACAAACTCCTTTCCCTTCCCCCCTCCACAACAGACACCCTGTGAGGTAGGTGGGGCTGAGAGAGCTCTGACAGAACTGTCCTTGAGAGAACACCTCTGACAGAACTATGGCTTGCCCAAGGTCATCCAGCAGGTGCAAGTGGAGGAGTGGGGAATCAAACCCGGTTCTCCCAGATTAGAGTCCGCATACTTAACCACTACACCAAAATATAAATACTATAAAAGAAGCACAAGAATAAACTGTGCCTTGGGGCCAGGCCTTTTGGCTCTTGCTTTCCTGGCCACCCTATATTCCTGAGCCAAGAAGAGTAAAACAAAAGAACATCTAAGATATTGTAACTGACAGCAGCGTTCATCCCAATCAACCATTCCCGTTCCTGCATATGGTAGCCTATTCTAGACATCTTTTTTTCAATATATAGCTATCGTTATTACATGGTACGCAAATTCAGAATAGATTGACACTTGTCTCAGTTTTCCTTGTGACAAGATTGTTCCTAATCTCTGCTCCTTCTGAGATTCATTTTCTTTAAGATTTTTTGTTCATTTTTTGGCCTGACAGATAATACACTCACTTAAATTAACATTATGTTCTTCTCATGACTTCCCTGGAATTGCAGTCTTTCTCCCCACATGATCTGCCATGGTCTTACCGCATCAATCTAAATAGCAAAACAGAAAACAAAAATAGATACTTGTGATTTTGACAGCAAAAATAATGAATCCGCACGAACCCATGAAATGGTAGTTCATAAGTAAACAATGATTAAACTAGTATACACTAAATAAAAGACTGTGCAATATACTGAACAATTAAAAACACACACACACACACATACATATAAAACAACAATTAAAAACATAAAAATATAAACAGGACAGTATGGGGATGCCAAAGAAAAAAAAACAGATTTTACTTACTGGTGGAAGACAATGATAGATGGTGACAGCTGAATCTCCATGGCGAGGGCACTCCACAGTTTTTGAGCCATCACTAAAAAGGCCCTTTCTTGGGTGGCCACCCCTCTAACCTCAGATGACAGAAGTCCCTGAAGCAGGACCCCCAAAGATGACTGTAATTGTTGGTTAGGTTGATATGGAAGTAGGGCATCCTTAAGGTATGCTGGTCCCAAATCATATAATGCTTTAAAAGTCAATACCAACACCTTGAATGAGGTCCAGAAACAAATCGGGAGGCAGGCTAGATGGAATAAGGCTGGACCAATATGGTCTCTACAACTCACTCCAGTTAACATTCTTACTTCAGCATTCCATACCAATTTTAGGTTACAGACGTTCTTCAAGGGCAGCCTCACACAGAACAAATTGCAGTAAAAACAGGTTGCTTACCTGTAACTGATGATTTTCGAGGGGTCGTCTGTGCATTCACACCTCTGGGATATAGTGCGCCTGCGCCGACCTAGATCGGTTCCTCTTGAAAAGCTAAATGGATTTTTGCGCCCGCTCCCCAGTCATGCTCCGGCCCCACTGTGCATGACCAAGGGAGGGGCATGACAATCCCACCAGTTCCTTCTGACCACTGCCATCAGTCTCAGAGTAATAAAAAAGAGACGACTGAAAGCAGAGGGGAAGGAGGGCGGGTGGTGTGACTGCACAGATGACCACTTGAAGATCATCAGTTACAGGCAAGCAACCTATTTATCTTCTTCGTGGTCTCAGTGCATCACACCTCTGGGAGATTAGGAAGCAAAAAACAGGTCTACCTGGAGGAGGGAGCTGAAGGTCCTAGACTTGCGCTGCCTGCAACACTGCCCATCCCATCACGGAACATTGATGAAGATGCACATCCAGGGCATAATGCTTCATAAACTTGTGAGGGGTAGCCCAGGTTGCTGTGACAGATGTCAGTGAGTGACGAACCGCTCAGGAAGGCTGTGGACATGGCTACTGCCTGGGTAGAGTGCGCTCAGAGTGGGCCCGGAAGTGACCGTTTGGCCAGTAAGTAGCACAGTTTGATGGTTTCCACAATCCACTTGGATAGAAGCTGTGAAGAGAGCTTCTTCCCCTGCACAGGTGTGCTATAGGAGACAAACAAGGCTGGTGACTGACGGAATGACCTTGTTCTATCAAGGTAGAAGAATATGTCTCTCTTGACGTCTAAAGTATGAAGATGGCGTTCTTCGTCGCTTGTAGGGGCGAGAAAAACGTCAGAAGAGCAATGTCAGCTTGCAAATGGAACTCGGAAACAACCTTGGGCAGGAAAGAGACATCCAGGGCCAAGGTAACACCATCATGGTGAAAAACCAAGTATGGAGAATCGCAACAGAGTGCAGATAATTCACTCACTCGTCTTGCTGAGGTAATGGCTACTAGGAAGGCAGTCTTCCATGAGAGAAGCTGCAGACTAGACATGGCCATGGGCTCAAACAGTTTGCCCGTTAACTTGGACAGTACTAGAGGTAAGTCCCAGGAGGGAGTCGGCCCACGAGCCAGAGTAAAGAGGCGAGTGAGGCCCTTCAGAAACTGCTTCGTTTGCGGGTGAGAAAAAATGGAATAGCCGTCCACCGCAAGATGATTGGTGGAGATGGCGGCTAAATAGACTTTTAAGGAGGAGCAACTAAGACCCAAGTCCAGGCGGGTCAACAAGAATCTGAAAATTACCCTCAAATCTGTAGGTAAGAGAGGAATTTCTTCCACTTCCCTTCATAGGAAGCA
>NW_015173130.1:545809-555226 GCF_001447785.1 Gekko japonicus
AAAGAGAGAAATAAAACGAGGGAAAGAAAAGGAAGGGGAAGGAAAGGAGGGAAAGAAAGAGGGCAAAGAGATGGGGGTGAGGCTCTCCCACCCCCACTCCCCCAATCAAGCCTCCGCCATCCCCCCTGCAGATCCCTCACTTACCCCACTCTGGCGCTGGCCCGGGGAGGTGGCGGGGGGCCCTCTTCTAGCCTCCCCTGGGCCACAGCGCCCTGGCCCGGGGAGGCAGCAACAGGCCTCCGGCGCTGGCCCGGGGAGGCGGCGGGAGTGTCTTCTGGTCTCCCCTGGGCCACAGTGCTCCGGTGCTAGCCCAGGGAGGTGGTGACAGGCCTCCTCTGGCCTTCCCCGGGCTGCAGCGCTCTGGCGCTGGCCCGGGAAGGTGTCGACGGGCCTCCTCTGGCCTCCCTGGGGCGGCAGCGCTCCGACACGGGCCCCAGGGAGCCAGTGATAGGCCTCCTCTGGCCTCCCTGGGGCAGCAGCACTCCGGTGCAAGCCCCAGGGAACCAGCGACGGGCCTCTTCTGGCGGGATTGTCATGCCCCTCCCTTGGTCATGTGCAGTAGAGCCAGCACGTGACTGGGGAGCGGCAAAAATCCCTTTCACTTTTCAAGAGGAACCGATCGAGGTCGGCGCAGGCGCACTATATCCCAGAGGTGTGATGCACAGAGACCACGAAGAAGATTTTATGTACTATGCGTGACTGGTGGTCCTCATCTGCTGATATCTAAATCCGCAGATCAGGGCCACATGAGTGCTAAACAGGTTTTTCAGCAAACTTGGGAGGCTCCCCAGGTTTACAGAAAAATCTGAAATCAACATTAAAATATATGGGTGTGGGTTTAAATCCCCCCAAATGCATTTACATTGTCTGAGCATGTGCAGAAAATGCTCTTACTGGTTGAGGAGCCACTCCAGCCCAGCCCAGCAGTGGATCCCAGCAGTGCTCTGGGCCTGGCTTCGGAGTCAAAGGAGGAGGATGCTGGCAGCTGAGCCCAGAGGTGGCAGAGGACACCAGCAACCACGTTGGACCCAGTTATGGAGGACGCCACAGCCACGCTGGGCTCAGCCATGGTGGTGGAAGATGGCAACAGCCACACCAGGCTGGGCCATAGAGGACGCCGGCAATGATGCCGGCCTCAGCAGTGGCCAGGGAGGGCAATGGCAGCCGCGCCAGACTTGGCCACAGCAGTGGAATAAGTCAGTAGCTGCACCAGCCTTGGCAGCAGTGATGGAGGACACCAGCAGCTGTGCCAGGCCCAGCAGTGGCAGCAGGAAACTCCGGGCTCATTAGTAGCTGTACCAGGCTTGGCTCGGGGGGCAGGGGGGATATGGGATTCCCTACCCTGAGTCTCCCCCCCACACTGAGCCATGTGAGGAATCAGCAGCGATGTAGGTAGGGGTCCCATGAGTATCGTGGGTCCCCACCTGTCTAATCTAGATGTTCCCAAGGTATGCGACACAGTGGCGAAATCTTTTTTTTTTTTACCCAGGAAAGGCAGCAGCTGGCTCAGCAGCTGAAGCTAGGAAAAGACACTCCTGGCCACCACTGCCAGCTGGTTATCCAACAGGAGGCACAGGTTCGACAGCACCCCCAAACTGCAAACCTGCTTCTTTAGGGGGAGTGCAACCCAGTCCAGAACAGGAGACACCTCAGTTCCTCAGTCTGTCCTTCTGCCCACCAGTAGCACCACTGGCTTTCCAGGATTAAGCTTCAGATTATTAGCCCTCATCCATCCCAAAGCAGCCTCCAGGCAGTAGGGGAGGGATGGATGGATGGATGGATGGATGGATGGATGGATGGATGGATGGATGGATGGATGGATGGATGGATGGATGGATGGATGGATGGATGGATGGATGGATAGATGGATAGATAGACAGACAGATAGATAGAGCGGTCATTTCCTGCAGGAGCGCACAGGAGCGGAGCTCTGGCAGTAAAGAGTCCAGGGGGTGGGCACATGCAACAAGC
Source organism: Gekko japonicus (assembly GCF_001447785.1). Lineage (NCBI taxonomy): Eukaryota > Metazoa > Chordata > Lepidosauria > Squamata > Gekkonidae > Gekko > Gekko japonicus. Next base: position 547,781 of record NW_015173130.1, read on the forward strand.
CCCACCCCCTGCTCCCAGCAGCCCTCAGTCAGAGCAAGAAGCAGCCAGGTAAATTGCAGAGCTCCCCCCACCCCCCCTGGTCCAAAACAGTTCAGTGGCACCTTTAAGACCAAGTTTTATTCAGGTACAAACTCTCCCTCCTCTGTGAGGACAGATCTGCACCCCCCCCCAATAGCTAGCAATCCAAAGCAGTCCAGTGGAGCCTGAGCAGTGGGTGTTGCCTTCTGACACACTTCCAGTGATGTCAGGGGGTGTGGCATATGCAAATAACTTATGCTAATGATTTATGCTAATGAGCTCCTGTACCTCTTTTTCTACGAAATGACCCCTGGTTGGATGGATGGATGGATGGATGGATGGATGGATGGATGGATGGATAGATATGTATGGTCCTTTAAAAGGCATAATTACATGGCAGGGGGGCTGGGAACCTACTTTCTTTTGCTGGTGTAACAATGAATGGCAGGGATGCTCAGATAAAAAGTGAAGATGCTCAGATGCCTGCCAGCTCCTCTCATGCTCTGCCTGGCGGTGGCGAGCAGGTATCTAACTCTTCAGTGTGGCCCATAAGGAGCCTGACAGTTCTAATCAGGCCTCTTCCCCCCCCCCACAACAGGCCTTCCATAGCTGCCTCCATTGGCAGCACCCCCCACCTCTCCACTCTTGCACAGACCACCAGGCACAGCCCCGGAACTATCCTCATCACTCCCCCCTCTTGCTGCCACTGCTCAGAAGCCGCCCTCATCACGTCTCTCCCACAGACTCACCACCCAGCATTCCGCAGCTGCCTGAAGCCCCACCCACCCCCGCTCTTCAGAAAAAGATAGCAAAACCTGAGGTGTGGCCCATGGGTGGCTATGACATTGAAGCATGACCTGTTCACCTGCCAGACTCGCCCACCACAATGTTCACAGCATCTATACATACAAGAGGTCAGCCTAATCACCAACGAGCAATTTCCAGCATACTCCAAGATGGCATGCTCCCGGGTTCCCAGCACTGAATGTTAAAGCGTATCTAAGTTCTTCTTTTACCCTTTCACCTCTGTTTTCTTAACTATGTACGTAAGTGCCATCAATTGTCCCCTGTCTCTTAGGGCTGTAATGGACTTTATTATGGGGGTTTGTTTGGATATGCGTGTATACAACAGTCTGGTCTATACATCTAGGTTATCTGAGGAGGTAGATTTCTGAGGTGGAAGGATGTATTTAACACTTCATGCTGAAGCTCCTATTTTTTGAAAAAAACAAAAGACTCACTGCAACTATAAATCTAGCATAGCAGAGAAGAGGCTGGGTTGGAAACTTTCTCTCCGGGGTTCTAGTTTTCTGCTCGCTTGAAATTTTCTGACGTGGGGAAGTATTCAAAAACAGCACTTCTTCTGCTTGCAGAAGTTCATTCTACAATCCACTCTGCTGCCTCATTCTGCTGTAGGGTTGTCAGCCCCCAGGTGGGAGTGGGGGATCCCTCAATTTAGCAGGTCCAATCTGCCCCCGGGCAGGTGGCTGGTGGGGGGAAGCCCCACCCCCAACAGCCGGCACACATCCCCAGCATGCTGATGTCATGCAGAAGTGACATCATCACCCTGGGATGCCACACAGTGACACTCTAGTATTTTGGGCAAAACTCTATGGTTACCATAGAGTTTTGCCCAAAATACTAGAGCGTCACTGTGCGGCATTTCCAGGGAGATGATGTCACTTCTGCACAACATCATCATGCTGGGGATGTTGCATGCAGTGATGTCACCCCACCCACCCCCGCACTCCCAGAGAGCTTCCTCCCACCCCCTGCCGGGGAGCAAAGAGGGCCTGACAACCCTATTCTGCTGCAGATGTAGAACTGACCCACTTGGTAGGATTGCCAGGTCTGGGTTGGAAAATACCTGGAGACTTTGGGGGTGGATCCAGGAGAGGGCGGGGTTTGGGGAGGGGAGGGGCCTCAGCATGGTACGATGCCATAGAGTCCACCCTTCAAAGCAGCCGTTTTCTCCAGGGGAACTGATCTCTGTCAGCTGGGGATCAGTTGTAAAAGGGGGAGATCTCCAGGTCCCACCTGGAGGCTGGCAACCCTACCACTTGGCTAGTCAACTTGTTGCTTCTCAGCTGCCCATGTAGGTACTGAATGGTAGTGTTGCCTGCCACTGTTCCAAATGGCACTGGGAGAAAAAAGCACGTAAGCATCAGCCATGGTATCAAGTCACTTCCAGAGAAATCCAGAAGTGACATCACGTTGCTCTAGGAATCACCAGAAACTTAATGGTTATCCCATAGAGTTTCTGGTAATTTCTAGAGCAACATGACATCATTTCTGGTTTCACTCTAATGTGATGCCATGGTGCATGCAATGCCATGCATCCTCCCATGCCACCGCCCCCAAGCTCCCACCAGTTGCTGGCAACCACATTGAAAGGTGTTGTGGTGTGAGGTGGTAGGTTTATCCATTGTGTTAGAGCTTCTGCTCCTCTTCTTTGACAAGATTCAACTACGTAACAAAGGTCACGCCATCCTCTGTTCTGAGGCCCTTGCCACATGGGGGGGAAAAGAACGGCCAAAGTGCAGCTTTTTAGAGCCGCACCAAAAGAGACACGCGGCGGCAGGATCAGATAGATCCCCTGAGCCACCGCGCAGTTCCTCCCCGGCACGATCAGATATCGGGGCAAGCCACTGAAGGGAGAGCGAGGCAGCCGAACTGCGCATGTGTGCGCATGTGCAGTTCGCCTGGGGGCCTCGATTTCTCCAGAAGACGGGTGCACCGGCGATCTCACGGCCGCACTTGCTGCACCATTTCCGGTAAGTCCTGCTCTTTTGTGGGTTCTTTTTTGCAGCGGGTTTTCCGGCTGAAGGGACGGATCGGGGACGGGTGCGTGCCGCTTCCCAGATGTTGCGGTTTGATCACGCCCGTTTGCTGCGCCCCCGATCCGTCCCTCTTCCGGGCCAAAACCTCCCGTGTGACCGAGGCCTGAGATTAACTAAGCCATACTTCTTAGGGTTTCTTTTTGCAAAATGGTAATATGGCCATTTCTTTAGGCTTTTCTGTAGCTTGCTGATGAAACATCAGTGTTCCAAGAATTTGGATTACAAATCACATCATCCTGCCAATGAGGGACTAAAATTAGGAGAGGCAAGAGGGAATTTTTAAAAATGTTTTTAAAAATGTGTACAGAAGCTAGATGATTTGAGCTTCTCAGAGCTGTCTGTCTTGAATCAGACCAGGGGACCTGCAAAAGGGTCCTGTTGCTTGGGGGGGGGGGTGAACACTGATATGTTTGCTTGTGCTGCTTTTCCACCAGCCTGTTTGCTCAACCTACACCTTCACTGATAAGCAGTTCATGAGAAAAAGGCAAAGGGTTGGCCTCCAGCACTTTCCTCTCTCAAGCAAATTGGCCCTGTTAAGCTACCTCTGGAACATTAAGTGGGGAGCATTAAGCGCAGATGCGTCTTCAGCATCCATGATCACAAGTGATCATGCTGCACTCTGCTTTTCTTTCATTGAAACCAGTGGCATGATTTCTTTATGGCTATTATTGGAAGCAAAAAAAGGGGGGGATGTACTGGCTCAAGGTAATTTGCCTCATTTTGGCAGCCAATCTACATGGCTGCCTTTCAGAATTCATCCCACATTTAACTGCCTTTTCCAATAAGGAGCGGCATTATTTACAGTAATGAGACTTCTGGGAGGGGTGGAGAGAGGAAAAGGTTATGTGGCTGCGTCCATTTGTTTTATGTCTCTGCCTGGCAACAGGCCCTTACTTCAAAGAGCTCTTTGTTGTCAAAGGTGTGCATGCAAATTCGGTGCACTCCTGTCCTGTGGAATGGGTTTGCGTGTGTCTCTGTCACGGTAAAGCAGGTTGTAATGACTCAGGCTCATGCATTGTGGCCTAATTAAGTCAGCTCAGATCTACAAAGCTTTCAGCTGACCTGCAGCTGGCTGCATTCTGCATTTGGAGCCCAGAAACAAGTTCAACATGCACTCAGTTGGAAAGCTCGGGATCTGTGGTGCCTAATTTTTAATCATTCGCAACACTAGGGGTAAATATAGCTTTAGAGAGCGTGCCGCTCACAGCATTGCCAAGTCTGTCAAGAGAATGTGAAGTTTACATGAACAGCAACCTTGTCTGACTGATAAAAAGAGTTGCCACCTTAAAACATTTATATATGTGTGTGTGTGTATCTATCTGTATGAATATATGTATGTATGTATGTATGTATGTATATGGGGGCCGCGATGGGTCAGAGGTTAAAACACTGAGCTGCAGACCAGAAAGTCTGTAGTTTGGCTGTTCGAGGCCCTAGTGCAGCGTGATGGAGTGAGCTCCTGTCTCTGCCCCCAGCTCCTGCCAACCGAGCAGTTCAAAAGCAAGAAATTGCAAGTAGATAAATAGGTACCGTTTTGGTGGGAAGGGAACAGCATTCTGCATGCCGGCCACATGACCATGGAAAAGTCTTCGGACAGCGCTGGCTCTTCAGCTTGGAAACAGGAGATGAGCACCGCCTCCTAGAGTCGGATTCAAGTGGCTTTCGAGGAAGGGAAAGAATATAGCACAGTGTTGCTAGATCATCTTTTTCTAAACCTGATTGCAGAGCCTCAAAATGCTTTGATTTTATTTTATTTTATTGCTGACAGCTGTTGTTTGGGAACTCAGTGGAGGGAGCTAGCCTTCCCTTCCTCCTGTGCCCAGCATGTGCAGTGGCAGATCTCCTAGATGGATCAGCCTCTGCCCCTTCCACCTACTGTAGCTTGCAGGACTGTAAGGTCCCCTGCTTCTCTGCTGTCCTCTCCCCACCCACATCCTCCTACAAACACGGCAAAATAAAGCTCAGAATTAACAAGTCTGTGACACCCCCACCCACCCCCATTCTTCTCTGTCTCACAGCTGAGAGGTGCAGAGTTTTCCTTTTGCCTCTCAGCCTACCAACTCTTGCAGCTCCTGATTGTAGACTGGCTTATGCAAGTAGAAACTGCGGCTATGTAGAAGCTGAAAGCCTGCCCCGAAGCTAGTGAAATACTACAATGATTGGCAGCAAAAGACAAGGGAGGAAAGCAACCAGAACAATCCTATTTGTCAGGAACAATTCCAGCTGGATCAAAGGGTTGCCAACCTCCAGGTGGGCCTGGAGATCTCCCAGAATTACAACTGATCTCCAGCTGACAGAGATCAGTTCCCCTGGAGAAAAATGGCCACTTTGGAAGGTGGACTCCATAGCAATATATCCTGCTGAGGTCCTTCCCTACCTACACCCCACCCTACCCAGGCTCCACCCCCAAAAATCTCCAGGTATTTCTCAGCCCAGAATTGCCTTGCCAGCCTTATGGCATGGCTGTCATGCATATATCATCTGATAATCTTTCACTCATTTTCCTGGTACCCAGTTCCTCTTTTCTCCCATGATGAAGCACCAAAATTCTTAGATTAGAAGTCTTCCAAAGATTTAGAAACCATTTGACCTAGATAGGAATGTTGTTGATATTTCCAAATAGGGTGTGGTTTTGGTTGGAGCATCATGAGTAAACTCCCAAAATTATTTATTTTATATATTTAAAACGTTTTTTATACAAACTTTCAACCCAGCTTAGTGTTGCGAGCCGGGCTGGGAACAGCATAGGGCGCGCTGTTAGAGCACACAGCGAGTAAGGCAAGAGCACCAACTTGAAAAGCATAGTCAAGGTCCGGTCCAAAGTTATGCACAGAATCAGGAGCCTAGTCCAAGGGTCAGTCCATACAGCAGGGTCCGAGAATCTGAGAGTTACTCATGAGCAGGTTCAAATGAAGGCAGAGTCAGGAAATAGTCTGAAGAGTCACAGGGCTGAAGCAAGATCCAATGCAGTGGCCACAAAATTAGAGAGATTTCAGCCTGTTGTTTCCACACCTAACAGCCTCCCTTGGCTGGTTTTTATAGCCGTATGCTTAAGGGTCATGCTTACAGCCAGCTGCATGGGAATAATCCTGCAACTACTCAAGCAGCTGTCATTGGGCCAGGAGGCAAGTACTTTGTTGTGTCTCCTGTAGTTCTGCTCATAGCCTCCGTTTGCGGCACCCTTAGGGTTGCCAGGTCCATCAGAAATGCTGGCAGGGGGAATGAGGGGGAGTTCTGGGAGCTAGAAGTGTTGTTGCATGATGTGTCACCCATAAGTCATGTAGGCACGTCAGTGACATCAGGACACCATTCTGATTTTTGGGCAAAACTCCATGGTAAAATCATCCTCAAACCATAGAGTTTTGCCCAAAAACCAGAGCATTGCCCCTCATCATCATTGATATGCCTATGTTACTTCTGAGTGATATAGGCATGTCACATTTATTTCTGGTGACATCGCTGTTTGAAGGGGGAATTTCCTCCCACCAGCCAGCTGGCCAGCAGTGGGCAGGAATTTGCAAAACTGGGGAATCCCCCACCCTCAACTGGGGAATGGCACTCTTAGGCTGTGGGTGATACTGGATAAATCAACTGAATTTTGCCTGTTGAATCAGGGCTGGAGGGTGTCGGTGGCTCTGCACCAGCTGTTGGCTGTGTATCCTGACAAGCCTGCAGCTCATCTTCCTGCTTGCCAGCTTCTGCTGACTCAGAGCTGGCTTCATGGGGCTCCTCTTCTCCTGAGAAGTCCTCACTCTCACTGAGCCCTGGCTGAACCACAACACTTAGCCTCCCCAAGGCAGCAAAACAATCTAAACATCCCCTTCCTCGACCGCGACAACCTGGCTACAGTGATCCATGCTTCACCTCGAGATTAGACTACTGTACGCTCTTTACGAGAAGCTGCAGTGGCTCAAGTGGTTAAGACGCTGAACTGCAGGCTGTGGAAGGTTGGTAGTTCAGCAGTTCGAGACCCGAGTGTGCCGCATGACGGAGTGAGTTCCCGTCTCTAGTTCCAGCTCCTGCCAACCTAGCAGTTCGAAAGCAAGAAATTGCAAGTAGATAAATAGGTACCACTTCAGTGGGAAGGTAACAGCGTTCCGTGCGCCTTGGTGTTTAGTCATGCTGGCCACATGACCACGGAAATGTCTTCGGACAGCGCTGGCTCTTTGGCTTTGAAACAGAGATGAGCACCACAACCCTAGAGTCGGATTCGACTGGCTTTTGAGCAAGGGAACCTTTACCTTTTTAACGCTCTCTACATGGGGCTGCCTTTGTCACAAATCCAGAAGCTGCAGTTAGTGCAGAACACTGCGGCCAGGCTTCTAATGGGTCTCCCTAGATGGGAGCACATTCAGCCTGTGCTGAAAGCGCTGCACTGGCTGCCAATAGCGTACCAGGTGTGCTTCAAAGTGCTGGTTTTGACCTTTAAAGCCCTATATGGCCAGGGTCCGACATACAGGGACCGCCTTTCCCCACACATACCCCAAAGGGCACTACAGTCAGGGGCACAACATCGGTTAGTGATTCCAGGCCCCAGAGAGGCCCGACTTGCTGTAACCAGGGCCAGGGCCTTTTCAGTGGCGGCTCC
>NW_015173130.1:555519-559753 GCF_001447785.1 Gekko japonicus
CACTTTATTATGTAAAATTGTTTGTTTTTATTCTGTTTTTATGTATCGGCACACGGTGCCCTTGTTTGTGAGCCGCCCTGAGCCCATTCGTGGGGAGGGCGGGGTAGAAATGTAATAAATAATGATGATTTTAAAAAACCAAGCTTGTAAATACATAGGGTCAACAGGCACATGTCTGGAATCCCTGGGAGACTTTAGAGGATGAAGCATGGGGGCGGTCACTCTGACCAGCACTGGGATACGTTCTATGGTGAAAACCATATGGACTGGCAAAATCTTAGCATGGTGGTGAAATCACCTCTGGATTTCCGGACATCAAGTGCCCCCCCCCCCTCCCCCCCCCCCGCCATTCATTTGAGCACCGGTGGGCATGTGGAAATGGTGGCGAGAGATTCCCTACCCAAATTGGGTAAGTGGTAACTCTAAAAATACATACATAGAGACAATTAAAAACAATTAAATTAAACACATTAGTGGGAAGGAGAGTCAGTGGGGGTCAGTGAGGTAAGGAATACCAAACACAGGGAAGTCCTCACCCACTGGCAGAAGACAATGGCAGACAAATATCCACCCCTACTGCTTATTAAGTTTTCATATCCCCGTGCTGGTTACTTAACAGAATGATTTTTTACTGGTTGGACCAGCAAAATACTGGCTCCTTGGAAAACCTACTGGTAAATGTAGGTCCCTGCCACACGGCAGGGAAAAGGACGGCTGAACTGCGGCTACTCTGAGCCGCACCAAAGTTGAGTCGCCGCGGCGGGATCCCACGGATCCCCCGAGCCGCGGCGCATCGCTCCCTGGCACAATCAGATGCCGGGGAGGAAGAGTCGGATGGGAGGGGGAGTTTGCCGAACTGCGCATGCCCGAGCATGCGCAGTATGGCCGGGGGCCGGGATGCGCCCGCACAAGGACACACCGGCCAATCCCACGGCCCGGCTTGAGGCGCTCTACTGGAAAGAACCACCTAGGTAGGTGGTTCTTTTTTACTGAGCGTTTTCGGTGGTAGGGACGGATCAGGGATGGCCAGGCAACGATTCCCAGATGTTGCCGTGGGATCGTGCCTGTTTGCTCCGCCCTCATTCCGTCCCCCTCCCGGCCCAAAACGCCTCGTATGAACAGGGCCGTAGTTCTACTTTTACCCACAAACTATATGGACTGAATTCCCAATTTTCATATGAAGTTTTGTTGACTTGGGTCACTGTGCATAATATCCTAGCCCTCCAGCAAATCCCAGGGCAAGAATATTGCAGATTACAGACACCACAGAATAGATGCCTCTGACACTGAAAAATTCATAAACCTGCCATTCTCTTCAGACACCTAACCCTATTGTGACATGTTTATAAGTTGAATTGTGACCTAAACTTGAGCTCACCAAGATAATTTGAATTTATAAAATAAAGTTACTTAGACCCCACTTTTAAATAAGAAACATCCAGGCAAACATTTAAACCTCAAAAGCCCTAGTCTTAGTCCAGCTACAGGAAAGGATCAATTCATTTCTCACCTCAGAATATCTCCATGCTGAGTTACAGATAGAAGCTGATTTTAACCTGCAAAGGAGGGGAAAAACAGTCATGTTATGCACAACCTAAAAATACCAAGTGAGAAAGTGCTCCATAAACTCTGGGTGATCTCCTAACATCTTTAAAGTTATTTCATCAGCTGGAAACCATCATATAAAAATACTTCAAACACATTTTACTAGTAATTTCGATAATACATGGTTGTTATGCTGGACCATTCAATTAAGAATAAAATTCTTTTTGATGATTATTCATTTTTACTCAAACCTAAAGATTAGAAATGAAAGAAAGACTCCTTAAGCAGTTCCATGTTATTCAATGGATGAAGGTTGCTTGTAATGAAAATATTAGGAAAAGCATATGAAGATGCTCTATACCAAGTCAGATCATTGGTTCATCTAACTCTGCCCTGTCTACTTCAGGGCCCCCCAACCTTTTTGAGCCTGTGGGCAGCTTTGAAATTCTGACATAGGTTGGTGGCAGTAACCACAAAATGGCTGCCTCAGGAGGTGAACCCAACCACAAACTCTCACGTGCAAAATTCTAACAGAAACTCTTCAGCATTTCAGACAGAAGCTGCCTTTTAAAATTGACACATAGTTTAAAATATTTTCTTGCATACACATGGGGCTTCACTTCAGTCACACACGTGGGCGCCGTGTTGGGGATGTCTGGTTGACTTTGACTGGCAACAGATTTCCAGTGTTGCAGACGGGTCTTTCCAAACATCTGTTACCTGAGACTGTTTAACAGGAGATAACAGCTTACTCTTTAATGTGGGAACGAGAGACAGAAACTACTGTCAAAAAGTTGTGTGCGAACACATATGTGTTCGCACACAACTTTTTGACAGTAGTTTCTGTTAACTAACTCCAACAAAAATACCTACAAATACTTGAAATTCTATGCACACTTTCTTGGGAGTTAATATATGGACTAACACAGTTTTCTCCTGCTTTTTGCCTTACAAGAGCTCTGTGTCTTCTGATTCATGCAGGGAAGTGTCTGATTAACTGCTGGCTTTTATATTCTCAAAGGGAGTGTGCCCCCCCATTTTGTTTTGCTTCTCTGTTCCAGTACCCTTTGGTGCACCCTGAAATCTGTTTTGCACCCAACACCATGTAATCTAATTAAGCCTGCAACATATCCTGTATTCTATTTTAAGATTTTTGAAGCTGCAGACAGGGGCTTTTCCATCATGTCCTGGAATAACTTGAACATTCAGCCTGATGTTCTGGGTAACTCAAAAGCTTACACATGCTAAATGATATTTTGGTTGGTCTTAATAAAAAGGTTCTACATGACTTTTGTTGCTGAAACGTTTCTGTGGACAAACATGATACTTCTTTAGTGAGAGTTAGTCTCATTGACCTCAGTAGATTTGCACAGTATTGGTTTGAAGCATATACAACCTTGCATTAATATCCTGGGTACAGAAGTGGGCCTGGATCCAAAGAGCTACATTAGGCAATTCCCAGAGTTTTCATGTGCCCAATGCAGATGCACCAGCCAGGTGAGATTTTGGGGAAGATGCTAATTTCATAGCAAGATTCAGCTACCTGTTGTAGGGGATATTCAGGGTCTTACACACTCACACATATTCTAAGAACATTTGGTGCAGTTATTTTATCATACCTAGAGACGTGGTGGTCGAATACTGGAAGAATAGTAAAATAATCCACAACCTTTATATGTTGTCCAGGGGAGCCGCATAGACAGAAGATCCACAGGAGGCACTCCTTATTGCAGGATAAGGAAATTATAGGATGGTGAGAGAAAGGTTTTGAACCGTACTGCATTGCCCTGACCTGGATAGCCCAGGCAAATCCAATCTCACTAGATCTAGGAAGCTAAGCAGGGTCAACTCTGGCAAGTACTCAGATGGGAGATCTCTTTGAAATACCAGAGATGGGAGGTGGGGGCAGGCTTTACACAGCAACCTCTCTGAATATCCTCCTAGGCCCCCAGTAGGGTCAGTCACCAGAGGTCACCATGACTTCAAGGTGCGCACACACACACACACACACGCTTATATATAAAAATAATTAAAAAGAGTACTGCATCAACATAAAGCTTTTGAAAGGCATATCTTTTGCATGAGAAGATGGGGGGGGGGAGACTGTGGAGCAACTTGTGAATGACTTCCAGGTTGCATAGTCAAAGTTTTCTAGACTGACAAACACCTGACTGCAAAACCAGAAAAGAAAAGCAGATTCCGTAGAATTGGACAAGAGATGCAAGATCACCAGCAAAGAAAGCAATGTGGTGTGGGAAAACTGCAAAATGGACCTGGGAAAGGAATCAGAAGCCAAAGCAATGACCTGCATGGGGAAAGAAGAGCCTGGGACTCAGCCATCTTGCAAGAGCTGGTAACCAGCAGCGTGATGGGCAACAAGAGAAACAGTGAGGAGGAAGAACAAGGGGGGGGGGGGGGGGGGGGGGTTGCACAAAGAAACAACATAACTGAAGGTGACTATTTCTCTGGAAAGCAATGACATCCATAGGGCTACATTTCTCACATTGTTTAGCTATGGTATAATCCGTGGCTTGACAGATCTACCTTCCTGCATTTTGTATTTCTACTTTGTTGTTGTTGTTCAGTCGCACAGTCGAGTCCGACTCTTCGCGACCTCATGGACCAGATCCCACCAGGCCCTCCTGTCTTCTGCCGTCCTCTGAAGTTTGCTCAATTTCAATTTCGTTGC